>NC_090732.1:94470630-94540630 GCF_036898095.1 Palaemon carinicauda | reverse complement strand
AGTAAACTCATTGGGACATAATTTTTCAGGTCTTTTGTGTCTCCCTGGTGACCCGTAAATTCCGCCCCTGAAAATTCCAACCCGAAACTTCGGCCCCGAAATTTACCCCCAAGAAAATTCCACCCCTCGAAAATTCCACCCCATTCTTGCAAACATTTTTTGTAAAGTTCAGCGAGTTTTGCTGTTATGAAATCTCCATATATTATTAAATAAATTGTCAGGAGCTCTTCTCCTGCTGCTTTGCCTCTTTTCATGCCTTTGAATGCTTTCTTTACTTCTCATTTGGTACCGACTCAGGTGTTTCATTATTTCTATTGACAATGTTATTTCTTATGTCATTAGTGTATAGCATTGTATAGAAATCCTCTGCAATTTTGATCAGTCCATATCTATTGTTGATAATATATCCATTTTCATTCTTTAAAGCTAAACATCTGTTGGTGCCCTATTCCAAGTCTTAATTTTATCAATTTGGTGCTCCTTCCTTTCTTTAGTGTTTCTTAAATCTTTGTCTGATCGTATTTACGAATATCTTGGATTTTTAATTTGTTTATTGTTTTGGATAGTTCTGTTAATTCTATTTTTACTCTCGGATTTTATCCTCAATTCCAATCTTCGCTTTATTAGATTTTTGGTGTTTTTGATAGTTTTCCTTGATGTCGTTTAGGAACTTTTCCACCTTTCTCTTGTGCTGATTCCAATACAAATTTTTTAAATTATTGTCCATTTCTTCTTTACTTCTATTTCATCATGTAGCTGGGAGTACTTATTTTGTATTTCTAAACTAATCTCTTCATATTTTTCTCCATTTCATGAGTGCCCATTTTCTTCCCCAAATAACCAATGTGAGATTTTGTGTAACAATAAAAACACTAAGTTTTATTTAAAAAAGGAAGGCTCTAAACCATGAGTAGACTCATAACAGTGGTGTGTATAGTCTTTTAAAGTTGCGTAAATAATAATAAAAGAAGGTCTGAATAAAATTAACTGAAATATTCATCAAGATAACTTGAGATCTGTGGAAGTGAGTGTATGGTTGTTGACTTGTTAAATAGAATTTGTATTAATTCTTACAACAACAAAATCACAAAGGGATTAAAATTCTGAAAATTACAGAAAATAAAGACCATTTTCATATACTGAATCTAAACCCCTAAGGACTAACTCTTTAGATTACGCTTTCAAATATGTAGTTTGCAGGAGTCAATAAAACCCAATTCGAGAGTGAGTGCAAACAACAGATTCATTTGCACCGCACGTTTCACCCACTCTCGTACATTGTAATGGTATTTTCTCTTTTTTGTATAATTTGCTGTTTCTCCTATAGATCACCATGGCTTAAGAGCTTTAGACTTTGCCTCTCAATCAAGCTGTGAGCAAATCATAAGTGAAGCTACTCACAGGTCTGGTAACTGCTAGGACATCGTATACACCAACTCTCTTGGCGTTATAACAAGTAAGTTTGGTTCTCCAGTTGGGACATGATTATGCCTTGATTTCATTGGTAGTGAAAACTGAGCGGGCTATCACCATGTATCATACTCACTGAAGATTTATATGAAATCTCAACCAGACTGAAATGGGATTTTCAGTGATCTTTTCGGCTTGATTAATTGATTTTGGGTTGTCTGGCATTTTGACATCAAAGGTCATTGACACCGTTTTGGTCTTGAATTGGTCACAGTTGTATAGCAGTGTTGATCCTGTTATCACTTTAAATGAGAATCTAGTCAACATAATTGATAAGCATATTCCTTCTCGTGTGCTAAGGTACCAAGGGAAGGACAAACCATGGTTCAATGATGATTGTAAACGTGCTTATTTGGAGAAGCAGGAGGCCTATCATCTTTGGAAGGGTAACAGATCAGGTTCAACTTGGAATAACTATGCTCAGCTTAGAGATTTTGGTCTAAGAGTTTATTCTATAACTGAAAATGAATACAATTTAACCCTAAAAGAAACCCTTTCTGGTACAATCCAGGAAGATGAGTGGTGGACTACCCTTAAATCTGCACTCTACCGTGTAGATGCAACAGTTTCTCCTTTACTTAAACCAGATGCCTCTGTCAATCACTGTCCAGAGGAAAAGGCAACCCTTTTAGCTGATGTGTTTGACAGTAACCAGAGTAATGAGATACTTGATCTTCCTCATTCCTGTTTTCCTGAGACTAAACTAACTAGTTTTGCTTTTCGATTTCGAGAAATTAAAGCTCTCTTGATGAACCTCGATGCTTATGGAGGTGTAGGGCCAAATGGTATTTTTCCTTTACTCTTTATAAAAACTGCAATTTCTTAGTTCCAAGGTCATCTGTTATTTTGCACAAGTTAGCAAGAAGAGGAGCTTTTAGGACTTGTTGGAGAATTGGTATGTTACTCCACTTTGTAAATGTGTTTGTGGTACCTCAAGTCCAACTGATTACCACCCAACTTTCATAATTACCATATTATCTAAAGTTTTTGAACGCCTTTTGGTAAAACATCTTAATAGCTTTGCTGAAGTTGATCGATCATCTGTTCCCTAGTTTACAATTTGGTTTTCATAAGGGGCTTGGAGCATGTTATGCCTTTCTTACAATCTCCAATGCTGTAAGGAAATCTTTGATTGTGGCCAGGATGTTCATATGATTGGCCTTGATTTTAGTGCTGCCTTTAACCTTGTTAATCATGAGGCCCTGGTTTTCAAACTCAAACAGTTAGGAGTGGGTGGGTCGTTTCTTAGCATTATTATTGAACTTTTAAGTGATACATTGCAAAGAGTTGGTGTTGAAGGCTCCATAGTGTGTATAGGAATGTGATATATGGTGTTTCTCAAGGTAGTTCTCTTAGTCCAGCACTTTTCATACTATATACACATGACATGTGGTTTGACCTAAAAACAAGCTTGTTGCATATGCAGATGATGCTACTCTCTTTGCATCAATTCCATCTCCTGACTTTAGATCTGAGGTTGCTGAATCCCTTAGTAGAGATCTAGCTGAAATCAGTATATGGTACAAATTATGGGGCATGAAGTTGAACCCTAACAAAACTAAAAGCATGATTGTAAGTAGGCCAAGGACACTGGCTCCTCAACATCCGGATCTCCGCATTGATAATGTTTCTTTAACTCTGTATAACTCTTTTACAATTGTAGTTGTGACTCTCGACAGTAAATTTACTTTTAAGAAACACATCAGGCATTTGTCTTCTTCAATTGCACAAAAAAATTTGGCTTATTGAGAAAGTCTTAAAGATTTTCAGGGATCAATCTATTCTGAAGATGGATTTTAATTCTTTCATTCTACCTTTTTTCAAGTATTTTTCTACTGTCTGGTCTTCAGGTACTGATTCTCATTTAAGTTTGTTGGGCAGGAACTTACGGGCTATTGATTTTCTTATTCATGATCTAAATATTAATCTGTGGCACTGTCATTCAATTACTTTGTTATGCAAGTTGCATGGAGTTTTTATAATTCTGATCATCCTTTACATTAAGGTCTTCCTGGACAGTTCAATCCTGTTCATAATACTAGGCATGCAGTTACTTCTAACAGTCAGGCCTTCTTCATCATGAGGCTCAATATTTCACAGTATTCTAGAAGTTTTATTCCAGCTATGACCGAGTTGTTGAATGATCTTCCTAATTGGTTGTTGAATTGCTTGAACTCCAAAACTTCAAACTTGCAGCAAATGTTTTTATGTTGAACTGACTGACATAAGCCTTTTTATAGTTTCATCATCATCATCATCTCCTCCTCCTACGCCTATTGACGCAAAGGGGCCTCAGTTAGATTTCGCCAGTCGTCTCTATCTTGAACTTTTAATTCGAAACTTCTCCATTCATCATCTACTTCGCATTTCATAGTCCTCAGTCATGCAGGTCTGGGTCCTCCAACTCTTCTAGTGCCTGGTGGAGCCCAATTGAACGTTTGGTGAACTAATCTCTATTGAGGAATGTGAAGAGCATGCCCAAACCATCTCCATCTAATCCTCATCATGATCTCATCCACATAGGGCACTCGAGTAATCTCTCTTTAGTTTCAATTCTAACCCTGTCCTGCCAATCAACTCACAATATCCTTTAGAGGGCTTTGTTCTCAATTCTACTAAACGTATTGGAGATTTTTTCAGTCATAGCATGACTCATGTCCATAGAGTAACACCGATCTCACTAAACAGATATGTAGTCTGATTTTTATATGTAATTTCAGGTGATTTGATTTCCAAATTTTACTTAACCTAGCCACTGTCTGACTTCCTTTATTCGATCTTTCACTAAACTCTAATTCTAAACACCCTGCATTGAAGATCATAGTTCCTAAATACTTAGATGATTCTACCTCGTTGATCCTTTCTCCCTCCAATGATATTTCATCTTCCATTGCATATTCCGTTGTCATCCTTTCTGTCTTCTATTCATCTTCAGCCCAACCTCGTGTGATATTTCATGCATTCTGGTAAGCAAGCATTGCAAATACTGTGGTGTTTTGCTAACAAGGACAGCATCATCAGCATACTATGAGTCTGCTAAATTCCTATCACCAATCCAGTCCAATCCTTCTCCACCATCTCCGACTGTTCTACGCATTACAAAATCCATGAGGAGGATAAACAACATAGGTGACAACACATTCCCTTGGAGTACTCTGCTTTTCACTAGAAATTCATTTGATAAGACTCACTTAACATTAACTTTGCACTTGCCATGGTCATGAACACATTTAATAACATTTAAATATTCAAGAGGAATTCCATAATAATGCAAGAAATTCCATGATAACACAAGGAATTCCATAGTTTATATATGAAATATAAGTTTTGATGTTACTGTTTTTAAAATATCTTATTTCAATGGTTAGTTATTTCTCCTATTGTTTATCTATTTCCTTATTTCTTTTCCTCACTGGGCTATATCTCCCTGTTGTAGCCCTAGGGCTTATAGCATCTTGCTTTTCCTACTAGGATTGTAGCTTAACTACCAATAATAATAATAACAATAATAATAATTAAGTGCACCGAGGTCCAGTTTTGCATTAAGGGCATCATTCGCTCAAGCACCAAAACAGACTATGTTTTCGTGGCGATCATCGAGAATACTTTCCCAGATTTCTTCGATTGGCTTTGCGAGCAAGAGGACACCACTATAACATAGGATGACCTCAAAACATACCTCCTAGAGTAGTAGTCACCATTGCCAGCTGCCCATTATAGCCAAGCTTTCTCACCTCTCTCAAACCACCTGGGGACCGAAAAGCTTTGCTCGCTCTCAGGGAAATGAGCAGTATAGCTTGCCTGCAACCAGCCGCAGACAGTTTTCCTCGGCAGGTGAATCTACTTCATGCCCTTTGGGTATGATGCCTACCTAAACCTGTATGCGCTGCCATACCCGATGCCAATATTTTGTTCATGAAGAATCTGATGACTGAAGTCGATGTCCTTATGGACAGCCCCTTCACCACCTCCAAGACCTCCATCAATGCCTCCACTCCTGACAATGAGGACAACTATTCAACATCGACCAAAGCTGAGGTGAATGCGGTAAGACACAGAGGCCCTCCCCGTGACATGCCGGAGCGGTGACAAACTGCCCACCACACACATATGCTACCAATCACCCACACCCCAACCAACAACATCTAAACCCATTTACCGATGCCCATCAGCCGCAGTTATGCTACTACCACTCCAGATTCGGGGTTACTGCGAAGACGTGTGTACAGTTGTTAGTGGCCAAAAAACATGCGAGTAAGCCATCACTTGTGGTGATGGCCTCCCTTGTCACTAATTTTTCTTTTTATATGATGCAGGATCAGGCATGAGATTTTTGGTAGACACAGGTGCTTGCCATTCTTTTCTACCAAGGCCACTCTCCAGGACAAACATAGTCTGGCTAAGCCTGTCGATGTCTGTCTGATATCTGATAATGGATCTGCAATCCCAACATAAGGGTTCGATATCCTCACCTTATCGTTAGGAAACGCACAATATCATAGAAAGTTTGTTATTGCTGATAGCACATTGCCCATCCTCGGTGCGGATTTCCTCTCCCATTCCCATTTGATGTTGCTCACCGACGGTTAGTTAATGTGGACTCTTATTTGCCGACACCTCTTCGACCCGCCACCCTCTGGTTACTGCCAAACAAGGTATTTATCGCCATATCAAGATGACGGGGCAACCCCATGTTTGCCAGATTTAGGCATTTGGCAACCACCAAACTAATGTTTGCCGAAATGGAAGAAATGTGCCTTTGTCAAAAGGTCTAAAGCCCATGGTCATAACCCTTACACATTGTCTTGAAGAAAGACAGTTCCCTGCATCCATGTAGGGATTACAGGTGTCTGAACATGCAGACATACAAGTAACTGGACCACCAGCCTCTCCTAAACATCGCCGTCGTGACCTTCTACTTGTACAAAGCAAAGGTTTTCGCCAGGGCCGACCACCTAAAGAGAGAAGACATCGCCAAGAACGCCATCACCAACCCCTTCAGTACATACAACTTCAATTACTTCCATTTTGGCCTTTGTAATGCTAAGGCCACTTTTCAATGCCTCATGAATGGCATCTTAAGGACGCACCCTTTCTGTGTATATTACATGGACGACATACTTGTGTTCTCTTCCTCCAAAGAGGAACACCTCCGTCACCTATGCATGATCAACTAATATCCCCGTTTCCTGCCAGCTGCCCATTATAGCCAAGCTTTCTCACCTCTCTCAAACCACCTGGGGACCGAAAAGCTTTGCTCGCTCTCAGGGAAATGAGCAGTATAGCTTGCCTGCAACCAGCCTTTGGCCCCCTCTAGGCATTGCTCAAGGTCAAGCCAAAAGACCTGAAGTTTGGTCCTTTCAAGAAGTGGCCTTCTGAAACGCAAAAAATGCCCATCAACCCCTGCTGCTCTCAATTTTCCCGTGCCACATGCCCCTCTCTTTCTCTCCATCAATGCCAGCGACGTCTCTATTGGTGCACTACTCGAGCAGGTGGCCAACGGCTCTCCCCGCCCATTGGCCTTCTTCAGTAGAAAACTGTCCAAGGCAGAATCCAGCTACTCTATCTTTGAACGCAAATTGCTGGTGGTGAACTTTGCTGTCCGTCACTTTCACCATTTCTCAGAAAGCACGCCCTTCATCATTCACACAGACCATATGCTTCTGGTGCATGCCTTCTCTCGACAGTTTGATGCCTAGTCCGCCCCTCAATGTCGACACCTCTCTGCCGTGGCTGAATACAATTGCACCCTTCATCAAGTCCCTGAGAAAATGAATCCCGTTACCGATGCCCTGTCAAGAAACACACTTACTGCCATTCATCTGGGATTGGATTACAACGCCTTGGCAGAAGCCTACGAAAATATCCAGAGTATCAAGCATGTAGGACACCATGCACATCTCTCCGTTGGGAGGACGTCCCTCTCGACGACTCCAAAGCCACCCTCCTCTGTGTCATCTGTACTGGTACACCACAACCATGAATATCTTCCCCCATGTTTCGACAGGTGTTTAATTTCATTCATGACATTTCCCATCCCTCGCACTGATCTACTACACAGTTACTGAAGACGAAGTTCATTTGCCACGGCATTACTAAGGATGCTACGGATTGGGGCCGCACTTGTACTTTATGCCTAACTTTAAAAGTACTTTGACACACGGATTGAGGAGTGGGCACCTTACCTCAACCTCAGCGTTATCACTTTTCCCACATTCAAGTCAGCATAGTAGGTCCCTGTCCGCTACCCACATCACATGGACGTTGTTACCTGGTCACTGTCATCGACTGCTCCACTCGTTGGTCTAAGACCATTACCATGGAAGCTGCAATGTCCACCTCATTTACATCTGCCTTACTCTCAGGGTGGATAGTGAGATTTGGTATCCCTGAACATGTTACTTCTGACAGGGGTACCACTCTAACATCTCAATTGTGGACACCATTAGAGAATCTCCTGGGCATCACCCTACATCAGACAACTGCCTATAACCTTGCTGCGAACGGAATGGTTTAATATTTTCAACCCACCCTCAGAGCAGCTTTTATATCCCGCTGCAATGACTCCAACTGGTATACTCAGCATTCCTGGGTCCTCCTGAGACCAAGGACCGTTCCTAAAGACACCTTGGATGTCTCGGCAGCTGAAAGGGTGTATGGCGACCCGTTGGTCATCCCTGCCAAATATTTTCTGTCTGCAACCTCGATAATCTCCAGCGCCTACGTCATGTTCTGGGAAAATTTACTCCAGCCCGCCAGACTTACAAGCCCCAGCGAAGCAACACATACCGACAGATTTGTACTCTGCAACTCACGTTTTCCTGAGCAACAACACTAGCAAGCCCCAGCTAAGACCCCCTTACACGGGCCCTTTCCTCGTAATCCGTTACAATACTAAGGCTTTCTTGATTAACATTTGTGGCAAAGAAGACTGTGTCTCCATTGATCACCTAAAACCTGCATATCTTCTGCAAAATGCCCTGCCTATAGTACACCTCTCAAGAGCAGGGTGCCCAATTTCATACATATGTCTTTTTAAGGGGGAGCCATGTACCACACATTTTTTACACACCCTTGTACACTGTAACGGTATTTTCTTTTTTGTATACCTCGCTCTCCCTCTCACTGTTAACAGAACCTGTTTAAGCCTGCTTTAAATGAATAAGTCTGATTCAATTTTTGTGATATTCTTGTCTGGAACCTCTTGTAAATAAAATTGCTATCTGTTGACATAAAGATAGTTGCATTCACCTTGCCCCTCTTATCACCTAATGGCTCACTCGCACAGATTGCTAGCAAAATTCTTACGTTGAATGAAGAGTTAAACTTCAACAAAAGCATATGACGTATTACACGATTTCTGCAAGAGACAATTGAATTAAATCAAATTTTCGATCTCATTCCCTTCTCCTTAGATATGAGAGGCAGTAGGGTAATAACCTATAGTAAAACTCCCATTTAAGGATTTAAATCCCCACACCAGTAACACAAGCCAATGTCAGCAGTACAACATTAAAATGATAAGAAATCATTTAATTTCCTATGCGCAATGCCAATTGAGTCACCCAATAATATTCGTGACAGTATGGTTATTAAATGTGCAAATGTATAAACAAAGAAGATGAACATGAAATATGCTAGAGTATCAGTTTGCATTTGTCTTTACATTTCTGTGACAAATAATTTCCAGTAAATGTTCAACCATTCGTTATCTTCAATAAATTTCACAGCAAATTTCGTGTTCAATTGTTCTTACCCTTCACTTAAATAGCCTCTTTCCCTCCACGTATAAGAAGCATGATAATTTATTGATTTTATTCAACAATCTGAAAATCGTTCAGACAAACTGGACTTAATAAATGGAAAACAATTTTTGAAGGTTCTAGATTACCGAAAGCATCATTAAACTTTGATATTTTCCCTCCATTATTGGATAAGCAACGCAATGCAGTGTAAGACTCCGTTCATGAAAAATCAACAGTTGCAAACACGAATCAATGGAATTAAATAGTTACATCATAACCATCGGAATAACGTGTGTAATTTATGACAATACATACGAAAAATGATTATGACTAGGTATAGGAATGGATACAATTTTTTTCTCATACGTGAAATGCTTGCCATAAACGAGTAACAAAAAGATAGTTATTAATATAGGTGCTACCAAGTACGGATAGTAAAATTTTCACATACAAAAGGGCACTACCAACCTGCTGACTATTTAGTATCACATCACTTTTACTGTCTATATGCTTCAGCCTGTTGTCTCCCTTGCCATGAATCGAGAAATCGATATCAAAATGTGAAATATTGTTTTGAAAAGTTGTGTATCCTCAGCAACAGCTGACGCTGACGAGAAAAAGAGGAAATTGTACTCATAAGAACCTAGCTCCTCATCATTCTTGCTATATCTTTAAATTTCTATTATCTATGAAACTAATCTTCTCCAGCTATGAGTCATTGTATTATAAAATCACAATCTAGAAATAACACGTATAATGTTTTTGGAGTTTCTGCCATTCATTGAATTTCTTACCTAAATAAAAACAAGTTTACTTGAAAGCGTAACATAAAAAGAATGACGAATGGAGAGTACTTTGATTTGTATGTGAATGCGTAAACCTTCTATAAATGGGTAAAAGAAGCTTTTCCTAACAGATATCCGTTAATCTTCAGGCTGATACTTGTACTACTGTGTCTCATTCCTGTCAACCCAATTAAATTGATCTCTCTGATATTCGTGATCATAACTCCTCCAATTGACCTTTTTCTATTAAAGCTTTCCCCGTTACTCCACGTTTTCATTTCATTTCAGTTTTATAATGCCCTTATCTTGAAAGGAAGAAAAATATGAAGAGACTTTTTTTCATTTATTCGTCCCGGCTTCATTTCCTGTTTCCAAGATATAAACCTTGCTTTCCAAGTAAAAAAACACCTCATAATCACAAGGTAACCTACACCGTAACTCTAACTGCAGGGCGTTTGTCATAGAGTTGAATAGTAATTACTGGAAACGGCACATGATTCACGAATATTTTTTATCACACAACTGCTAAGTTATCAGACAGCATGCAAATGGAACGGGATGTAACCAGGATTAAAACATTCATTCAAAGGATGCTGAGCCACTATGAAATAGCAGAAATAGAATAGCATAAGCTGGTTTTAAAAGAGAAAATCAGAATATTTAGTGTTAATTTATGGGTATTTATCAATTTTCTTTTAATAAGTGCGGCCGATCAGCATTTCAATAACAAATACGTAAAATAAATGTTCTCCCTAAAAATATTTAGTTCAAAACTTGAGGAGATGACGTATACAACGCTTTCTCCCTATTTATACATATTCATTTAATCAATTCTAAGGTATAAAATTCGCAAAACATCCCTAAACATAAAAGTGCACCTTGAATCTTTTGAAACCTGTCTCTAATTTCGATTTCATGGCGATGTTGAAGTGTAGTTCTCTATCGAGATACACACACACACACACACACACACACACATATATATATATATATATATATATATATATATATATATATATATATATATATATATATATATATATATCATCTCCAACGCCTATTGACGCAAAGAGCCTCGGTTAGATTTCGCCAGTCGTCTCTATCCTGGGCTTTTAATTTAATACTTCGCTATTCATCATCTCCTACTTCGTGCTTCATAATCCTCTGTCATGTAGACCTGGGTCTTCCAACGCTTCTAGTGCCTTGTGGAGCCCAGCTGAACATTTGGTGAACTAATCTCTATTGAGGAATGTAAAGAGTATGCTCAAAACATCTCCATCTACCTCTCATAATGATCTCATCCACATATGGCACTCGAGTAATCTCTCTTGTAGTTTCAATTCTAACCTTGTCCTGCCACTCAACGCACAATATCCTTCTGAGGGCTTTGTTCGCAATTCTGCTAAATGTATTGGAGATAGTTTCATTGTCATACCATGACTCATGTCCATAGAGTAACACCAATCTCACTATACTGATATATATAGTCTGATTTTTATATCTGATTTCAGGAGATTTGATTTCCAAATTTTACTTACCCTAGCCACTATCTGACTTCCTTTATTCGATCTTTCACTAAACTCTAATTCTAAACACCCTGCATTGGAGATCATACTTCCTAAATACTTAAATGATTCTACCTCATTGATCCTTTCTCCCTCCAATGATATTTCCTCTTCCATTGCATTCTCCGTTCTCATCCTGTCTGTCTTTCTTCTATTTACCTTTAGCCCAACCGCGTGTGATATTTCATGCATTCTGGTAAGCGAGCATTGGAAATCCTGTAGTGTTCTGCTAACAAGGGCCCCATCATCATCAGCATACTCTAGGTCTCCTAAATTCCTATCGCCAATCCAGTCCAATACTTCTCCACCATCTCTGACTGTTCTATGCATTACAAAATTCACAAGGAGGATAAACAACATAGGTGACAACACATTCCCGTTGAGTACTCTGCTGTTCACTAGAAATTCATTTGATAAGACTCCATTAACATTAACTTTGCACTTACCATGCTCATGAACAACCTTAATCAAATTCACATATTCAAGAGGAATTCCATAATAATGCAGGACTCTTCACAAAATTAGCCAGAGCACACTATCAAAGGCTTTTTCATAGTCCTCAAATGCCATCAAAAGGGGATTTCTATATTCTACGCATTGCTGTACGTGTCTCAAAATGAAAATTTGATCAGTGCTACTTTAACCTTTACTAAATCCTGCTTGTTTATCTCTCAGCTTTTCATCAATCTTTCTCTCCAGTCTCTTTACAATAGATATATTAAATATTTTCATAACAACTGACGTAAGTGTTATGCCTCTGTAATTATTGTAATTAGTCAGGTCTCCTTTTTTGGCTATTTTCACCAACACTCCTAATTCCCATTCATCAGGTTTTGCCTCTTCATGCCGCATTCTACAAAATAATCTTATAGGTATTCAGGGAGTCGCTTCATTTTCGGCCAGTATCATCTCAGCAGTTATTCCATCGTATCCTGGGGCTTTCCATCGCTTTAGTATTTTAGGACAGCTTTGACTTCAAACACACTGAATTCATTCATGGGCAAGCACATCAAGGTCTTCATCAGCTTTATATCAATCAAATAATTCCCTTCATATCTCCTATTCATAACCTCACTAAAGTGTTCCATCCAACTTTTTTTTCTGCATCTTTTGTTGATATAAGATAACCATCTCTCTTTTTGATGGGTATATGTTTCTTCTTTGTCCCAGTCGAGATTTCATTAATAATTCTATGAGAAATTCTTACATCATAGACACTTCCTGAATTCATAGCTTTGTCAGCCTCATCTGCTTTACTGTCTAAGTATTCTCTCCAGTTATTCCTGGCTTTTCTTTTGACCTCACTGTCGATACTTGAATACTTAGAAACTTTAAGACGCGAAGAACAGACAATTAATGAAGAATGGTGTGATAATAAGAACATATATCAGTCAGTTGGTAGTGAAGTCTTGGGACACGCAGGTACAAGGAGAAAGCCATGGATATCAAATGATATTTGGAATACTATAAGAAGGAAACAAAGACAGAAATTGATTTTTGAAAGTTTTCGAGGAGGTATTTCGAGATGGTAATGAAAATTACAAGGTAGAGCATACTAAGTATTCAAGTATCGACAGTGAGGTCAAAAGAAAAGCCAGGAATAACTGGAGAGAATATTTAGACAGTAAGGCAGATGAGGCTGACAAAGCTATGAATTCAGGAAGTGTCTATGATGTTAGAATTTCTCATAGAATTATTAATGAAATCTCGACTGGGACAAAGAAGAAGAAACATATAGGCTACCCATCAAAAAGAGAGATGGTTATCTTATATCAACAAAAGATGCAGAAAAAAAAGTCTATGATGTTAGAATTTCTCATAGAATTATTAATGAAATCTCGACTGGAGCAAAGAAGAAACATATACCCATCAAAAAGAGAGATGGTTATCTTATATCAACAAAAGATGCAGAAAAAAAAGTTGGATGGAACACTTTAGTGAGGTTATGAATAGGAGATATGAAGGGAATTATTTGATTGATATATCTTAAGCTGATGAAGACCTTGATGTGCTTGCCCATGAATGAATTCAGTGTGTTTGAAGTCAAAGCTATCCTAAAAATACTAAAGCGATGGAAAGCCCCAGGATACGATGGTATAACTGCAGAGATGATACTGGCCGAAAATGAAGCGACTCCCAGAATACCTATAAGATTATTTTGTAGAATGTGGCATGAAGAGGCAAAACCTGATGAATGGGAATTTGGAGTGTTGGTGAAAATAGCCAAAAAATCAATTTCTGTCTTTGTTTCCTTCTTATAGTACTCCAAATATCATTTGATATCCATGGCTTTCTCCTTGTAACTGCGTGTCCCAAGACTTCACTATCAACTGACTGATATATGTTCTTATTATCACACCATTCTTCATTAATTGTCTGTTCTTTGTCTCTTAAAGTTTCTAAGACTGCAAATCGATTCATACATTCAATTGCAAATGTTTCTCTGTGCTCTTCTTCTAAAAGCTTAGTTGTATCAAACCTAAGTATTCTATACATCTTTCTGTTAGGTGCCTTCAGTTTAAATTTCAGTGTGGCAATGGGGAGCTGGTGATCACTACCGATATCTGCACCTCTACAGTATCTTACATTTCTCAGAGTCCTTCTCTCTTCATTAATGGAAATATGATCTATCTAATCTTTGTAAATGTCACAAGGTGAAGTCCATGTATACTTGTGGATGGTTTTGTGTTGAAAAAGAGTACCTCCAATGACAAAATTGTATGCTGACCAGAAACTTATGAAATGTGCTCCCTTTTCATTTGCAACTTCGTCAAGACCCTCGACACCCATCACATTCTCTATCCCTTGATTATTTCTTCCAGCTATAGCATTGAAATTGCCAATCATAATTTTCATATTTCTCTCAGGGATCTCATCTATAACCCTCTGCAGTTCTTCATAGTATTCATCTTTCCTTTCTTCAGGGAAATCATTTGTTGGGGCATAGCAAACTATAATACACTTATTTCACTGCTTTGATTTGAACTTTGCTAGTAACAATCTACTATATACAGCTCTCTACTCAGTTAAGGCCTTTTCTGCTCTTGGTGTCATCATAATTCCTACCCCTTCTATTCCAACTCCATCTGATCTTCCTGAGTAAATATATATATATTGCCTTGGTTTAAAGTTTCCTTACCAATCCCCTTACAACGTGTTTCACTTAGGGCCAAGATATCCAAACTATATTTCATAAATTCACTCTCCACTTGCTGTAACTTCTCAATCTGATTCATGGTTCTAACATTCCAATTACCTATTTTCAATTTTTCATTAGTATTTATAAACCGGGAGATTCTTAGCACCCCGCTACGCCCGGGACTGGGGGCCATTCTGATATCTTCTCTTTACATGACTAAATCCATAGAGGATTCATTGGTTGCATACATCAAAGGGCAGCCAGTTCCTTGGGATGCACAGTGCCTATCTAACTATGGCAAGTGACCTCTGCCAGTCCATACTAATTCTAGTAAGATCAACCACCAGGCATCAGGAGTAAAAGCCAAATTAACAGTTTGTCTATCGCCTTAAACCCAATCCGTCACCATGCTGCCAGTGACTTCATCGGGATTAAGGGAGCTATTTCCTCCACACCCAAAGATCTCATTACTTGACCAAGTTGCTCATCCACTCATACGAGTATAACCGTTGGCAAACATGGATAGCTAAGATATACAGCCTATTCGTTGCTAGTCCACAACAGGACAAAGGCCCCAAATGACCTTCCCCTCCCATCTGTTTATGGTCTTTCTTGACTCTTCAATCCATCGTCTTCTCTCCCTTTCTCTGCTTCATTTGCAATTTCTAGGGGCCCATTGTTATTGTTTTTATCCATCTTGATCACTCATTCTCATTATGTCCAACCCACATCCATTTCTTTTCTTACTAGTTGCTAGAATAGCCTGTACTTTTATTTGTTCTCGTGTACCCATAGTGCTCTTTTCCGTCTCTTAGTGTTAATCTCATCATTATTCTTTCCATAACTCTCTGAGTTGTAAATAGCTTATGCTCTAAGGCTAATAATGTAAGGCTACTAGTTTCTGATGCATAAGTTAGTACTGGTGAGAGCACCTGATTAAATACTTTTCTTTTTAGAGAGAGTCGCATTTTAATTTTCATAATTGCATTCTGTTTACCAAAACCTTATACTTCTTTTTATTTCAGTCTCAACCCCTGGGGAAACACTTACTGTCTGTCCTAAGTACATATATTCATTGAAAATCTCTAGAGGTTCATCTATAAGGGTTATGTGTTGTATCTGCATTTGAACATCTTCATTTTCAATCCTACATTTCTGCATTCTCTATTCTAATCTTCTATAATTTTTGTTATTCCTACCATGATTCATTAAATAGAACTATGTATTTGCCAAATCTTGAGTTGTAGTATTCTCCATTAATGTTAATTCCTACATTTTCCCAATCTAATTTTTCTAAAACGCAATGAATAATTTAGAAGAGATGGGGTTTCTGTCTTACTTCTTTATCAATCAAGATTTTCTCACTATCTTTATGTACTACTCGTACAGATATCTTCAACTTTTCTAACATAAAACTCACCTATTCCCTGCCTTAGAGGGCCCTTCATTGCTGCTTTAGTTTTAACTGAATTAAAAGCTTTCTCGTAGTCTATAAATGCCATAAATAATAGTTTGTCATAATCTGTTGATTTTACCATTATCTGATTAATTACGTGGATATGGTCAGTTGTTGAATAACTACTTCTAAAACCTGCCTGCTCTCTTGGTTGATTGAAGTCTAGCTGTCTTTCTATTCGGCCTAATATGATCTTTGTAAATATTTTATATATCATTGAGAATAAAAATACTTAGAGGTGATTTTTCAGGTGTTTTGCGCCTCTATACGGTGATAACGTTTTTTCCAGTTGTAGGTATAAAGCATTCTTGAAAACAGTTTTAGTATTATGAAATCTCCATCTATTACTAAATCTTCTCTTGCTGCTCTGCCTCTTTTCGTGTTATTAATGCTTTCTTTACCTCCCCTTTACTGTTACTTTTGGTGCCGCCACGGATATTTCTTTAATTCTATTGGCCGTTATTTCTTATATCACTACTGTGCAGCACTGTATAGAAATCCTTTGCAATTTTCATCACTCCATCTATTTTGTTGATAATATTTTAATTTCTATCCTTTAAAGCAAATATCTCTTGGTGCCTGGTTCCAAGTCTTCTTTTCATCAACTTTATACTCCTTTCCCTCTTTAGTGTTTCCTCAATTTTGGTCTGACAGTTATAAAATGTTTTGGGTTTTTAGTTTGCATATTGTTTTGGATAGTTCTGCTAATTCTATTTTATCTCTCAAGGGTTTTGCCCTCATTTCCAATCTTTTCTTTATTTGTTTTCTTATGTTTTCTGATAGTTTTCCTTGACCTTGTTTAGTAATTTATCCACCTATCTCTTGTGCTGATTTCAATGAAAATTCTGTTAAATTACTCATTTCTTATTCACTTATTTGCATCTCAACATGTAACTGAGAGTATCTATTTTGCATTTTCAAACTAAAGTCATCAGTTTTTTCTCTTACTACAGAAGTGTTTATTTTCTTTCTTAAATTTTCTTAAATTATCTTTCTTTCCTCAGATCTGGACAAATTTTACTTCCCATCATTCCAGGTTTACTGGAATTTAACTTGTTAAACAGTTACAATTTTGACTAAATTAGTTGTTTCTCTAAGAATAAAATCTATTTCGTTTTTCGTTTCTCCATTTGAGTTTCTCCGTGTCCATTTTCCAAGTTCCTTTCTTATAAAAACAAGTTGTTCATCTTTTTTAGATTATTTCTTTCAGCAAATTCTAGAAGCATGTCTCAGTCAGTTCTTATACCTACTCCAAATTTACCAACAGCTGATTTCTCCTCTCTTTTTTTGACCTACTTCAGCATTGAACAGAGACTGACAGAACCATCTAGAGTAAGTAAAGGAGGAACTGTTAAGTCTACAACAAAGAGTGCAGATTTAAAGGTAGCCCAGCCTTTTTGTTCCTGGGTTGTACCAGAAAGGGTTTTCTTTATGGTCAAATTGTATTCCTTTTCTGTTGAAGCATTAACTGAGCAACACCTCTTAGCTGAGTAGTTATTTCCAGTCAAATCTGATCCCTTTCAAAGATGATAGGCCTCCTGTTTCTCTAAATTAACGTGTCTACAATCATTGAGCCAGGGTCTTGTCTTTCATTCACTATTGTATGTTGACCACAAATACTCATTTAAGAGAACATGCTCAATACTCTTATATAACTGCGACCAATTCAAAGGTAAAATATCACTCAAAATGTCATTTCAGTCTGTCTGAGGTCACAAATACATATATATATATATATATATATATATATATATATATATATATATATATATATATATCTATATATATATATATATATATATATATATATATATATATCTATATATATATATATATATATATCTATATATATATATATATATATATATATATATATCTATATATATATATATATATATACATATATATATAATATATATATATATATATATATACATATATATATATATATATATATATATATATATATATATATACATATATACATATATATACATATATATATATATATATATATATATATATATTATATATATATATTATATATATATATATATATATATATGTCCAAATCCTTGTATGTGGAGATTAATGACCTTTTTAAGAGTACTATGACTTTCATAAATTGTGGTGCGCAATCATTGAACTCTGTTATAGGTCATATCTGATAACGTGACGTGTTATAAACCTATTGGTGACAGTATAATTCCATCACAGTGGAGATTTCCACAAAATCTGACAATTCAGCATATTGACATAGCAACATTGCATTAACTTGTTCCGAGGGGTAGGCAGTACCTCTCAAGCGTTCATAAGAAAGAGTAGGTACTTGTCTGAGAGTATCAGGCTGTGTAAAGTGTACTCGCGAACATATTCATTATAAAGTGAAAACAACCCATGTTCCGATGTCTCATTATCCGTCGACATAGGACATATTTGGTGTCAGGTGAAAAACTACGTCTGCTTGTGTATGCTGTGAGCGAAGTCCTTCATCAAGCCGGTAAATTAAAGTTCAAGATATGCAAGAACTAACAACGCAGACACTGACGCAGCCAGGGATGAAAACAAAGGAGCAGTTGGTTATAGTGATGTTGATGAAGAATACAGACAAGAGTAACGAATGCAGGACTTAGAAAATAGGTTAGATAACCTAGACGAGTTAATAAACAGATTCTTAGTTGAACGAGAAGAGGAGTGGCACTCAACCACAGCATATCCGACGCACATAAATGAAAATCAAATGCACACCAGTGAAAGCACACATGCACAGCCAAGTGTTGATACACAAAACGTCGTAGTTCGAAAAATTGCCAGAACTCCAGGCAAGTGTTAGGCCTTTTGATGATAACGGCCTAATGAAGAGTTTCAATAGATTGAAGCGTTTTTGAGAGACTTTGAAGTAGCCACATATGGGTGGTCAGAAAGAGAAAAAGCAATTCAAGCAATTAGGTTGCTGAAAGATGCTCCAGCAATAGAGGTAATGTGTTGGCCACATGACAGTTTAAGAAGTTATACTAAAATAAAACGACGTTTAATAAATACGCCTTACCTGATGCGAGAAAAGGGGTCATGAAAGAAAATTACAAACCAAAAATTCAAAAGGGTGAATCAGTTCTCAGTTTTGCAACTCATATTTTTCGAGATTGTGATTTGTTTGCTTCACGGAGTGCCAGTCCCCTAGAATGTGATAAGAAAGCAACTGTCCGTAAACATATTTGCAGACTAGTAAACCGGTACTTATGTAGTTATTTGTTCGATGACAATCGCTCGTTAGCACATATGATGGTGATTCAAAACACTCTAGACAGTTTGCCAGAAGAAAAAATGACTGAGAATAACTGCACCAATGCTGGAAAGGTGGCAGCCATGAGAGGTACTCATCAACCTCCAAACCGGGAGGGGTGGGAACATAGTCAGCAGGTGAGAAGAGTCTTCTGATGTTGGCAGTATGGGGGAGAGGGGCACCAATGACTGGAGTGCCCCACTGAAGGATCCCCCAGTGTTACACTTGTTAGGCCTACGGTCACCTATCTCAAGAGTGCCCAGCAAAAAACACTGAGGGAGGGCGGGCTGTGGCACGCACACACCACCCAGCGCCCAACATCCAAAGGAAAGGAAACAGAGGAAGGGGGAAACGAGAGAGATCAATACCCCCCACCCTATATGACATTAGAAGCAGTCAAGCGAGCAGTGGTGACCAGTCGGTACCCCAGACTGTACCACCGCAGCACTAGGGACAGGAGCAGAGGGCAGCGGTATTGCAAACAAGGTCGTTGGCACGTGCACCACATATCCTAAAGGGAGGCTTGGGATGTTATCAGTCAGGATGGACCTACTAGTAAGTCCATTCGGGCACTGATCAACAAAGGAGCCAGCGTTTTGCTTCTTGAGCAAGGAATCTCATCAAACCCACTGCAATCAGCGGCATCCATCATCCTCGACATGCCAAGAGAAAATGAACTACAGGCAAGACATACAACGATCGTTAACTTTAAGGTGGGATCTGTCAAGTTTACACATGGTTTTTTTGTCTTGTTCAACTTGGGAATTCCAGGAATCGAGGCTATACTTGGTTTAGATTTTATAATGAGTAATCAAATATATATTTGCGGCGAAAAAGACAGAATAACAGTATAAGCAGGAGGGTGTATTTTGCCGATAGAAAGTCATGAGAGAGTAAGTGCTTGTGTAGGAAAGGAGAGACATTTAAGTAAGGTAACAGCTATACCTGAAAGAGGAGAAGTATTGCCTTCCTAGACACTTAAGAGCATATCAGTGACCCCTTGTCAGCCTCTCCCAGAGTGAACCAAGGTTGTAGTTAAACCCCATGACAAATGGACACACGTAGTCTTAGAGGGCTTGTCAGAAATAAAAGAGAACAGAGCGAACATTACAATAGTTAATTTGTCGAATAAAAGAGTTGTGTTAGGATGTGATTCTGTGTGTGAGTTGGAGTTATGTGAAATTGCTAATAATAGGATCTTGGGAGCCAAAACTCAAGCTCGCACAAACGAACGCACTCATAACTTGATTATACAAGCACGAAAACTATGTCCGCAGGAATATCAACCTGTAGTTAGTAACGTTGTTAATAATTATTCCAATGTCATTGCAATTGGAGATGAGCCACCAGGGAGGATCGATCTATTTCCCTTTAGCGTTGAAACTGGGCAGGCGAAGCTGATGGTCAAGGCCTTATAAGGTACTCATTCATTTCCAAGGAGAGATAGAAAGGGAAATTAGTAAATTAAAGGAACAAGGAATTATCGAAGACAGTGAATCCCCCCTGGGCTTCTCCAATTGTAGCTGTTAGGAAAAAGGATGGCTTAGTAAGATTGTGTGTTGATAATAGGAAGTTGAATGTAGTCACAAAGGATAATGCATTTCCATTTCCCTTGATCGAAGAATTACTTGTGAAGGTAGGGGATAGTGAATATTTTACAACTATCGATTTAAAATCTGGATACTATTGTACCAACCGTGTGTCACATGATCGTACATAGAAACGACATTTCTCTTTTTCGTATATATTATATGTTGTATCTTCGCTCTCCCCTCGCACTGACAGCAACTTGTATCAACCTGCCTGTTTTTCTTATCATTAACTGTTAACAGAACCGGTTGCCGGTTGGACATGAAATAACCTGTTGCAATTTGTGACCTTCTTGCCTAGACTTGGTGTATATATAAATTGGATGTTCTGTAATAAAGTTACTCAGATGCTTTCATCTCGCCTTTTGAGTCACAACCTACTCTCAGACCGTCATTATTATTATTATTATCATTATCAAATGCTAAACTACAACCCTAGTTGGAAAAGCAGGATGCTATAAGGCCAGGGGCTCCAACAGGGAAAATAACACAGGGAGGAAGTGAAATAAGGGAAAATAAAATATTCTAAGAATAGTAACATTAAAATGAATATTTATTATATAAACTATAAAAGCTTAAACAAAACAAGAGAAAGAGAAACTAGATACAACAGTGTGGCCGAGTGTACCCTCAAGCAATAGAACTCTAACCCAAGACAGTGGAAGACCATGGTACAGAGGCTATGACACTACCCAAGACTAGAGAACAATGGTTTGATTTTGGAGTGTCCTTCTCCTAGAAGAGCTGCTTACCATAGCTAAAGATTCTCTAATAACCTTACAAAGATAAAAGTTGCCACTGAACAATTAGAGTGCAGTAGTTAACCCCTTGAGAGAAAAAGAATTGTTTGGTAATCTCAGTGTTGTCAGGTGTATGAGGACAAAGGAGAATCTGTAAAGAATAGGCCAGACTATTCGGTGTATGTGTGGGCAAAGGGAAAGAACCGTAACCAGAGAGAAGGGTCCTATGTAATACTGCCTGGCCAGTCTAAGGACCCCATAACTCTCTAGCGGTAGTATCTCACCGGGCGACTGGTGCCCTGGCAAACCTACTATCAAATACCCATTCAGGAAGACAGTAAATGTAAAACGGTATTTATAGCTAACGATCAACGGTTTCAGTTTAATTTTCTTCCTTTCGGAGTTAAAAATGTTCCATGTAATTTTTCTAGAGTAATGATGGTGGTTTTGTCTCCCTTAATTGGCCCTAATATTCTCGTTTATTTAAATGATATAACAATTACAAGGAAAACGGCCGGAGAACATAATAATATTCGTAAAGTTTTAGAAGCATTGCGACGTAATGGTATGAAAACAAATTTGTCAAAGTACCAAATTTTTCTGTAAACAGGTATAATTTCTAGGTCACATAATAACCCAAGAAGGTATCCAATCCTACACCAGTAAAGTAAAAGCTATTGGAGATTTCCCAAGGCCACGAACCCATAGGAAGTAGCTGGGTTCCTTGGGCTCGCTGGGTATTACCGTAAATTCATAAGAGGTTTTGGAAAGATAGCAAGACCCTTAGATGGTTTAAAGAAACAAGTAATAAATTGGGGAGTGGAAGAAAAAACGGCCTTTAACCATTTGAAAGCTGCCTTAATAGTCCATGAGCCTGGGAGTTGGTCGGTACCATTTTGGGGCAGGAAATCTCATAGTGATAAACTGAAAGACCAATGTCTATAGTCTTCAAAAATGTATGATAGCATTCTATATCTCTTTGCCTTCCTTGGGTTATCAACCGTTTTTTATGTATGACATGTGATTTTTTCCGGCGTGACTTACAGGTGATTTATGTCTCCTGCGAGCTAGTCCATTAATATTATTAGGACTTATTATATATAAAAATAAAGTCCAATAAAAGGACTTCAAAACAAGCTATCACACATTTTAATATCTTGTACACAGTGTTAGTTAGGAGCACATTCATGTTGAAATTAATGATTTTTTTCAATGTAACTGGTAATTTTTCCCTATAGAAATAATATCATGTCTGGTATTTGTGATTCAACTTAACATTCATATTCTGTGTTTCAAGAGCTTTCTTTTGATACCAATATGTGTTCCATAGCTATTATATTAAGAAAGTTATTGGATGTTAAAATAACAACTATCACGTTCCTGAATCATTCATTTACTGTATATAACAGTAATAAAAAATAACGCATCCAGTAGGTCTACTTTGTCAAGATGGACTCTACGAAAGAAAAATGCATTATCCACATTGAAACTTATGATAATGACCCAACAACACTGGTAACACCTAAGGACTATGACTCATGGTTGGTGCTTCTTGATGCAGCCCGAGTGAGGAATCATAAACCAATTCTCCAAATTGCAGAAAGTCTACATGAGCAAGAGATGCCCAATATTTGTTACCACAGACAATGTAAAAGCCGATTTACACTAAAAAGAGATCTGAATAACTTTAAAAGAAAATCAGCTGAAAATTCAGAAGACGATCCAGGCAGCAGTGGAGCAGCAAAGAGACATAAGAGAACACCATTTACATCCCGAGTATACCAACCTGAGTGTATATTTTGTGGAACATCCTCTCGTGGACATCTTATCCTGGCTAGGCAGTTAAGGGTTGATGAGAGGCTTCGACAGTGTGCAAGGGAAAAACAAGATGACAAGATATTAGCAGCAACAAGTCGAGACATTGTTGCTGCAGAGGCTCATTACCACAACTCTTGCTACAGAAATTATACCCGAAAAACAAAAAAGTCTCAAGAATCTAGAACAAGCAAGAATGAGAATGAATATGAAATAGCTTACAACGAGGTTGAATCTGAGGCTTATGATGACCTTTTTACATTTATAAGAAATGAAATGTTGCCTGATAAGCTAATTGTTCCTGTAGCCACACTTGCAGCTAGAATGGAGAACTTCATGCATTCCAGAGGTTACAGAATGAATGAATCTACCAAGAAACACATCAAACGGAGACTGGACTCAGAAGTTGGAGACATTATTCACATTTATAAGGATGAAGCAGGAAAGTTGTTAGCAATTCCAGACAGCATTACAATACAAGACATGGTCCTTGAAAACAAAAATCTTCGAAATGAATTGAAAACTCTGAGATCAAAATCTATTGACATAAAGTTCATCATTCACCAGGCATCATCTTATGTTCAGACATCAATACAGGAAATCTGTTTGCCATCTCCGTAGCCCTACCATCCATCTGATCTTAAAAACGAGTCCATGAATTTGCCATGTCTGCTTCAGCAGTTATTGACTGGTATTCTGACTGGAGAACCTGAAAAAGAAAACCATCTCAGAGTGAAACTTCTAATACAGTCTCTTGGTCAGGATCTAATATGTGCCACAACACCAGGAAAGCAGAAACCTCCAAAACATTTGTTGCTTCCATATGCTGTCAAAACATTAACAGGCAATACTGAATTGATTCGTATGCTAAACAGACTTGGACATGGGATCTCTTACTCACAGCTTAAAGAAAATGACACAGCACTTTGTCTGCAAAAATTAGCTGCAACACAGAACCAAACGGTGGTCTTACCTACTCCTTTGTAGCCATATATTTTCACAAATTTAGCATGGGATACCATCGACAGACTCGAAGAAACTTTGACAGGTCAGGGAACTTCTCATCGTGTTAATGGCATTGCTGTGCAACGCAAAATAATTGGGCCTCTTCTCCCAAAGCCTGCTCTTCCAGTTATTGATAAGCAAAAACAAAGGACTATTTCTACACAGCACACAGAACTGGAAACCTACATTGCAGGAAAGAGAGTAGGTCCACAACCTTTGCCACCAAGAACGAGTAATAAAGATGCTGATGAAGCTGCAGAATCTGCCCGGAATAATAATTCAATCTTGATCATTCTCAGACAATCAAATATGGAAAATAAGAACATCCCAAGTTGGACAGGATTTAACATAAACATGAGAAAGGATATCTCCATCAAAGAAGACATCCTTTGCTACCATCCCACTATAAAAGCCCCCGCAACCGAGCTCACTACAGGTTTTGAAATCCTGAATCAGTCCGAGGCTATCCGAACAGAGTTGCAGCTACCAGTAATTGTCATTGTCGTAGATCAAGCCATTTTTGCAAAATTATCAGAGATTGCTTGGAGACACAGAGTTAAATATGCCAATGTCATAATTAGTTTGGGAGCATTTCATACCATCTGCAATGCTCTGGCTGTCCTAGGCAAGAGGTTTATGGATGCTGGCTTACGTGACCTATGTATAGAATCGGGTGTTGTTTCAGAAGGTTCAATTAATGATGTTCTTGAAGGTGAAATGTACAACCGAGCTGTCAGAGTTCATAAACTTGTGTATGAAGCTCTCATGAGATTGATCTGGGAACAGTTTATGTCACAATTGGACGAAGATGAACATGTGTACCTGAGAGTTCAAATTACCTTATCCCAGTTAACTAACAAAGACCTAAACCAGAACGATATTGGCAACTTGTTAGTGACTCAAGACTTTAAAGACCTCAAAATAATGTGGTCACAGTTTCTTAACCATCTCCGCAAGTCGAATGGTGATCTGTCTGCATTTTGGATGTCCTACGTTGACGTGGTTGAGGACATTATTCTTGGCTTGCTACATGCATCCCGTGAAGGCAACTGGGAGCTCTATCTGCATGCCATCAGATCACTGAATCCCTGGTCATTTGCATATGACAGAACCAATTATGCCAGATACCTCCCTGTGTATTATGCCCAGATGTCAGTCCTAAGTAAGACGCATCCAGAAGTGTATGAAGCTTTCAGGGATGGTTGCTTTTCTGTCCAGATGTCAAGCACTAATCCTTTTGGCCGTCTTCCAGTAAATCAGGCACTTGAAATTACAGTGAATAGAGACACTCAAACACCAGGAGGCACAACCAGATTTAGTTTGAGGTCAGGGGCAGTCAAACGCTATTAAATAACTTCTGAGCACAGAAGTGCATTCTTAGGTCAGTTAAGAGACGTGGTTCACGAGAATAAATCAGATGCAGTTCATTATGATCTCCAGCACCCAAGATCTGAAAAAGATGAGGAAGCAATTTTGGCAATAGTTAGTGCAATTGAAAGCTGGTTAACCCATTTTCCAGTCAACAGGACATGATGAGCATCTCAACAGCAAAGACTGCTACTCCAGAAGTTGCTTCAGATTTACTTAATGCTGTAGATGTTGGAGAGAAGTGTTACACCAAGTTTAAGCAAGAAAGACTAGATTTTGATACCCCTGTTACACAATTCTTTGATACTGTCAAGCTCAATAAACTGAAAACCTTTAGCCACATGTGCAGGAAGAAAGAAATAAAGACTCATACTGGAAGAGCAGTGATATTGAAGGCAGACAGGTCATTGTTTGGGAGAATCATTGTAATTGCCCAAAGTCAAAATCTTCAAATGGCAGATATATTGTCCTATCCTCTTGGACCAATGCCATGGGCATTAGCAACCCCTGAGGGTTTACCAAGGAAGACAAACAAGGCAATCCTTGCTAAAGCATTGTACAAGGATGTCATACCAGAGGAGGAAATGCCCTTAAATTCGGCTTCTGTAATCGATGGCATGATGTTAGTACAAAAGGTGAAAGGGGATCAGAACATTTTTGGTGACATTGCTTAAACAGTCTTTGCTATGGTAATGAAAGAAGGAGGCTCTAGTCAGAGAATTAACATTGTGTTTGATCAATACCATGAACTATCCATCAAAAACTCAGAATGAAGTATTAGAGGAGAACAGCATGGATCAAGTCTTAAAAATATTACACCAAATCAGCTTGTCCATCAGTGGAGGTCCTTTCTGAATCAGTGTCAATAAAACTAACTTTATAACTTTTCTTGTGAATGAGTGGAAGCATCAACATTACAGAAGCAGGCTACAGCAAGAGGTTATGTTTGTCACAGATGCTGACCAGTGCTTCAAGATAACACAACATGGAAGTGAGATGGTAACGGATCTATCATGTACTCAAGAAGCCGATGGCCGTCTTCTCTTACATGCTGCACATGCTGTAAAGCAAGGACATCCAACAGTTGTTATCAGCTCCGATGATACGGATGTGCTCATCTTGCTCGTGGCTTTCAAGAATATCATCTGTAGTCATCTGTATCTGAAATGTGGGATTAAGACACGAACAAAGATTCTATCAATTAACAAGGTTACTGCTACACTTGGTGCTGATATTTGCAAAGGACTAGTTGGAATGCATGCTTTCACAGGCTGCGATAGTGTGAGTGCATTTGCTGGCAAAGGAAAAACAAGCTCACTCAAATTAATGACCACAAATAAAGATGTACTAGATGCATTTATGGAATTTGGGAGTGAATGGGACCTTTCTCAAGAACAGATGGAAAGACTTGAAGGAGTTACTTGTCTCATCTATGCGGCCAAGACCCCTTGTGTTCATGTAAATGCTCTGAGATACAATCTCTTCTGTGCAAGGAAAGGTGAGATAGAAAGCCACCAATTGCCTCCTAGCAGAGACTCCTTGTAACAACATGCACAACATGCCAACTATCAGTCTGCTATATAGAGACGATGTCTACAGCAAAATCCTCACATTCCAAATCCTGTAGGCCATGGTTGGAAGCTGGAAAAGGAAGATGGAGGAGACCAGCTAGTTATTAAATGGATGGATGGACAACCTGTTCCTGAGGCTGTGCTTGATCTTTTGTCATGCAAGTGTTCTAAAAAGTGTGCCATACCAAGGTGTGTATGTCTGGCTTATGGACTAAAATGCACCGACATGTACAAATTACAAGACTCTGAAAATCGGGTGTCAGGTGGTGAGGATGATGATAATAATGATGAAACAATGTTGGAAATGGAAGATTTTGAAACCTACTGAACTTAAAATACCCTATCTGGACAATAATATTAAGTGTATTGGTGGTGTTATGGTTTATATGGTTATAATGTAATACAGTATGTAGCATTAGCTTTTATAATACAAGTATTGCAATTGGTGTTATGTAATGCACATTTAAATAATTCATTTTAGATTCTAATCTTATGTCTACAGTTGCTATATTCACATTTTATGATATGAATTTGATCTCTAACCCTGTATTCCCATTTTCAACATTTCAGTTTATGCTCATAAAAAAAAACAATATTTGATAGGAGTTGCTTTAAAATTCAATAACTTTCTTAATATAATAGCTATGGATCACATGTTGGTATCAAAGGTAAGCTCTTGAAACACAAAATATGAATGTTAAGTTGAATCACAAATACCAGACATGATATTATTTCTATAAGGAAAAATCTTCAGTTACATTGAAAAAAAATCATTAATTTCAGCAAAAATATGCTCCTTACTAACATTGTGTACAAGAGGTTTTGAAGTCCTTTTCTTAGCCTTTATTTTGGTATATAATAAGTCCTAATAATATTAATGGACTAGCTCACAGGAGACAAAAATCACCTGTAAGTCACGCCGGAAAAAAATCACGTCATACATAAAAAACGGTTGATAAGCCAAGGAAGGCAAAGAGATATAGAATGCTATCATACATTTTTGAAGACTTTAGACATTGGTCTTTCAGTTAATCACTTAATCACTGAGATTTCCTGCCCCAAAAATGGTACCAAGGGCCAAAATTTTGAGACCAGGCTCATGGACTATAACTAGTGATGACTTACTTGCATATCCTAGATTTGATCGCCTGTTTTTAGTGACAACAGATGCGAGTAGCGTAGATATTGGTGGCGTAATTTCTCGATGAGATGATAAAGGTAGAGAGTGACCCATTTGTTTTGCTTCCAGGGCATTAAAAGGGGGCAGAAAAGAATTATAGTACATTTGATCAAGAGGCATTGGCTATTTTTGGGGGTTCTAAAGAGGCACTGAAAGATTACTGGAGTTTAACAGAAAGGGGTTTGACCACATAGAAAGTAAAGCTAACAAGGTAGCTGATGCCCTCTCTAGTGGTGCAGTAATAGGAGTAACAACTAGGGCGCAAAAGAGGAACGAAAAACAAAACCGAAATATTGAAGGCCCCCTCAAAATTGAAAACAGGATGTGAATTCACGCAAGGAGCAATCAGAAAATAAGATCTGCAAGAGAGAGAGAGAGAGAGAGAGAGAGAGAGAGAGAGAGAGAGAGAGAGAGAGAGAGAGAGAGAGAGAGAGAGAGAAGGTGAATGTATGTGGGTGGCCGGAATGAGTGCCCTGATGATGCAGGTGTGATTGACTTGGGAGGTTGGGACATAAAGAAAGTCCAAGAGGGACAGAAAAAAAGAAGAATGGATGGAAAGAGTGCTAGCATTTATTAAAGGGGAATCAAAGAGTTACCCATCATTTCTGAATGTGCTTCGTGAAACTTTTTTATAGAGAATGATATCTTCCCTCCCTCCCACTTTAATTGATTGAGCTATCCCCATTGTACATTTAAGTCTGTATGCAGGACATTTAGGGATTGATAGAACATTAAGGAGAGCACGTGAATCCTTTTGGTTAGGAATGAAAAAATCTATAGAAAATTATGTGAAATGTGGCCATGCTTATAACTGTTTCAAAGAACATAAAAACACTATACAGGAAGCCAGAAAGTGGCCTGTGATTCCTATTAAATTTTATATGGTGCATATGGATGTGGTAGGACCATTTACTACTGGTTTAACACAACATAAGTATATACTGTATTTTTCGCTCAGGCCATGTCGTCCTGATGGAAGTTCCTTTAGGGTAGCTTCCTAGGGTATATTTGACTATGGTAATATTCCCAGAGAATTTTACCTTAAGGTATCCAGAATTCTAACTCCTGGAGCGAATATCCACTATGGTAATATTCCCAGAGAATTTTACCTTAAGGTATCCAGAATTCTAACTCCTGGAGCGAATATCCCTAAATAAACTTAACATGGGATATCGCGTAATATCACAGAACGTATTCTTGACACGCCACATAGCTATCTTCACCCCGAATAGAATTAACACTTCGAGGGGTCAAAGTGGCAAGAAAACAAAAAACGAGAATGAAAGGAGAGCCGTTAATAAGGTACCTCTCCTATCCCGCTTCAAGTGTGTATACAATGCCGCCGACGGCGCCATCTTTATTCCTTATCTCGAAGCTCAACAACTCGGTGTTTTCCCTGTGTTTTCCTCGTGATCTTGGAATATTTTCAACATTATGATGCTTTCTCCAGCCTCTTCTGCCTCTGGAAAGTTGAGTATTATCTTTATTATGTATAAATGTAAGCTCTCGGTGTTTTGAAATAAATCGAAAGCGATATTGACGTATACAAGAGCTGTTGCTACCGGAGGCGTCCTGGACGCTGTCGCTCGCTATGCATGAGTCATTTAGTTAGCCAGAGTGACGTTCCCGGTCCTTACGCTTTAATAATTCTAGCTATTTAGCTTTACAAATAAGAATTCTTTATATGATGCCATTAGTAATTCAGTTTCGGCGATTGAGCTAACCGATCCTAGCCTACGTTAGGCTTCGTAGCCTAGGCGTCTGGCCCTAGTACTTTCATGCATAATATACAGATTTCAGAGTGTTTTAAATTTATTGAAGCTATAGGCAGTTTTATACATATAAGATATTGTTGAATATTTTCTTCCAAGATTGTATACGAGAGAGTTTCGGTGATTTAGGTAATCGATTCTCACCGCGCCTAGGCTAGTAGCATATGGGGCTTTAGTATACTTTCGCACACTTCCCCGGTTGTTCTTTTCTCCTCTGGAGATTAAGTTCAATCCCTTTTCCCTCTGAGTTAAGCCTGAGGCTTAACCCTAGTGGTTTTATCTGAATAGTATTCAGGTATAACTATATTAGGGTGTTTCTGTTCTATTCCTGTAACCAGAGTATCTGGTTTCAGGTTTGGGCAGAACATCAGAGTAATTAGTCTGAGGCCTGTATCTTTCTAGCATAGAGAATGAGATTCCTTTGCTAGGTTAGGAGCAGACATAGGAGGCTTAGCCTCCCTAGACCACATCCGAAGGTTTCTGTACGAGATGATTCCTTCTTCTAGTTATCTAGCCGTGTGCCGACGATTCCGTGCAGGACAGTTCAGCGGCGACAGTTCAGCGCTGCCAATTCAGCGAATGACAATTCAGCTTAGAATCAATTGAGCGCATGACAATTTAGCACAACGATAAATCAGCACAAGGACAATTCAGTGCAAAAATGCACACACATTCACCCTTATCTTATTATTAGCAAGTGCCCGTCATAGAGATTTGCTGCGTAGGAGATTTCAGGGGAAAAAACAGTTTACACACGGGAAAATATTCAGGAAAAAACAACTAATAAAGTAAATACATTGGAATTAATGGTTAACACTCGCCAACCCCTGCCCTAGTACTTGATGGGCATGCCACGACGTTTCCGCACCTCCTTTAATCCCTTGGGGAGGGAATCTGCCAATGACTGCATGAGGGACGGGTCCAAGTTGTCCCAAGCGCGCTGTAGCTCCGCGGTCAATTTCTCAATGGACGACGTATTTACGTCCTGTAATTGTCTTTTAATGATGGCCCATAAATTCTCAATGGGGGAAATGTCTGGAGAATTCCCGGGCCAGTCACTAATAAACTCAATTCCGCAATCTTTTAACCAATTTATGTTCTGCTTAGCGGTATGAGCAGGGGCGCCACACGTATTGCTTTTCTCAAACGAGTCCTCTAAATATTCGTTTAGCAAGGTATAATAAGAATCTTTATTCACCGACTCATTCTTAGGTAAAAACACTAAAGATCCCTTGCCCCCATACCCAAAACAACCCCAGACCATAACATACACAGGGAACTTAACACTCGTGGCGAGGTACTTAGGGTCAAGTGGATCGGATGTTGGCTTGCGCCAAACACTCTTTCCCTTTGTGTCCCCCACAAAGAAAGATGCCTCGTCGCTCCACAAGACTTTCCTCCACCTTTCGAGGTCCCAATCTTTATGGGATTTAGCAAAAGCAAGCCGATCCCTCTTTTGTTTGACGGTTATAAGTGGCTTCCTTCGCGCCTTAACTTTCGAGTAACTGAGGTCTTTTTGTAAGCGCCGCTGAACAGTTCTCACAGACGCACCAGCAACAGCGTCTGGATTTTCAGCCTTAAGCTGATGGGCTGTAAGGGTGGGATTGGTTTCGATATCCCTAGCAAGGACCCTTAAACCCCTCGGGCTAATAATCTTAGGCCTACCAGGACTCGTGTCTGCCTTCGGTACCTCCTTGCTTCCAAGCTCGCAGTACTTTTTCGGAATGTTCCGGATTGTTCGAGGCTTTACACCGGTTTTCGCACTAATCACACCTGTTTTTAATCCTTCCTCGTGAAGCTGTATCACTCGAGCACGATTTTCAATAGAGGTATACCCTGTAGACATACTACAAACACGAACAGAAACACTGAACACAGAAAAATGCGACGGCAAAAGGGGACCTGCTGCGACAGGCAAGAACACACAACCGCACCTGGCAAGACCACAGAGAGCACTGCCTGAAGTCTGGTAGCAAGCACTTAGCGACGGAAGCTCTACTTGAGTAGCCAATTAGTCAATTTCTCCCAGGCGATTTTTTACCCGTAATTACGGGGTCGACCAATTTGCGTCAAAATTATTTGCCCATTTCAAAATCGGCAATTCTTTATGACGGGTACTGCTTATCTTATTATTAGCATATAAAGATTATTTTTCGTATTATTATTATTATTATTACAACCATTACTGTTGTAATTCATGGTTGTTAACAATAACAACCACAGAATAAATAAAGAAAGTTATAGTACAAGCTTAGGACGGTATATATTCCCTTTTCTGGAATACAGTTGCTTATAAACATTTGCTTAGTTAAAACTGAAAAGCCAGCCTTATGGAGGGGATTTTATCGGAGAAAGGACGCGAGCATATTCTATTAAATGGATTTTGCTATCGTTTGGATAGAAAACTTCGGAATGGAAAAGAGTCTTGGCGTTGTACACAAGACAGATGCAAAGGTCGAATCCATGTCAACGGAAACTTGTGGGAAGATGTAAAGGCCCATACTCATGTTCCTCAGCCAGCAGTATCAGCAATGAAGAAGATGGTTTCTGACCTACGTGAACGAGCCAGTGCATCTAATGATGTCCCAAGAAGAATAATTCAAGAAACTCAGGTCTCTTTGCCAGATGAAGCTACGGTTTTACTCCCTAAGTATACTTCATTACAACGGACTGTTCAGCGCCGACGAAAAAGAGATGGTGAGCCAATTCCAGCACCTAATGATGTCAGTGATATAGTATTACCTGAACATTTGCATGTAACACACAGTGGAGAACCTTTTTTATTGTACGATTCTGGGGTTGAAGATACCAATAGAATATTTATCTTTTCGACTAGAAAAAATGTTGAACTCCTCAAAGAATACAAAAACTGGATTGCAGATGGTACATTTAAGGTAGCTCCGCACCTTTTCCACCAACTTTATGTCATTCATATGCTTTGTGAAGAATGTGTTTTTCCAGTGATATATATACTATTGCAAAATAAGACAGAGGATTCCTATGAAAAGGCATTAAGAACTATTTTGAATCTATACCCGGATCTGACGCCAGCCACTATGCTATGTGATTTTGAAAAGGCTTTCCAAAATGCATTTTCAAGAGTTTTTGTAGGAACACAAATAAGCGGTTGTTTTTTCCACCTTGCTCAGTGTATATGGAGAAAAATACAGACATTGAATCTTACCCCGATTTATGTAAGTGACGAACATATTCGTCGACACTGTAAGATGTTGGTGGCCTTAGCTTTTGTGCCTGCTGACGATGTTTGTAATGTGTTTGAATCATTGCAAGATGTTATGCCTCCGGAATTGGAAGAGTTAACAAATTATTTCGAGGACACATGGATTGCTCGTCCATTCCGTCGTAGTAGAAGAAATGCGGTTTTTAAACCCGAGTTATTGACTGTTTTTGATCGAGTGCAGGGCGACCTACCTAAGACCAATAATTCATTAGAAGGGTGGCACCGAAGTCTTCAGTTAACATTGGGTCATAACCATCCAACCTTTTATAAGTTGTCAAGTTTCTTAAACTAGAGCAAGATAGCATAGAGAAAAGGATACTGAGAATAAGAGCTGAACACAACGATGGTAGAAAAAACCCAAAATACCAAAGGACAGCTAAGGCAATAAAAACGCTTTTTAATGAGTATGGAAGGCGATTTAATAAGTTGGAATACTTGCAAAATATAAGCTACCTCATTGAATTGCAGAAATAAATTAAGTCATTTCTTTTTACATATACTGTATGTATTATTTTTAATATGTAAATTTAATAAATCTTTTATATCCCTTTTTACATATTATCAATAAAGTGTTAAAACTTTTTGCTGAATTTCCTTGTAGTTGCTTCCTTATGCTAACTTGTTACTGTGCTGAATTGTTCTTATGCTGAATTGTCATTCACTGAACCGTGTGTGCCTTTTGGGGCCGAATTGTCCTTGTGCTGATTTGTCCTAGTGTTGAATTGTTATGCGCTGAATTGATTCTAAGCTGAATTGTCATTCGCTGAATTGGCAGCGCTGAATTGTCTGCGCTGAATTATCCAGTGTGGAATTGTCGGTATACTGATCTAGCAAACTAGTCCAGTGTTGTTGTTCTCGGATTGAAGGATAAGATTCTTCATTTCCTTGTGAATAACCACATCAAACTTTGTTTTGGTATTGAGGGAGGTGGCAAGTGTTGCTGACCTCCCTCCCCTAGATAATCCCTAGGCTAGTATGAGCTTTCTTGGCCGTTGGGATAATCTCATACTAGAGCAGAGTTTGCAGGACCTTCTTTTCCCTCCCCCCCCCCCCTCCTATCCTTAGTAATAGCCTAGCTATTACAACTCTTGGCCGTCATTCTACATTTGTACCTAGAATAGGTTAGGATGTGGGACTGGCTCAGTCCTTTGCCGGCCGGCAGAGGCCTAACTTCCGTAGAGTGTTCCCCAGACCTCCCTTGGTCTTACATCCATGTCTGTCAGTAGAGCCCGGCAGGCGATGGATAGGAGGAAGCCCGAATTTTACATTCTCCCCTTCCTTATGTTCACTCTTTCTGGATGGAGGGCTGTAAGGCAGTGCCGCCTTATATCCTTACATCCATTCTGTTTTCTTATTAGTGTATGTACCCCCTAGCCCGGCTGCCGGCTTGAGTGGCCGGCAGCCTGGCGAGTGAAAGTACTCTGGTTCTTTTTTACTGCCAGCCAGCATAGGTAGCCTACCATTGCCGGTCGGCAACAGAAGCACACCATAAGATCTGCTATGATTAGCGGCCGGCAGCCGGGTGCTATTGTTTATGGTTGCCGGCCAGCACAAAACTGAACCAGCAATCTGCCGCCCAGTAGTCTAAAGGTAGTATACCTTGGAACTAGATTAAGGTACGTGCCGCAGGTTATTATATTGTATACAGTAGCCAGTATTTTTACAATATAGTATATACTGCATGGAGAAAACTATAGTATGGAATATATTGTAACACTAAGTTCTTCCAACATGCTTGTGTTGCCTTGTACAGCCTTTTGTTGAGACCGTACAGAATGAAGAAAGTGAGTTCTTTCTTTATTAATTGTCCAGTATATTAAAATTCTTTATAATGGTGTGAGCTACACCTACATTTTCCTCTGGGAAATATAAATGAAGGTTATTCTAGAATAAGATTTAACCTTAATTTTATTATCTGGAAGGTTACAGCAATTGGCTGGGCGAAATACAAGTATGTGTCTTTCCTTTCTAGCTCAGTTATTTTAAGCTATATATATTAACATTAGTTATCCAGTGATATGTCTTCACTTGATACTCATGGAATTTCTCTTTACAGGAGGACCATCCGAAGTGCGGGAGCATGTTTTGCAACGTCCGCAGCAAGAACTTCTGTGGACATGAGTTGTGCAGGAGGCATGCAGCATGCGCAGTCTCCAAAGGTGATCTCCGGTATTGGGACCCTCAGGTATGTACCATTTGCACTAACCTGATTACCGAGGCATTAGACACCCCTATGTCGGCGGAGTCAAGGGACGCAGCTAGGGAAAAGCTTCGAACCTGGGTGAGGGGCTTCCAGAAGAATACTTCTGGCCCCTATCTTCCAAGCGAGAAGATGAGGGCTTTCCTTTTTCCTAAGGCATCAGCGGATGCAGTGATTCCTCAGCCTCATGCGGAGATCCCGTTAGTTCAGATTCCGGTTGATTCTGAAGTCTCGGACGCCCTACAAGACATCCAACTGGACAATAGATAGTCTGAGGTGTCTGAGTACACCGAAAAGGACCTTCTGGCAGAAGGCCAAGAAGAGGAGCTGACCCAGGCTCCTGATACTGAGGAAGAAGAAATCGACGAGGTGTCGGGTACATCGGTTCAGGCACCTGAACCTGTTCCCTCAACATCGTCTGCTATCCCAGATGATCTGGGAAGGACTCTCTCTTCCATCATTGAAATGATTCAACTGATGCAGAAGAAGAATGATGAAAAGGAAGCTGCAATGAAGTTGGAGATATAGAGACTTGTAGCATCACGTGGGCCCCAGAAGAAGCTCAACGTGAAGGATCTTTCTTTGTGCTCAGATGCCAATCCTTGGAGGAATTCCGAGCACATGCCTATGACAACTGGGAAGATTGTCATATCGGAGAAGTTGGGTTCAGTTTCCTTTGAAGAAGTGGAATTCTGGCCCAACAAGGAGTCTCACCCGGACTGCTATGTCCGTCTTAGGAAGGAGCCAGCCTCAAAGGAAGAGACGGAGCCGAAGGAGGTCATAGTTTTTTTTACCATAGTAAGGAACAGGCCTTACTGACGAGCTCAATGAAAGAGAGGGGCTTCACAAATTCAAAGGTACCAGCTTTGAGTAAGAGCATCCTTCCTTCGTGGCTTCTCCTACCAGAGCCTTTCTCTTTATGGAGAAGGGATATAAGGCTGCCTTGAAGGCAGTTGAGGCAGGGAAACCATGTCCCTCCTTGGAGGAATGTAAGCCGTTGTCCCTGACCTTAACCATGGACCAGAAAGACTGAAAGGACGTTCATCTTACCTTCTCAGTCGGGAAGTTGGAGGCCAATATTGCCGGACGTCAGTTCGGTGAAGACCTTCCAAAGCTGTCAGATTTTCTCTTGCGCAGGGAGCAAGAGACAAAAGAGAGACATACTACATCGATGTCCTTACAAACGACTCTGGAGACGATGGCAAGTGACCCCAAGATCCAAGATATGTTCATGGTAGTGGCCAAAACCCATCTGGCCACAGTAACAAAGGATCTCTATAGTTTTATCAAAGCTAGGAGAGCTTGCAGAGAGTTCGTGTTCGCCTCGGCTGCAGTGAGGCACAAACCAAGGAAACTGATCTCCTCTTGTATATGGGGTAAGGACCTCTTCCCTAACGAAGTGGTCAAAGAGGTAGTGGATAAGGCCGCCAAAGAGAATAGGAACCTTCTCCATTAGTGGGGCCTAACTCTTAAAAGAAAGTCTTCCCTGGATGAGGGTCCCCAACCTAAAAGGAAAACAAAGAAACCTAGGCTATCCTCTTGGCCAGCCAAGCCGTATAGACAGCAGCAGCAACAACTTCCAGCGACTGCAGTGCCTCAGATGGAGGCACAAACCCCAACCAAGTACCAGTTGGTACATCAAGCCGTGACAACTCGGTCACCGGCGTTCAACCCAGCATTTGAAAGGCAGACAACTACCTTTCGCCCAAGAGCTAGAGGAACAGCCAGAGTTTCATCTAGACGCCCTTCAAGAGGAAGGGAGTTCAGGGGAGGACGCGGTCAAGGAGGCAAGGCCTCAGGTCCACAACAGCAGAAGTGAGATGCTTCTGGTAGGAGGGAGACTTCATCTTTTTCGGGATCGTTGGACCTTCGATCCCTGGGTCCACAGCCTAATCAAGAATGGACTGGGTTGGAGTTGGTACAGCACTCCACCTCTGTTCCCACAATTCTTCCAACACTCTACCCCCGTTCTGGAAGAATATATTCGAGAATTCTTGGAGAAAAGAGTAATCCGAAGGGTAAAGTCCATCAAGTTCCAAGGAAGGCTGTTTTGTGTTCTAAAGAAGGACTCAGAAATACTCAGAGTCATTCTGGACTTGTCGCCACTCAAGTTCATAGTAAACTACAAGTTCAGGATGCTGACATTTCAACACATAAGGCCCCTACTGCCCAAACGGGCATACACCGTCTCTATAGACTTGCCAGACGCTTATTGGCACATTCCAATCAGTCGTCACCTCTCCTCCTACCTAGGGTTCAAGCTACAACGAAGACTTTATGGCCTCAGAGCCATGCCATTCGGGCTAAACATAGCCCCAAGGATTTTCACGAAGCTTGCAAACGCAGCTCTCCAGCAATTGACCTAAAGAGAATCCAAGTAGTGGCCTACTTGGACGACTGGCTGGTGTGGGCAGCATCCAGGACAGAATGCATGCAAGCCTCCCAAAAGGTGATCCAGTTCCTGGAACATCTAGGATTCAATATCAACATGAAAAAATCTCGAATTACTCCATCTCAAAAGCTTCAGTGGTTGGGAATCCACTGGAACTTACTGTCACACCAACTTTCCATTCCTGTGAAGAAGAGGAAAGAAATAGCAGGTTCTGTCAAAAGACTACTAGAATCCAAAAGGATATCAAGACGCGAACAGGAGAGAGTGGTGGGCTCTCTTCAGTTTGCCTCAGTAACAGACCCTATGCTAAGAGCACAGCTAAAGGATGCAACCGGAGTTTGGAGAAAATATGCATCAAACGCACGAAGAGATCTGATAAGACCAATACCTACTCGTCTGTGAACGCTTCTCAAGCCGTGGTCCAAAGCCAAGCAACTGAAGAAATCGGTACTTCTTCAGCCACCTCCCCCTTTAATGACTATTCATACAGACGCTTCAGAGCAAGGATGGGGAGGTCATTCTCACCGGAAGAAAGTCCAAGGAACTTGGTCCAACCTATTCAAGAAGTTTCATATAAACTTTCTGGAAGCCATGGCAGGATTTCTTACATTGAAGAAAGTTTCTCCTCGCCACTCGATCCACATAAGATTGGTCCTAGACAGCGAGGTGATAGTGAGATGCCTGAATCGACAAGGGTCGAGGTCACCTCAAATCAACCAAGTGATGTTGGCCATCTTCCAGCTAGCGGAAAAGAAGAGATGGCTTTTGTCAGCAGTTCACCTTCAAGGGGTCCGCAATGTGACAGCAGACGCTTTATCCAGGTTCACGCCGATAGAGTCAGAATGGTCACCGGACGCAGGATCATTCTCTTTCATCTCGAGTCAAGTCCCGGAACTGCAGATAGACCTCTTTGCGACAAAGGACAACAAGAAGTTACATCTTTACGTGTCCCCGTACGAGGATCCTCTAGCGGAAGCAGTGGACGCTATGTCCCTCGACTGGAACAGATGGTACAGGATTTACCTGTTCCCTCAGCACAACCTTCTATTGGGGGTCCTCGAAAAACTGAGATCTTTCAAGGGGAAAGCTTCAATAGTGGCTCACAAGTGACCGAACAGCATTTGGTTCCCTCTGGCATTAGAACTACAGCTGAAGTTTCTGCCGCTACCAGATCCAGTTTTGACTCAACAAATTCAGAAGTCGACTCTCTTCGCTTCATCACAGAAAACCCGGAACCTGCAGCTCATGATTTTCTCTCCCTAGCGGTGAGAAAAAGATTCGGTATATAAAGAGACAGTATAAACTTTTTAGAGGAATATAAGTCCAAATCTACCAGAAGACAATATGAGTCATCATGGAGGAAGTGGGTGTCCTTTGTCAAGGCGAAGAATCCACAAAAGATCTCGACAGACTTCTGTTTATCATTCTTCATCCACCTTCATGGACAAGGTTTAGCAGCCAAAACAATATCAACGTGTAAATCCTGCTTGACAAGACCTATTCTATATGCCTTCCAGGTCGACCTTTCTAATGACATTTTTAACAAAATTCCGAAGGCCTGTGCTAGGCTCAGACCATCAGCACCTCCGAAACTTATTTCATGGTCTCTGGATAAGGTTCTTCATTTTGCTTCAATGATGAATAATGAGTGTGCTTTAAAGGATTTGGCCCAAAAAGTTATATTTCTGTTTGCACTCGCTGCGGGGGCTAGAGTTAGTGAAATAGTAGCCCTCGAGAGAGAGGAAGGTCATGTTTAGTTCTTAGATGGGGGAGAACTGAACCTTTTTCCTGACCCAATGTTTCTAGCCAAGAACGAGCTACCCACCAATAGGTGGGGTCCCTGGAGAATCTGCCCTCTGAAGGAAGACGCATCTCTATGTCCAGTGGAGTGCCTAAAGGTCTATCTTCGTAGAACTTCAGACTTTAAGGGAGGACACCTGTTTAGGAGAGAAACATCAGGCTCAAATTTATCTCTGAAGCAACTAAGGGCGAAAATCACCTATTTTATTCGCAGAGCGGATCCAGATAGTACACCCGCAGGTCATGATCTGAGAAAAGTTGCCTCTTCCATAAATTTCTTTAATAATATGGATTTTGAACACCTTCGCTCATACACTGGCTGGAAGTCTTCCAGAGTATTCTTTAGACATTATGCAAAGCAAGTGGAGCAACTGAAGAGGTCTGTGCTAGCAGTAGGTAGTGTTCTTAAACCTGCTGTTTAAATCTGCGAGAAACAGTGAAATTAATTGGGACGATTAATTCAAGGGTGGGTGTGTAGTCACGGACTGTTTCTACAGACTAAGTGTTAGGCCACTAAGGTGTCCTTATCAACTGTTCCATATACAAAGGTGAACCAAGCATAAGTGCAGACACGTGTGCCAAGCGTTTCTGACGCTAGTGTGATTGAGTAGTAAGACAGACTGTAATAACAATATTAATATTTTGATATTAAAATTGGCGCATATATGTTTCCTTTCCAGATGAAACAATATTTTGTTTTACTGTGATCTTTATGCTTATTTATTTGTTCATCCACATCTTATAATTTTTATAATTGTCGATTGACCCATATATTTTTATTGATTTTCAATAAACTAGTTCTTTGTGAACCTTGCGTCTTATTCGCCTATGTCATTTTACTAGAAAATGTTTTAGCATTACAATTAAAACTATGGATAATTTTAACATGAATAGTCCTAAAGATTGTTCCTTGCTACAAGCAAATATTCATTGGTTTATTCTTTCCCCAAGAAGGAAAGACTTCATACCCTATAGGGATGGTGGTGGATATGCAAAATTTATTCCTACACGGATATAAACCTTTGTCCAATCCAGTGATAAGAACAGGCACACCGGGGGACTTGTCGATATTTCATACTGACATTGGTGGTTCTTATACAAACTTTGCTCTATAATGTATAGGGTGAGACCACTATACTGGCTTGTCTGTTAGTCATCCTTAGGTATATGTACTCATCGAGATTTTTCCAGAGTCGAGTATGACTCTTCCCTGTAGGGGGCAGAAAGCACAAACAGGATTTATGCTTAGATGAAATGATGTATGACGGTAACATCATAGGTCTCTAGGTCGATGCTGACCAGGAAATACTTTCTTGAGGATATGGCACGATTTGAGAATCCACAGATACAGTAATGCTCTGGTATACTTCCATCAGGGCGACATGGCTGAGCCCAAAAAACGGATTTTGAGTGAAGCGAAAAATCTATTTTTGGGTGAGATAGCCATGTCGTCCTGATGGACCCGCCCTTCCTTTTTATAAAAGAGCTATAGGACCCCTCCCTATAATTGCAGTATCAGTAGCACCTCATGTATCGTTGCAAGGAATAAAGATGGCGCCGTCGGCGGCATTGTATACACACTCGAAGCGGGATAGGAGAGGTACCTTATTAACGGCTCTCCTTTCATTCTCGTTTTTCGTTTTCTTGCCACTTTGACCCCTCGAAGTGTTAATTCTATTCGGGGTGAAGATAGCTATGTGGCGTGTCAAGAATACGTCCTCTGATATTATGCGATATCCCATGTTAAGTTTATTTAGGGATATTCGCTCCAGGAGTTAGAATTCTGGGTACCTTAAGGTAGAATTCTCTGGGAATATCACCGTAGTCAAATATACCCTAGGAAGCTACCCTAAAGGAACTTCCATCACGACGACATGGCTATCTCACCCAAAAATAGATTCCGTTATGTATTTGTGGATCCATTTACTCGTTACACTCATACTTACGCAATGTAGGATAAATCTGCAAATTCATTAGCCCAGGCGCTGTGCTCTTTCATTACTAGGTTTGATTGCTCGAAAATTTTGATAAGTGATAATGGTCTCGGGTTTATAATCAAGGTGGTGAAATCGGGCACGGGCTTTATGAAAATTGAACACTTTTCAGTGACCGCATATAGCCCTTCAGCTAAAGGCTTAGTGGAATTGCATAATAGGGAAGTGGTGCAAATTTTACGTTACTTAATGGCTGATGACCCGCTTCATTGGCATGCCATGCTTCCTTCAGCTGAGCTAGCTTTGAAAATTGCATATAACGCCTCACTCAGGGACACGCCTTTCTTTTTAGTGTATGGACAGGATCCTGTGTTACCATATACGGTCCTGATTAATTTGCAACAGTTGCCAAATTATTTAACTGAGCAATAACGTGTCAAAATCTCTTGAGGAGAGTAATGAACACCACTGAAAGGTTTTTCAAAAGAGCTAATAAAAAATACAGCTCTAAGTATGGTGGTTGGTTCAAAATCACACCGGTAAAAGTATTTGTGGGCGATCGTGTGTATTTGAAATGATTACAACCTAGGAAACACAAACTAGAGCCAGCGTATTTGGGTCCGTACCGAGTAAAGATGGTTAAATCTAACACAGTAGTGATACAAAACATTGTTAATGGTGCAGTGCCTGAACATCATCAGGCAAACATACATGTGGTGCCTGAAGAGGAAGTGTTTTTAAGTGTCAATCAGAGCGTTCCTCCTCACCCCTGCATACATGACATTCCTCGAGTTGATGAGCAGAATTTTTTTTCCTTTGCTGTTGTTGTTGTTTGAACAGACCTCATTTCTTCTTTTGACGTGTTTTAAATAAACTTGATGATAACAATGTTTTCTTATATTGATGCTTAATGTATACGTAAAGTGTTGCGGTAATTTTGCTGAGTGTGGCAATACGTATGACATACTCCTGAGTGAACCTAAAAATAATCAGAGGTTAAATAGGTCGGGTGAGATCCGTCTGGCGGATGCTGTATTATTCATGTATTTAGATGATTCGTGGTTGCTGGGGTCAAGGCTGTTCCCGAAAGGCAAGTGGCTCCGAGATTAAGTTCAGCCTTAAGGATAGGCAGTGTTAGAGAATGTGTAGATGTGAATACCTTATACTTAATGTTATAAGAGAAGAGCAGGAAGATTGAATGATTTTCTCGGGAAAACAGCTAGTGACCCCTGGTTGATAGTTGTAAGTGCAAGTGTAGTAGTGATTTAAAATAAATGGCGAAACGGTGGTGGTGAGTTTTGTTGGGAAATTGTGTCGTTTACCTGGACAAGTAAAATCGAGGGATGAAGGAATATGCAAGTAAGTCATTGCTAGTTAAGGCAACTTTCAAATGGTTAAAGGCCCTTTCTTCTTCCACTCCCCAATTTACTACTTTTTGTTTCTTTAATCCATCTAAGGATCTTGCTATCTCTCCAAAACCTCTTATGAATTTACGGTAATACCCAGCGAGCCCAAGGAACCCAGCTACTTCCTTGGGGTTACGTGGCCTGGGGAAATCTCTAATAGCCGCTACTTTTCTATGGCAGTGTTGGATCCCTTCTGAGGTTAATATGTGACATAAAAATTCGACTTGTTTACAGAAAAATTTGCACTTTGGCAAATTTATTTTCATTAACCATTACGTCGCAATACTTCTATATTTTACGAATATTATTATCATGTTCTTTGGCCGTTTTCCCTGTAATTATGATATTGTCTAAATAAACAAGAACATTATGGCCAATTAAGGGAGACAAAACCGCCATCATTACTCTAAAGAAATGACTTGGAGCCTTTTAAACCCCGAAAGGAAAAAAATTAAACTGAAATAGATGATCGTTAGCTATAAATGCCGTTTTACATTTAATGTCTTCCTGAATGGGTACTTGATAGTATCCAGATTTTAAATCAACAGTTTAAAATATTTACTATCCCCTACCTTCACAGGTAATTCTTCGATCGGGAAAATGAAAATGCATCATCCTTAGTGACTGCATTCAACTTCCTATAATCAACACGCAATCGCACCGAGCCATCCTTTTTCCTAACAGCTACAATTGGAGAAGCCCAGGGGGGTTCACTCTCCTCGATTATCCCTTGTTCCCTTAATTTACTAATTTCCCTTTCTATCTCTCCCTGGAAATGAATGGGTACCTTATAAGGCTTTGACCTGATCGGCTTCGCCTGCCCAGTTTCAATGCTAAAGGGAAATCGATCAATCCTCTCAGGTGGCAAATCTCCAATTGCAATGACATTGGAATAATTATTAACAATGTCACTAACTACAGGTTGATATTCTGACGGACATATTTTCGCGCTTGCATAATCAAATTCTGAGTGCGTTCGTCTGTGCGGGCTGGAGTTGTGGCTCCCAACATTCCATTATTAGCAATTTCACATAACTCTAATTCACACACAGAATCACTTCCTAACATAACTTTTTTATTTGACAAATTAATTATCGTTATGTCAGCTCTGTTCTCTTTTATTTCCGATAAGCCCTCTAAAATTACATATGCCCAATTGTCATGGGGTTTAACAAAGACTTTGGTTCCTTCCGGAAGAGGCCAACACGGGGTCACTGATATGCTTGTAACTGTCTGGGGAGACAACACTTCTCCTCTCTCAGGTACAGCTGTTACCTTACTCACATGTCTCGGCGTGCTCGCACAAACACTTAACTCTCTCATGACTTTCTATTGGCAAAATATACCCTCCTGCTTTTACTGTTATTGTACCTTTTCCCCCAAAAAAATGCATATTTGATTATTAGATGTGAAATCAATTCCTAAAATCGCCTCGATTCCTGGAATTCCCAAGGTGGGAAAGACAAAACAATCATGTGTAAACTTCACAGATCACACCTTAAAGTTGACGATCGTTGTATGGTTTATGTGAGATTTATTTCCCCCTGACGTGTCGAGGACGATGGATGCCGCTGACTGTAGTGGTTTTGAGGACAATCATATTTCAATCAGTGAAATACAGGCTCCTGTGTCGATCAGCACTCGAATGAATTTATCTGGCAGGTCAATCCTAACTGCTAATATTCCAAGCCAGCCATAATGATATGTGGGGCGCCGGGCCAATGACCTCAGCTGCAACGCAGCTGCTCCCTAGTGCTGCAGGGGTGAGGTCAGGGTACCAATGGAGGTCCCAGTGCCTGCTCTACCAAGTCTGTCGTCGTTACTCCCATCACTACCTCAGATGCTATTTCCGATATCATGCGAGGAGGGGGGGTTATTGATCTCCCTCATCTCCCCCTTCCTCTGTTTCCTTTTCCTCGGATGTTGGGTGGGGGGAGGTGTGCGTGTGCCACAGCCGGCCCGCCCTCGACGTTTTTTGCTGGGCACTCTAGGGATAGATGACCGTAGGCCTGACAAGTGTAACAGTGAGGATCCTTGGGTGGGGCATTCCACTCATCAGTGCCCCTTTCCGCCACACTGCCAGCATCTGAAAAGACTTCTCACCTGCTGACTGCATTCTCCCCTCTCCCGCCTTGGGGGTGGGCAAGTGCCATTTATGGCTGCCAACTTCTCGGAATCAGACCAGTTATTCTCAGTCATTTTTTCTTCTGGCAAACTGTCTAGAAAGTTTTGTATCGCACTCACTACGTCTGCTAACGAGCGATTGTCATCGAACAAATAACAACATAAATACTGGTTTACTAATCTGCGAATATGTTTATGGGCAATTGCTTTTTTATCACCTTCTAGGAGATTGGCGCTCAGTGTAGCAAACGAATTGCAATCCCGAAAAATACGAGTTGCAAAAATAAAAACGGATTCACCTTCCCGAATTTTGGGTTTGGAACTTCCTTTAATGTCCCACTTTCTCGCATCAGGCAAGGCATATTTCTCAATTAAACGTCGTTTTATTTCAGTATAACTTCTCAAACTGTCTTGTGGCCCAACACATTACCTCCATTGCAGTAGCATCTTTAACAATCTAATTACTTGAATAGCTTTTTCTCTTTCCGACCACCCATATGACACTACTTCAAAGTCTCTCAAAAACACTTCAATCAAAGGAAACCTTCCATTTGGCCATTGATCATCAAAAGGTCTAACACTTGCCTGGAGTTCTGGCAACTTTCGAACAACAATTTGTATATCTTCACTCGGCTGTGCTTGTGTACTTCCACTTGTGTGCGTTTGGACTTTGTTCATGTAAGTCGGATATGCTGTGGTTGCGCGCCACTTCTCTTCTTGTTCAACCAAGAATCTGTTCATTAACTCTTTCCAAGTTATCTAACTTATTTTCCAATTCTTGCATTCTAATTTCCTGTCTATATTCTTCATTGGCAACGCGATATCCAACTGCTCCTTCGTTCTCATCTCCTGCAGTAGCAGCATTTGTTATGTTAGTCCTTGTGTATCGAGGCATTTTTAACTTTTTATTTTACCGACTCAAAAAACAACTTCACTCACAGCATACACGAACAGATGTATTTGTACACCTGACACCAATATGTCCCATGTCAACGGATAATGAGACATCGGAACAAGGGGTTTTTTTTCACTTTATTACAAAAGGTTCGAGAGTACACTGTACAGCTGACACTCTCAGGTGAGCGCCTTGTCTAATTGAACGCACAAAGGCAACTAACTCCCCTCGCAAGCAAAATGAAATCTTGCTACAACAACATGCTGAATAATTAGGTTTTGTGGAATACTCATGATTATAGAGTTCATTTACCTAGAAGTACAACACATATCTTCATACAAGAATTAGGACATATATATATATATATATATATATATATATATATATATATATATATATATATATATATATGCATATATATATATATATATATATATATATATATATATATATATATATGTGTGTGTGTGTGTGTGTGTATATATATACATATATATATATATATATATATATATATATATATATATATATATATATATATATATATATATATATATATATATATATATATATATATATATATAGGCATGATCATACATCCCAATTGGAGAGCCTGTATTAATACCTATAACTCAAGAGAAATCAGTGTATACTAGGTCCAAATAGTTTCCAAACCTGTGAGTAGCTTCACTGATGATTTGGTCACAGCCTAATTCAGAGGTGAAGTCTAAAGCTATTGAGCCATGGCGATCAGTACAGTAGGTAAAACAGAATTTAACCAATCCTTATGGTGAGTATTGAAAGAAAAAAAAAAAAAAAAAAAAAAAAAAAAAAAAAAGACCTTCCTATCATTTTGTATATTAGCCACAATGATAAGAAGAAAACCGAAGATAGAATCATCCATGTCTAGATTCTGATAGATCGAATGCAAATAAAAGTTTTTATGCCTGCCACTGACATTCATGACCTGAATCGCATGACATCCCCATTTATAGCAGGACTTATGAAAAGCCAGGTAATCATTCCTAATATACACCACCGTTCACCTAGCCCTATGAATGACATCCCATTTCAAAATTATTATTTTCTTAAAGCCTAGAATAAGGAGCTCATAGAAAGGGCCTCATTGAGAAACAATAGTTTTGTATAATAGAATATCATACTATGTAGAAGCAACTATATCTAATTTTGCCATGCAGTCCACGAATATTGCAATACTTTAGACGACACTAGCGAAGTCAACGATGCACTGGTCCCGGATTTTGGTCAATATCTTCTGACAGAATAAGAACTAAAAGCAATCAAAAATCTTTTCATACTTGAAAACAAAGTTATCAATAATGATAACAATAACAATGGGAACATGACAATAAATAAAAGCGACTCTTATAACTCAAAGAATAAAAACAAAATGTTGGAAAAATTGGTCAACTTGCCGTAGCTGAAACACCATGCAAGACTTAGTACCCTCCATGAGGGCCACTTCAATAGAAGGGAGGATAGTTATGTTGCTTTTGAAAATAAATACTAAAGTGGCCATAATGGAAAAGACGGGGAAAAGGAAGCCTCTTAATAAACCACCAGGCATCCATGGCCCTTCTATTATGATTATTAAAAAAAGAATATAGCAGATAAAATAGTGTTCCTGGTTGTATCATCAGGAAAGAGAACTAACCTAAGACAGTGGAAGACCATAATACAGAGGCTATAGCGCTACCCAAGACTAGAGAACAATGGTCTGATTTTCGAGTGTCCCTCTCCTATAAGAGCTGCTCACCATTGCTATGAGTCTCTTCTACTTTAACCATGAAGAAACACTATGCAACACTTAGTACCCTCCATGAGGGCCCCTTCAATAGAAGAGAGGAAATAATGATGCTTTTGAAAATAAATACTAAAGTGGCGATAAAGGAAAAGATAGGGAAAATGCAGCCTCTTGATAAACCACCAGGTATCCATCGCTCTTCTGTTATATAAAAAAAAAGATAGCAGATAAAATGGTGTTCCTGAGTGTATCCTCAGGCAAGAGAACTAACCCAAGACAGTGGAAGACCATGATACGGAGGCTTTAGCACTACCCAAGACTAGAGAACAATGGTCTGATTTTCGAGCGTCCCTCTCCTATAAGAGCTGCTCACCACTGCTGTGAGTCTCTTCTTCTTTTACCAAGTAGAAAGTACCCAATGAACCATTACAGTTCAGTGCAGTGGTTAACCCTTTGAGCTAAGAAGAATTGCTCGTTTAGCTTAGTGTTGTCATGTGTATGAGGAAAGAGGATACTGTGTTAAGAAAAGAATAGGCCAGATTATTTAGCGTATGTTTAGGCAATTAGGCGTAACCAGAGAGTGGTCCAATGTACTACTATCTGGCCAGTCAAAGGACCCAATAACTCTCAACTAGTATTATCTCAATGGATAACTAGTGCCTTGCCCAACCTACTACCTACAGTACACCAGGTATGTTTGTCTATGTCAATGCCTCAGTTGATTAAGCTAATTTGAGATCTTTAAACAAAAAGATTTATCTAATGGAGCATCTATGTCAAATAAGAAGTATAAAGAAGCTTCCCCAGCTTCTAAGCTTGGCGGGTGCACATCTGTCTGACGACTACAGCACCCTTAGAAAATTACATGGCACGATGAGAAAGTCAATTGTGACATCTAAACAAGTATGTTAAAAGAGACTTTACAGCCAACTTTTATTCACTCCTTGCAAAGTTCCAAGAAGTCTCTAGAAGTCAAAGTTATGAAGCTGTTGGCTACTCTAACAAAATTTAAGAATGTCCCTCAGGATGAATAGGTAAAGTTGACAATAGATAGAATAATTTTTGCCTTTCAGAATAGTTTCTGTACTGAAGTTTTAATGTTTTTATTACTCCATCTCTCGATTTCTTAATTACTTAGTAGAAAACGTTTGAAAAGTGTTGTTATTAGAAACTTGATCTTGGGTATTATCTTTGAATTAGCTGTTGCCACTTTGTACATTCTTTTATTCTTTCATATACCTACACTATACTTCAAAGTTTATTTCTCTAATTCCCCTCATGTATCAATAACCCTTTTCCTACATAAAGTACAGTGGTCGTCTCCTCGCCGCTGAATATCAGTTTGCTTAATTGTGCGACTTGTTCCTCTCTCACGGTGTCAAATCACTTTATCCTACTGTGTATTGTTTGACATTCCTAATTATGATGTGTCAAATGTATGCATTATCAACCATATATTTTAACAAATTATATTTCGTCCCTTATGCATTTTTCTCCATAATTGTCGGTGTACACCAATCTCCTTTCCTTACGTTTCCCCAGCATCTCTTACGTAACAGCTATGGAAAGACTTAATCAGGAGACAAGAGGTAGAGAAAAAAAACACCAGTTACCTACAACCACAGGACTGTTCTATAATGTATCACGTGAGAAGTCGTGAGAAGTAGTGGAAAAAATACATGGTTTATGCCTGTAATCATTATGAATAAAAAACATACAAAGCACACAGAAGTAACAAAACAAAAGGATATCGCATAATATCAGGGGACATATATCTTGATACAACACAAGGCAATCTTCACCCCGAATAGCGTTTTCGCTTCGAGGGGGAAGAGTGGCCAAAATGAAGGGGAGCCGTTATCAAGGTTACCCTTCCTCCCATACTATTACAAGGCTCCAAGATGGCGCTCATTCCTTCTTTGGTAGCTATTTCGCACGGTGGTTTTCCCTGTTATCTAACGTTCCAGATCGTTCTTGAGAGCATTTATTATGCATTCTCCAGCATCTTCTGCCTCTGGAAAGTTGAGTATTTAATCTTTACAGTATATAATTTTTAGCTCCTGCTTCACAGTGAAATTAGTATAATTTAATGTGTTTTATGGAGCTTGGCCAGTCACCGGAGGCGCCATGTTGGGCGCTGTCATTCGTCATGCATGCTTTATTTAGTCAGAAGAACGACATTCCCGGTTTTATAGCTTTAATAAATGATAGCTATTTAGGCACAATTATACTAGTGAAGATATGATTATGCATACAAATTTCCTCTTCCTCATATGTAGATAACCAAGATCTCGCCCCACGCTAGGCTACCTAGCCTAGGCGCTTTAGTATACTTTCATACATTATCCCCGTTTACCCTCGTGTATCATTTTATCAATTCAACAGGAGATAGTATATCTCCTAGAATTATTTATATAAGTCGATACTCGTCTCCTGTGGAGATTTAAGGGTAATCCCTCCTTCCCTCTGAGTGCCGCAATAGGCGACAACCTTATCTTGGTCTCGCCATAGAGTAGTACACTCTGGCTTGACTAGGCTAGTGTTTTCTGTCTCCCACCCTTGCCGGTGAGCATCCCGGCTTGGGTTTTCGACAGAACATCAGAGTATTCAGTCTTTATGCCGGCGGCTGAGCTGCAGGGAGAGTAGTTACTACCCTGCCGCCTTGTAGTTGCTGGCTTAGGAGGCTTAGCCTCCCTAGGCCGCACCTGAAGTGTAAGTATAATGCCGCCACCTTCTCCCCTGCGATCTAGAAGACAAGTCCTGTTTCGGCAGACCCTAGGCTGAGGAATAGATATTCTTCTGCCGCCTAGGATGGCGCCGATACTGAAACGAAGTTTCACCCTTGTTTGGAAGTGGCGGCAATCCTGCCGCCTTCTCCTAACACTACAAACAGTACCCTTTCCCTGCCCCTCTCTGTCCTTTAGCGATAATCTAGCTATCACAACTCTGTGGCCGTCGTCCTACATTCTCCCCGCTTGCCGGCTAGATCGTAGCGCAGGCCAAGCTCCTACTTAGGTGGCTTGAGAGCCGCTCCGACTTTCCCCTACGGACGCAAGGCTCCGGGAAAGGTTGTGCCGGCTATGGCGGCTGCTGGTGGGAGACCCCTTTTGCCCTTGAGTGTTCTTCAGTCCTCCCTTGGACTGCCATCTACATCCCTGAATTGATTGATTGATTGATTGAAAGTTTTCTGGCATCCTGACATCTAAGGTCATTGACGCCGATACCATTTACTGTATATGAAAATTAAAAGAGAATTCGATTAAAACCATAAAAATTAAGAAGTCATTAAAATAGTTAAATAGTTTTCAGAAGACCTGCTTCTGAAATAAATCTAAAAATTCCGCTCGCATAGTAAGACACATCATGTCCAAGAATCTTGGCAAGGATAAACCTGCCATCCTCACCTCGAGCCTCAAACAGATATCTATTTCTTAAGTTAGTAAAATTAGGGCATTCGGTCAACAAATGCCTCACTGTTAAAGGTACTAAGCAGTCCTCGCAATACGGTTGGTGTTGGCCCTTCAGCAGAAATTCGTGTGTCAACCGTGTGTGACCAATACGGAGACGACAAAGAGTCGTCTCCCATTTTCGGGGAATCATGTTATACCTCCAAGGTGATATGCTATTTGTTACTTCCCTCATTTTATTGCCGTCTTGACTGTCCCAGTGCTGTTGCCATTTATCACAAACCAATTTCTTGATGTAAGGTAGGAGATCGTTACATGGAATGGGATACCTCCTTGGTAGCAACTCGGATGCCGCATTCTTCGCCAGTAAATCTGCCTTCTCATTCCCAGACACACCTACATGTGCTGGAACCCAACAAAATCGAACAGTTATACCTTTCCGTCCAATAATAAAAAGCCATTCTAAAATCTTTAAAACTAGAGAGTTACTAGAATTAAAAACTTCTAAAGCTTGAAGAACACTCCTTGCATCACTAAAAATTGTAAAATTACCCTCCTTTTCCAAAGCTATTTTCTCAATAGCGGTTAATATGCCATACAGTTCGGCAGTAAATATGGAAGCTGTTAGAGGAAGTGCACCTCTACAATTAAAATCATTACTATGTACTCCAAATCCAACGCCAGCATCAGATTTGGAGCCATCAGTATATATAAAAGTCGATCCCCTATGTTCTTCGACATGTTCCATAAAAAGAGACCTGGATTCTAAGTCAGTCATATTCTTCTTAACTCCAATAAAGTATTTACAAAAAGATATGTCAGGTAATTTCCATGGAGGTGTTGATGATACCTTGAATGGAAGTACCTTATTTCTAATTATATCCAGACTATTTAAAAATCGTTTCACCCGAAAGCCATAAGGTTGAGGAGATTTTGGGTGCAACTCAAAGTATGATGCGTGTCTTACAAGGCTTGCAGTCTGAAAGGCTAGAGAGTTAGGGAGTCTTTGCAATCTAAACCAATACCGAAGAATGGAAGACATTCGGTAAAGGTCTAGAGGTAACTCTCCAGCATCAACAAGGAGACTTGGGATAGGCGAGGTTTTAAAAGCTCCAGTAGATAATCTAATACCTGCATGATGTATCGAGTCTAATATTTTTAACCGGCTTGGGGTGGCTGAAGAATATACCTCACAACCATAACTAATTTTGGAAAAAATCAAGGCCTTGTATAATTTTAAAATAGTATTGCGGTCTGCCCCCCATGATGTATGGGACAATACTTTTAAGATATTCAGAGCTTCAACACATTTAGCTTTTAGCGCTTTTAGGTGAGAAACCCATGTAAGTCTACAGTCAAATATCAAACCTAAAAATTTGGTTTCCGATACACATGGTATCCGTTGACCTTTAATGTATATATCCGGGTCTGGATGTACTCCCCGGATACGACAAAAATGGACAATGGTAGTTTTACTTGTCGAGAACTTAAATCCATTCATGTCAGCCCACTGGATAATTTTATCAATAGAGAGTTGGATTTTTCTCTCAACCATTGCCATTCTGGTGCCAGCAAATGATATTGAGAGATCATCCACAAATAGTGTTGAGAGAACATCCTGGGGAATGACTGAGGATATCCCATTAATTGCTAGTGCAAAAAGGGTTACACTCAGCACACTCCCCTGAGGAACTCCTTCTTCCTGGCATTTACTCTGTGATAGAGCTTCCCCAACTCTCACTTGGAAAACTCTATGTGAAAGAAATGACTGGATGAATAGTGGTAGCTCACCTCTCAATCCGCACTCATGGATTCTTTTAAGTATACCGTATCTCCATGTGGTATCATATGCCTTTTCAAGATCAAAAAAAACTGTCACATGGTGCTGTTTGGAAGCAAAGGCTTCACAAATGGAGGACTCAAGTTGTATCAGCACATCAGTCGTTGAGTGCATTTTCCTGAATCCACATTGAATGGGTGATAAAATATTCTTCTTTTCAAGGTACCAAATCAGTCTTGCATTGACCATCTTCTCCATGATTTTACATAAACAAGATGTCAATGCAATAGGTCGGTAGTTTGCTGCTAAAAACTTGTCCTTACCGGGTTTTAAAAAGGCTAAAATAATTGCTAGTTCCCAAACACTTGGATAACTAGTATCATGCCATATTCTATTAAAAATGCTTAAAATAAATAACTTTGTATTAAAAGGTACATGTTTAATCATTGCATATGGAATTCCATCGGGTCCAGGGGCTGTATCGTTACAAGTAGCAAGAGCAGAATCAAATTCTCTTTCAGTAAAAGGAGAATTGTATGACTCTTGCTTTCTTGTTGCGAAGTTTAAAACTTTCTTTTCTTCATTGCTCCTATACTGGTGACCAGGAGCTGCTTGACACTTGCGCGATACATTTGAGAAATGGTCAGCCAGGGCATTGCTAACTTCGGTTGCTCCAGTCATATACTGGCCATTTATCTTTAACACTGGTGGTGGGTTTGGGGTGAATTTTCCTGCTATCTTTTTGACTTTCCTCCACACAGATGATGTTGGTGTTCTACTGTTGATGGAGGAAACAAAGGACATCCAAGACTGGCGCCTAGCTTCTTTCATGGCACGGCGGAACTGTGCTCTACATTTCTTGTATATGACTAAATTCTCCTCATTACGGTGCATGCGCAATCGAGTTAAAGACTTTCTTGTGGCTCTGTGCAGGGCAGTTAGTTCTGACGACCACCAGGGGACTGGTCGTCGTCTGAATATCCCAGTTGTTTTGGGAATGGAATTCACTCCTGCTGTGTGAAGAGTTCCATTAAGTAAGTCTATGGCATCATCAACTCTTTCAAACTGTTCTGCATTTCCTTCAATTTCACTTAACTCCCGAAATCTATTCCAGTCCGCCTTATCAAGATTCCATCGAGGTGATCTTTGTAAAGGTGGACCATTGTTGGTGTTTATAATGATTGGTGCATGATCACTAGTATGCCAATCATCTAATGTTCTCCAATTAAAATCGAGAAGACAGTTAGAGCTTACAACCGATAAGTCAATGCAGGACAAGGTACCTGTCTGTACATGAAAATGTGTGGGCTCTCCTGTATTGAGGAGTCCGACATCTTCATTCTCCAAAATTGACGATATAATATTACCCCTTGCATTTGCTAAAACATCACCCCATAAAGGATGTCTACTATTAAGGTCTCCTAGTAAGAGAAAGGGTTGTGGGAGTTGTTTAATCACCTCTACTATATTATCATATGAGATGTTATCATTTGGAGGCAAGTAAAGAGAACAGATTGTGTATTTTCTCCCTATATCAATCTGTACAGCCACTGCCTGCAGAGGGGTACAGATAGACAAAGATATTTGGGGAACATCTCGACGAACGTATATAAGACTTCCCCCATGGCTCCCTGCTCGTTGATCATATGGTGTCCTATAGCTAACATACTCTCGAGGACAAGGAGTATTAGCATCGAGCTTGCTTTCTTGTAGACATACTGTTATAGGGGAGTGCTCACGTATGAGGAGCTTAAGTTGTTCATATTTCGCCCTTAAACCCTGGCAATTCCATTGCAGAATGGTGGAAAAAACTATGTTTTATTTTTTGGAAGACACCTTAGATGAAGTCTTCCCATTGGCAATATTTGATCTAACAATGTTTCCCGGAGGTAACTCTAGAGAGGATCTTGATATAGTGGGTTTTGTGTTTCTCTTTTTCTTTGTGTCCTTTTGATCTAATTGTTGAGGAGGATGGTGGACCTCAACTTGAATTTCTGATTGGTTCAATTTACCTTCTAGTTGTTCAGAAACATCAGCAGACAAGATATCATATTTATTGGAAGTCGTGACTTTAATGTTTCTTATGGTAGGAGGAGAGAGGGAGGGAGGTCTCTCTCTTTTTCGATTAAAAGGTTGTGATCTGTCAGGTTTTTGCGACTTCCCCACTACGGGTTCACCAGGTAAATTGGTTTCGAGTGCAACCTCCATCAGATCAGGCAAGGAAACGGCCTGTGAGAGGTTTGTACTATTGTTTAAAATCGGAGTAGTTGGCTTTTGAATAATTTTCAGATCTTTAAGTGTCCGTTTTGATTTTTCCACAATTTCTGGATATAGATTTTCGATGGGACTTTCAACCTCTTTAACTACTTTCATTTGTTTCTTTATCTTAGAAGTAGAGATATAATTTTCGTCTGTGTGGTTTGACAAGTTTTTCTTCAGAACCATTGAAAAAGGTTCCCCTGGTCTTATTTGCTTTTCAAGAGCTCTTTTACGAGCCTCTTTAAAAGTAACCCTTTCCATGGTCCTAATGGCCTGGATTTCTTTTTCAAAAATAAACTTTACACAGCTTTTAGATGTAGCTGGGTGTGCTTCCCCACAATGTATGCAATTAGGGTTTTCTATGCATACTCCATGACTACTTTTTCCACAGTTGGCACAAACAGCTGGCTTATTGTTTAGTTTTTCTTTACATTTCTGGCTTAAATGGCCATACATTTGGCAATGATAACATCGCAATGGTGACGGGATATATGGTTTTACCTTCAAAGATAGCCATCCAGCTTTTATAACATTTGGTAATCGGCAATGATCAAATGTTATAATCAGAGTAGCAAGAGGGATACGTTGTTCTCCAACTCTCTTTCTCATTCTGACTACTTTAACTACTCCTTGACTTCTCAGTTCATCCTCTATTTCTTTCTCCTCTATATCCAACAATTCTGGAGCATATATCACACCTCTACTCTGGTTGAAAGTAGGGTGTGAAATGCATTTTACGCTATGACCATTCAATGTTGTAAGTGTTTTTAACCTTTCACCTTGTAATGGGGAGAGTGTCTCTATCAAGAGACTTCCATTTCCCTGGGGTAAAATTTTTGGCTGCCCTCCACATAAGGTAACTATTTCTCTATTAGCTTTAAAAACATTTATACGCTCATTTCTTCCGTTTTCAAATTCCAAGATAAAAAAATTTTCATAATTCACTACTTCATAGTGACCAGGTAATACTTCTACTTTTCTATATCTTTCTGTACTGTCATAATTTTTCACTCTCTCTCTCTTCTTCTCTAACGTTTTATTATTCACATGACGTGAATAAGGTTCTAACGTTACAATGTTAGAACCCGAGTTGGAGCTGTCTGTACCGAGGTCCATGTTTGTATTTTCCAGGTCGTCAACAGAGGTGTTGGGTTTTTTTGAAAAGGCAAGCCGGGTTATCCACCTCTTATCGGAGGATGTCAGTCCTCCTATCCCATGTGGCCCAACACGAGAAGAGGCTTCAGCGGGGACCAGTCCTCTATTAGAGAGGGGCTGCCTCTCTTAAGGTGGGCGTACACTGGTCAGTGGGGGTAGTTAGCCCCTCCCACCGTCGACTCCAATGCCTGGCGTCAACCATTACCCGCAAATATGGGTGACTTAAGACCGGATCACTGGAGCCCGACTCTTAACAGACTTGGTCTGCACCCAATGGGGTCTGCCAGAGGGTGATGGCGTCTAAATTGGCACAGGTTGAGATGGAATGCACTCCATCCCACACTCTGCCAAATACAAAGCGGCATCCAAAGTAAAATCGAACATGCCAAAGTCGTCAACAATATCGAGCCCAAAAGGAAGAGATGGGAAGAAAAAAGAAATAATCAAAAGTAAAAGAGAAAGTGCTGACTGATTTAGTTGAATCGACAGCTGGGCACCGAGGTCCAATGGGAAGTAGTTCCCACTGTTCATTAGAGCCCAGCTGCTAATCCCTAAGCCCCCCATCCTCGTCAAGGCTTCAGCATCTGGGGGGTCTACATCCCTGAAACCGGCAGTGACCAGCAAAAGATCTTGTGGCTGGGTGGAAGCCTGAACAATGCATTCTCCCCTTCCATTTGAACCCTCATTCTTGAGGAAGGCAGTAAAGTTATATACCTATACCCTTATTTATTGTACACATACATTATTGTGGCAGCCCTTCACTCCCTGCTTTCTATCCTTCTGTCGGCTAGTGCTGCCAGGTACTAACCCAGCCGGCGGCATGACGGCTGGACCGGTGCCGCCACGTGCTAGCCTAGCCGGCAACACGCCGGCTGAACTACAGTATATGATTATACAGTAGCCAGTATATTTTCAGTATAGTATGTACTGCAGACAGAAAACTATAGTATAGATTATACAGTAGTTTATTTTCCAACATACCCTGTGCATCCTTTCACAGTCTATTGTTAAGACCATTTCTATATTGAAGTGAAGTATTCTTTAAATTCACTGATAAGTAGTTGATAACTTATCCCACAATATTAAAATCTTTAAAGAAGGGTTAGTGTTAGTATACACTAATTCTATCCCTAGAGGGTAGAACCTTTCTCTTTTGAGTTTTCCTTGATAAGGAAATTCTAACATTAATATTGGGGGGAAGGTTACAGCAATTGTCTTGATAGGAGGCACAAGTATGTGTCTTTCCTATTTCCTTTCTAGCTTACTATCCTAAGCTATAATGGTTCAAATATGAATATATTGCATAACCTGTTTATCAAGTGTGGTAAACAACTGCATACTCATTTATTTTTCCTTTCTTTGCAGGAGGAACCCCAAATGAAGTGCAAGGTGATCTTCTGTAACCACAGGAGTAGGAACTTCTGTGGTTACAAAATGTGCAGGTCTCATGCCGCCTGCACCATTACCACTGAAACCTTGCGGTACTGCGACCCCCAGAACTGCAACGTCTGCTTGGCCATGGTGGCCGAAGGTTTCGACGACCCCAAGTCAACGGAGTTAAGGGATGCAGCACGAGAAAAGCTGCGCAAGTGGGTACGAGGTTTCCAAAAGGACTCTCCAGGACCGTACCTACCTAACGACAGGATGCGTAGCTTGCTGTTCCCTAAGGCGGGTAGTGAAGCTGTCGTGCACCAAACACGACCCGGACCTCCCTGCGTCCAGATTGCCATCGAGACGGATGTCAGTAAGGCATTGCAAGGCATGGACATCCACCAGGAGGAAAGGATGTCTGAAGTGTCCACGGACACTGAGAAGGATCTCTTTAGGGATGATCCCGAGGAGTCTACTCTGCCTCCCGAAGAAGAAGAAGAAGTCGAGTCGGAGTCCCTTCCGTCTGTGGCTCATATCACTGCGCTGATGGAGAATATTCGCAAACAAGGCGAAGCAATGGAAGCGAGGCTTGAAAAAGAGCTCCGTGAAGCATGGATCACCACCTCCCAAGGGTCATTCAAGCGACCCAGAGTCCAAGACCTCCCACCCTGCTCCGAGACGAGTCTCTGGAGGTACGCGGAGTATATGCCGATTACCAACGGCAAGCTCTACATATCAGAGAAGATGGGAGCCATCCCCTTAGACGACATCCAGTTCTGACCAAGCTTCAATGCTTACCCTGACTGCTTCATTGGACTGAAGCAGGAGCCAGTGTCAAAAGAGGAGACGGAACCCAAGGAGGTCATGGTTCTCGACCACGACAAGGCACAGGCTTTCTTGTCGAGCAGCCTGAAGAAGGCGGGCTATACAAACTCGAAAGTGTTCGCCTTAAGCAAGAAACACCCTACCTTTCTTGCTCCTGTTTCAATAGCTTTCCCCTTTACGTCAAAGGCTTTTAAAGCTGTTGCCAAGGCAGTGGAGGCAGGCAAACCATGCCCTGCACTAAAAGAGTGTAGGCCTCTGGCGTTAGCCCTGCCCATGGAAGAGAAGGAATGGAAGGAAGTCCACCTAACCTTCTCAGTAGGGAAGTTGGATGCAGGTATCGCGGGACGGCAGTTCAGCGAAAATCTCCTGAAACTGTCAGACTTTCTCTTGTGCAGGGAGCAAGAGACGAAGGAGAGACTTGCTGCATCCCTATCCCTACAGAACTGCATAGAGATGTGTGCAGGCCAAAAAAGCACCCCAGACATGCTCATGGTTCTGGCCAAAATGCATATGGCCACACTAGTGAAGGACCTGTACGCTTTTATGAAGGCTAGGAGAGCCTGTAGAGAGTTCGTGTTTGCTGCAGCAACAGTAAAACACGAACCCAGGAAGCTGATATCTTTCAACATCTGGGGTAAAGACCTCTTCCCAAATGAAGTGGTCAAAGAGGTAGTCGAGAAAGCCGCCACGGAGAATAGGAACCTTCTCCGGAAGTGGGGCATCTCGTCAAAAAGAAAGTCTTCCCCGGATGCGGGTCCCCAACCTAAAAGGAAGACGAAGAAGCCTAGACAACCCTCTCAGCCTGCCCAGTAATATCCTACAGTCACCATGACTGCAGTACCCCAAGTGGTTGCTCAACCACAGACCACATTCCAAGTGGTGCCTCAGCAGCTGGTTGCCCAGTCACCAGTATTCGACCCTGGGTTTAAGAGGCAAACCACTACCTTTTGTCCAAAACGTAGAGGCTCCCGACGGGGCTCCTCAAGACACCCCTCACGAGGTAGGGGAGGACGCGGTCAGGGAGGTAGACCCTCCGGACAACCGAAGAAATGAGATGCTTCAGGTAGGAGGGAGGCTCCAACACTTTCAGGATCGTTGGACCTTCTATCCTTGGGCCCACAGCCTAATCAAGAATGGACTAGAATGGAGATGGAACAAGTTTCCACCATCATTTCCTCAATTCTTCCAACACTCCACACCCTTATTGGGAGAATATACCTTAAAACTCTTGAAAAAACGGGTTATAAGGAGAGCAAAGTCCATCAAATTCCAGGGAAAGTTGTTTTGTGTTCCCAAGAAGGACTCAGACAAACTCATAGAGTCATTCTGGACTTGTCGCCAATCAACAAGTTCATCGAGAACAGCAAGTTCAGGATGTTAACCCTTCAACACATAAAGAACCTGTTACCAAAAGGGGCATACACAATCTCAGTAGACCTTTCAGATGCTTACTGGCATCTCCCAGTCAGCTGCCCCCTCTCCTCCTACCTAGGATTCAAGTTACAGAAGAAAAAGTATGTCTTCAGAGCCCTGCCCTTTGGGCTAAACATAGTCCCAAGGATCTTCACAAAACTTGCAGACGCAGTCGTTCAACAACTACGCCTAAAAGGTGTTCAGGTAGCAGCGTACCTGGACGACTGGCTGGTATGGGCAGCATCCAGGACGGCTTGTCTGCAAGCACCCAAGAAAGTGATCCAGTTCCTGGAACATCTGGGATTCAAGATCAACTTCAAGAAGTCTCGACTCTCTCCAGCTCAGGAGTTTCAATGGCTGGGAATCCATTGGAACTTGAAGTCACACCGCCTCTCCATTCCCCCAGTGAAGAGGAGAAAGATCGCAGGGTCTGTCGAGTCTACTGAAATCCGACAGGATCTCAAGACGCCAACAGGAAAAAATACTGGGCTCTCTCCAGTATGCAGCAGTAACAGACCCAGTGCTAAGAGCACAGCTGAAAGATGCATCACAAGTCTAGAGTATATACGCATCAAACGCTCGAAGAGATCTAAAAAGACTGATACCGACCTCTCAAGCCGTGATCGAAGGTCAAGAGCCTAACGAGGACCGTGCCCTTGCAACCACCTCCACCATCGGTGACCATCCACACGGATGCCTCGACGGATGGATGGGGAGGTCACTCCCCTCAAAGGAAAGCCTAAGGGACTTGGTCATCCCTGTTAAAGACCTTTCACATCAATATTCTGGAGGCCATGGCAGTCCTCTTATCATTGAAAAAACTTTCCCCTCGCAGATCATCCCACATCAGGCTGATCTTGGACAGCGAAGTGATAGTGAGATGTCTGAACCGACATGGCTTGAGATCGGCCCACATCAACCATGTGATATTAGCCATCTTTCGTTTAACGAAAAAGAAGAGATGGCACTTATCAGCAGTTCACCTACAAGGGTTCCGCAATGTGACAGCGGACGGTCTATCCAGGCTACAGCCGATGGTCAGAATGGTCCCTGGAAGCAGACTCATTCTCCTTCATCTTGGAACAAGTCCCGGAACTGCAGATCGACCTCTCTGCGACGAACGACAACAAGAAACTACCTCGATATGTAGCCCCATACAAGGACCCTCTGGCGGAGGCGACAAACGCCATGTCCCTCGATTGGAACGAATGGACCCAGATTTACTTGTTCCCTCCAACCAATCTCCTACTGAAGGTTCTCAACAAGCTAAGATCCTTCAAGGGAACGGCAGCTCTAGTGACCCCCAAGTGGCCCAAGAGCAATTGGTTCCCTCTGGTAATGGAACTGAAGCTGAGGCTGGTCCCTCTACCGAACCAAGCTCTATCTCAACTGGTTCAGAAGTCAACTGTCTTCGCTTCATCACAGAGAACCTAAAACCTTCATCTCATGATTTTCTCGCCTTAGCAGATAAGAAAAGATTTGGGATCTCAAAAGGCAGTATAGACTTCTTAGAAGAATACAAGTCAAAGTCAACCAGAAGACAATACGAATCGTCTTGGAAAAAGTGGGTTGCTTTCGTTAAAGCAAAAAGGCCGAAAGAAATCTCAATAGACTTCTGTCTGTCCTTCTTCATCCACCTTCATGAACAAGGCCTGGCTGCCAACACGATAACTACGTGTAAGTCAGCCTTGACTAGACCTCTTCTATATCTTCTAAGTGGACCTGACGAACGAAAGCTTTAACAAGATCCCGAAGGCATGCGCTAGACTTAGACCTGCAGCCCCTACGAAGCCCATTTCATGGTCCTTGGACAAGGTCCTACGCTATGCTTCAACCTTGAACAATAAAGATTGTTCTCTCAAGGATCTAACCCAAAAAGTTATTTTCCTGTTCACTATAGCCTCAGGGGCTACAGTTAGTGAAATAGTAGTCCTATCAAGAGACGAGGGCCATATTCAGTTCACAGAAACGGGAGAGCTGAATCTCTTTCCTGATCCTACCTTTCTCGCCAAGAACGAGCTACCCACTAAGAGATGGTGTCCCTGGAGAATCTGCCCTCTGAAGGAAGATGTCTCTCTGTGTCCAGTAGAATGTCTAAAGGTCTATCTTCGAAGAACTTCAGACTTCAGGGGAGGACAGCTCTTCAAAGGAAAAACCTCAGGATCGGACTTATCCCTAAAACAACTGAGGGCGAAGCTCACCTACTTCATTCGCAGGGGGGATCCTGACAGTACACCCGCAGGTCATGATCCAAGAAAAATTGCTTCCTCACTGAACTTTTTTCAGTATATGGACTTCAAGCGTCTTCGTTTATATGCTAGATGGAAGTCATCCAGAGTTTTTCACAAACATTAAGCGAAGCAAGTGCACGAACTTAAGCATTACATGGTTGCGGCAGATAGTGTAGTAAAACCTGTCGTCTAGTGCTGGGATGAACAGTGAATTGATTGGGACTATCAATTTGGGTGAAAAGGTGTTGACACCTTCCAGTACAATATCTTTTATGTGGGTGTCACCATGGTGACACTAGGACTGTTCAAATTTTCAGGTGCAGAATTATACAGCTGACACTTGATCCAAAAAAAACGGATTTTGAAGCGAAGCGAAAAATCTATTTTTAGGTGAGATGGCCATGTCGTCCTGATAGACCCGCCCTCCTTCTCTATGGAAAAGGCTTAGGCAAGATTGCTCCCGAAACTACTATATCTGTAGCACCATGCTCAATGCTACAAGGAATGAGGGCCATCTTGAAGCCTTGTAATAGTATGGGAGGAAGGGTAACCTTGATAACGGCTCCCCTTCATTTTCGCCACTCTTCCCCTCGAAGCGAAAATGCTATTCGGGGTGAAGATTGCCATGTGTCGTATCAAGATATATATCCCCTGATATTATGCGATTTCCTTAAAAGAAATTTCAAGGTTATTCGCGCCAGGAGTTAGAATTCTGGAGACGTATGGTCAATTCTCTGGGAATATCACTGTAGCCAAATATCCCTTAGAAAGATGCCTAAAGGAACCTTCCATCAGGACGACATGGCTATCTTACCCAAAAATAGATTTTTCACTTCACTTCAAAACCCGTTTATTCAGGCAACTGGCAATGGCTATTCTTAGGAAAGGGCTGGCCAAACAGAACCTTTGGTTAAACAACTAAAAAAAACTGCTGAAACAGTTAGAAACAAGACAAATAATATTATAATTATAGGTATTATCCCAAGACTCATTGTCAATCACTTCACCCTCATTAAGGCTATAAGGATAAACGAAAGGCCTAAGGTCACATGCCAGAGAAAGAAATCTACATTTATAGATCTCTGGGACACTTTCTATGGTAAGAAAAAATTATACAAAAGAGACGGAATACACTTTAGTGAAGAAGGCAAGAGAATATACGGGAACCAACTTAAAATTAATTTAAATTACTGTAAAATCACTTAAGCACAGTAGACCAAGAACAAACTAGACCCTTAGAAAATCCTCCAAAAACAAATAGAGGAAATTTGGCTGAAAACTTCAATAAAACAGATAAAAGTAAAACTAAAACACTAGTAAATCGGGGAAACTAGCAAAGCCACAGAGTGAGAGAAAACAGATATAAAATTCCCTCAGAGTGGCACAATTCAATGCTCAGCTAGAAACAAAATGGAAAAACTTCAGGGCAATGAAAGCTAGTGAGGAACTAGATGTCATAGGCATTACCGAGACAAGGGTTCTGGAGAGGAGGAAAAAAAAAAAAAAAAAAAAAAAAAAAAAAACAGGATTTTATCGGACAATGCAGAAAATCAGGTTTCAAGCTTTTCAAGAAGGATCGCCTTACCAAAAAGGTAGGGATAATGCTCGATGTTAATAATCACCTAAATCCCATATAAATTAAATGAGAAACCGACTGTGAAGTGCCAGGTACAAATATTAAAACCATAGGAAAATACATGGCCATACTAGTAATATACAGACCACCCCACCAAACACAAGAACGGGATGAATACCTATATAGACAACTTGGACAAGAAGTTAACAATAAGTCAGCTGTCCTAATGGGAGACTTCAATACAGCAGTAAGCTGGGACAGTGAATTCTACATCAAACACAGAGGGACATAGGCTACTAGAATTTGTCAATAATGAATTCCTCCATCAGTGGATCGATAAACCAACAGAGGGGAAACAACATACTAGATATTGTGCTAACAACAGAAAAAATTTAGTATCCAGTCTTTCAGTAGGCGAAAATATTAGCAAAAGTGACCACAAATAGTTAGGTTTCTGGTAAATATTCCTCATCTAAAACAAAAAAAATATAAAATAGTTAGACTACAGATGTAGTAACAGGATAAAAATTAAGGAATACACCAATAATTTTAAATACGACGAAACAGGGAACATATTTATATAATGGGACTCCTTTGTAGAAATATACAAAGTAAAAAGGGCCAAATGTATACAGCATAAAATTTTTTTACCAAATGGAACTCCACAATCCAAGTGGTTCAACAGAGAAATAGCCAAGGCAATAAGAAGTAGAGACAGCAAACATAAATCAATGGGTCCACGGGCTTCAATTCATGAAATTTCCGTGCATAAGAAGTTAAGCCGAAAAATAGATAAACTAGTTAGAAAGGCCAAGATCAATGAAGAGAAAAGAGTGGCTTCAACTAGTAACGAAAACCCTAATGAATTTTCTTGCATATGTAAACGGTAGAAAACCAATCAAAAACTACATTAGCCCATTAAGAGACTCGAAGTGTAATATTACTTTAACTTTAATGGTTGCTTATCTGGTCCTGTACACCAGGGGAAACTTAATTCTCTACAGGATCTCCACAATTGTTATATGATGTTCATTAGGGAACATTTAACATTTCACAATGCGTATTGTTTGCTTACTGTTTGATAATCACTGTCAAAACACTTACAAAATAAGGTCTCCAGTTTCCTCTTGAAAGCCTCCATATCATAAATTATTCAGATGTCTCGTGGGAGCCTATTGTATGGTCTCGGTACCACATGTATAAAGGCTCTAGAGCCTACAGTAGACATGTATCTAGGTTCTGATAGTTTGGAACCATCTGTAACTATTCTCGTGTCAACACGATTTGTTGGTTGCGACATGTAGCAATTCTCTTAGATATTTTGGATATAACTTGGTGGGTTATTGTATATATTTTAAATTAAATTCTCGTTTTTATCGGCAGCCAATGTAGATCAATTAGTATTGGAGTTATCCTTTCTCTAGGTGGGATGCCTTCTGTCAGTCTTGCTCCTCTGTTTATTATGTTTTGTAATTTCTCATGTTGTACTTTTGGTAGATTGTAGTAGATGGAGTTGCAGTAGTCGATTCTGGTAATCACACAGTTTATCACAAGTTTCTTTACAGAGCATTCATCAAGGTACTTTGTTTTATAAAAGCAATATTTCTTAGATGATAATCAGCAGTTTTTACTACATTATTTATTTGGGCATTGAGAAACAAGTTGCAGTCAAGAAATGCGCCTAGATCACGAACTTTACTAGATATCAGCACCGAGTCATTATTTGTTTATTTGAATATCACCCAAGCTTTTCACAGTGTTTCTCTTTCCCACCACCATAACTCAGTTTGATTCTCATTTAATTTTAGTTGTTTAATTGTCATCCATTCTCTAATACTATCAAGGATTCGGTTTAGAGTTTCAGTAGTGTCGTCTATATCCTTTCTGGAGAAGTAAAATTGTATCATCCGCAAATAGTTTGAACTTCACACCATGCCTTTGTAGTATTTTCGATAGACCAGTAGTATAGATGCAGAATAAGACTGGGCCAAGTAAACTTCCCTGTGGCAACCCTCTGTTTAAAGGGTCATATTGTGAATAAGAGTTTTCAATTTGTATGCAGTAATTTCTACCAACAAAGTAGTCTTTCAGGTATTCGAAAGCTTGATATTCAACACCGATGAACCGTAGATCATTTAGTAGCAGTTCATGCACAACTGTATCAAAAGCAGCACTAAGATCGAGTAATATTAAAATACCACATTTATTTTCATCCTTCATTTCCAGCATATCATTTACAACAGAGCAGATGGCTGTCTCTGTAAAGTATAGTTTCCTGTAAGCAGATTGGTTGTCATGCAAAGCTTCTATTACTCCTAAGGGACTGACTAGTTGTTCGAGAATTGTGTATTCTAGCACTTTTGAAACAAAGGATAGATTCGAAATAAGTCTATATGAGCTTAATTCCTGGTAATACAGAGCACCTTTCAGAACTGGTGTGACTATAGCCATTTTCTCAGATTTGGGAAACTTACAGTACATTCATCAATGCTTGCAATTGCTATTCTCATAATCATTTCGGCTAGACTAAAAAAAAGTTTCTCTCTCCAATTACTTCAGATATTGGCATAAGATTGATCGCGCAGTTCATTTTCTTTGCCCTCTTGATAATCCTGGTGATGTCGTCTTGTGTTATGTTGTTAAATCTCATTAATTTTATCTGTGTATCTGGTGTATCATTAATCTGATGTTGAATATTTAAAAATGTGCAGATTATATTTTCAATATTATACAGAATACTAGAAAATTATTTGCTAGTTCCTGGTCACTGTATCCATCAGGTAACTTCGCGGATCTTTCTCTTGTAGTATTTCCCTTTTTTCCTTCTTAGTAGGTGATTGCATTGACACATAGAAATTCTGTATTCTACCCATTTACTTTCAGTTTTAAACCGATTCCACTTTCTTTCTTTAAGTTATTTCTAAGATATGTTTGAATTAAGTGTTTATTGCTTAAATAAATGTAGGAAATGTGTTTTATCTATGACGGACAAATAATTCAGCGGTAGACCTCACGCTATAGTACTAACGGGAGGTAGACCTCACGCTATAGTACTAACGGGAGGTAGACCTCACGGTATAGTGTGGTAGACATCACGCTATAGTAGCACCCAAATCTCCTTGGTTCGATGGAGAGACTATAGTGAAAAAACGTTGGTTATCATGATCATATGGAATGTTGATAGCATCGTTTATTATAACAAATGATTTGAAAAAAAAAAAAAGAAGCCGAACTGGTGAAGGCATATTTCACCACTGTATTCACTAGGGAAGAATCAACGACCCTCCCCGAACCAGCTATCAAATATTAAGGGCCACAACCATTAAACAGAATCACCTTTACAATGGATGATGTCAAAAAGAAAATAAAAGGACTCAGTAAGTCTACGGCACGAGATCCAAATGGTATATTCATCCAAGAGAGATTATAGAACTAGAAGAGATCACCCCACACATTTACAAAATGTTCCGAAAAACAGCCAACCCAAAGAAAGGCACCACAAGGATAAAACTAGGCAATGTTCCTCCAATCTGCAAGAAGGGACCAAAAGAAGAACCTGGTAACTACAGACCTGTATGTCTAACTTCAGTGCCATGCAAAATGTGTTAATCAATTACAGTAGATTCAATAAATAGTAGAACACATAGAGATAAACCATCTTTTGATAGACAGCCAACATGGTTTTAGACAAAAGAGATCATGTGTGACAAATCTTTTAGAATTTTTCCACAATATGTTTAGCATTTATAATAAAGGCAGGGTAATAGACATCATATACCTAGATTTTCAAAAGGCTTTTGACAAAATTCCTCATAAAAAATTAATGGTCAAAATTAGACCACTAGGTATCATTGACGAGCAATCTGAATGGATCGAAGATTGGCTATCAAACAGAAAACAAGAGGGTTGCCTTCAATGGAGACGCTTCCGAGTGGACAACTGTTACAAGCGGAGTACCTCAAGGATCCGTCCTTGGCCCACTGCTATTTCTGATCTACATTACCGACATAGATTTAGGATTAACTAGTAGAATAGCTAACTTTGCCGACGATACTGTATTAGGCATAAATGTTGCAAACTCAGAGAACGTAGAAGCTTTAAGTGAGTATCAAATGAAGCTAGGAGAATGGTCCAGAAAAGGGCAAATGCCTTTCAACTGTGGGAAATGTAAAGTCATGCACATAAGTTATAGTAACCGACAGTTAGATTATTCACTGCCGACGATACTGTATTAGGCATAAATGCTGCAAACTCAGAGAACGTAGAAGCTTCAAGAGAGTATCAAATGAAGCTAGGAGAATGGTCCAGAAAAGGTCAAATGCCTTTCAACTGAGGGAAATGTAAAGTCATGCACATAGGTTATAGTAACCGACAATCAGATTATTCACTACTGGGTAATAAGATAGAAAAGTGTGGGCCAGGAGGAAGATATCGTTGTTATTATTAGCAAGGATTTGAAGTTCACCAAACAGAGCATAAAAGCTGAAAAGATAGCGCAGAAACTAATAGGCTATATAAAGAGATAATTCAAATACAGAAAAAAACTGTACTACAGCTGTGCTCATCACTAGTAAGACCCCATCTAGAATACAGAGTCCAATTCTGGGCTCCAAGTATTCAGAAGGATATAGATAGACTGGAAGAGGTAGTAGCTAGGATCACCAAACTAGTTCCAACACCAAGGCAATTTGGTTATAGACGCAGGATGGAACGTTTGAATTTATTTGATCTACAAACTCGACGACTAAGGGGACAGCTGATAGAGGCATTGAAAATTCTTAAAGGAATAAATGTAAATTACAATAATCTATTCAGTCATAGAACAAATCAGTCCAGAGGTAACGGATACAAACTGGAATTGAAAATATACAACACCACTTAATGTGGCAATTCCTTTGCATACAAAATAGCAAATACTTGGAATAGACCTCCAGCGGATGTAGTGAATAGTAACACAGTAAACGAGTTCAAGAATAAGTTAGACAAAATTATAAGAACTCTAAATGGTTAAACTAAATCGCTTTACCAAAGGGCAAATGGAGTGTCTTTGAGACACCCAAAATCCTTGTAACCCCTTGTAACACTCTCTCTCTCTCTCTCTCTCTCTCTCTCTCTCTCTCTCTCTCTCTCTCTCTCTCTCTCTCTCTCTCGTACCATTTTTAGTTTTGTCGAGATTAATTTTCCTTTCCAGCCATTTCCATTATAGTAGGTTATTTCTCCGAGTTGGACAAGGAAGAGAAATGTATTCTTCGTCTCATTAAAAGCAATTTGAGTTGAGTTGTTCCACAAAAGAGCCTTTAATCTTGAAGAGAAATTAGCGTTTTATATAATTAAAGGAGTGATATTTTTTCAGAGACAAAACATTTACAAAAATTTAACATGATATCTGATAACACAAATATGCAACCCATTAATTCAGATTAATTTATATGATTTAATCAATATGTAATGTTATGATGTGGTCAAATTCCGATTTGTAAGTCTTCTTGACACATCCCACAACCCCGGTTTAGTCTTCAATAAAGATATAAGGAAATCTATATCGATTTCACGTTCTATCCTGAAGATGTTAAGACTTTCAAATATGGAACTATGCGGAATATATTAGTTCAGCACGCAGCTAAGTGCGTGCGATACACGCAATGTGTCAAAGCGTGTAGTGAACATGATGATCCACTGGCTGCCGCATCCATATGCGTCCTTGCATAAGCCTGGTCTAAGTCGCATGTTTTGCGGCAACGAA
>NC_090732.1:94350630-94468130 GCF_036898095.1 Palaemon carinicauda | reverse complement strand
CTCTACACAACCATCCGCACGTAGGTGTGATCGGGGTTTTACAAAACTGACCAGAATAAATTCGGGAAGGAAAAATACAATACATAATAAACATAATAGATCAAATGCGATAAAAATAAGTTATATACTAGTTCTCAGCGATGAAAAACGGAAATTAAGAGATAAAAATCTACGATAAATAGAAATGTAAATTTTACCTATCGATAAAATGGTGGACATGGTTTTCTGACTGGTGCATAATTTGCTTTGTTTTCTAAATACTATTCATTCGTAAAGAATATGTCGTTTGGTTAAAATCATGTTACACTTATTGCACTCGGGAACTACCTCATGAAGTGTGCACATGGGTTCAATCTTGTATGACCAATACTTAATCTCGCTAAAATAAATTCAGAGAAACAGTTGACTTGATTTGCCTCAATTTACTGTTTTCTTATTTAACATTCCACATTGTTTGTCATTTTCTTATTATGAAATGCCATATTGTTGTTAAGTAATCCTTAATGGGAGAATTTGATGAAAAGTTGTGGTAATGTTATTTCTGATTTTGCAACGGCATCTGCATAATTTAGGTTTTAAAGGCCACTCATTAATGGCAGTGGCAAGAGACAGTGACACTGCCCTATCAAGCAGGACAATGCCCTAGAGACTGACTATCTATATACTGTACATGTGATCAGCGCCAAAGCCCCCTCTCCATCCTATCTAGGTCCAGGGAGGGCCATCAATTACTGCTGATGACTCAGCAGTAAACCTATAGACTCCCCCAAACCCCACATCCTTATCTCACAAGGATGATGAGTTTGCAGCAACCAAAGCAACTAACGAGTTTGAGCGGGACTCGAACCCCAGTGCCGATCACAAGGAAAGGATGTTACCAACAGGCCACAAAAGCAATTACTAACAACTCCAACATGGGCAAGAATCCAACAAATTTCTATATTTACACTATTGAGAATAAAATTTAAGAATACCTTTCATTTGCAATACCAGATACTTCTTATATCTGTAACCTTTAAGGGTTTCTGTGATACTTCCTGAATCAGAATATATGACAAATCTAAGATTCACACTACCCTCAGTAGTTTTAACAACGGCAATTGCTAGCAAATGGTCGATATTCCTCATGTAAATACTGATGTTTCACTAGGTGATGAGGGCCGACTTGTTTCGTCTGGGGATATTGCAGCACAACCAGCACTCATCGAAGACTTACAGCCATCAATATATTATATAGCATAGTGCAGCCCTTTCCTTTGAATATTTTCCAACGTGTATTGTTTATGATGGATTGTAGTATAACTGTTTTTCTTTGATTAACAAAATGATGAGAGCTTACTCAAGTTCTCTTCAATACACAACTACAACCAGTCTTCAGCAGAATAGAACGTATCTGAATATGGTGTTTTCAAGTGTGATAGTCAGAAAAAAAATAAACACAAGAGAGAATGACAAACAAAATTGAAGGTCCATATGGGAATTCCAGGACAAAAAGTTTGAGTATTATATATGATAAGTGTAAAACAGACATAAAATGGTTGAAAGTTATCAAAAGTGGGCGCTGGAATAAGAAATAAAAATAAAGTTACGAAACAGAAAAACCAAATAAGAATGTGTAAATTTAATTGAAAAGAAACTTCAAAATATAAAATAAAGTGGAAATAAAGGTAATCATGAATACTAGATTGAATGTGTTAGGTTTAACAGCAAATATTTGAGGAAAGTATAGACAGCCTTGCGATGTATGCAAGAAAGAGATATCGAAGAAGCTAATTACTGAAAAAAATCGGACTGTCAAGACTGACATGCATATACATAGAAACACTGAAAATACGTAGTACACAACTTATCCAGAAACCAAACATTAAGCATATGAAACTTCACTGCACCAGGTGCGATGATTGCCAGATCTAGAAATATTACACTACATATAAAGAAATGTTGAAAACGGGGTTAGGTTGGTGTCCAAATTATATTGTACATATAAATATATTTATAGAGCATATTTAAGATAAAGCCATTGGTAATTATCTTTGCTCTGGGCCTATCTCCATAGGATAGTGTGCCCATTTAGTATGTGGAATAAAACATAGGGCGAAGTGTGCAGCGTGCTACAAAACTTAAGAAGAAGAAGAGGACGACTACCATAAACACAGACTAATCTTACTAGTAATAACAAAAGATATCTATCTACGTATGATTTTTTTTTAATTCTACCGTATAACTAAAGGCAGTTACTGATAGGCTATTCTGCTAGATTACAGCTAGCTCTTCCCTTCAACAACAGGTTCCCTGGCCTAGCCTATGATATATCAACAGAAGACTTATTTGGTAGTAAGTCCCTTATAGTTTGTACATTTCAATATACCATAAATTAAACTAACCTATTATAACAAACCCTAAGTTGATTGGGTAATCTTATGGAATGCAGTATCACTCCATTCCATTTATTTTTACAATATCTCACAATACTTACGACTTACTCGGATGCTTGTCATATAACTCTGATGGATTTTACATAAAACTCCTGTAAATGAGGTTGTTATTTTACCATTTTAATTATAAGGCTGCATAAACTAGGTGGGTAGTTTGTGATAGGTTGGGAATATCAAATAAGTTCTTTAAATACTGTAGTTAGGATTTGGTGGGTTATGGTTGGGTAGTGTATTTGATAAGGTAAGGCCATTTTTACTTATTCTTTTAACTGTGACCCAACCTCCTACAAATTCTCAGGTTGGGAAGAAACCTGCTGTTGCAATATTGCCAAACATAGTAATTTCCTTTTTGAAGAAAATCAAAGGATGTACTGCTGTGTTTATTGGATGGAAGGGGGACCCCTTAACTACATGGGGACTAAACTGGGACCCCTGTTATTCAACAATTTATATTTTGAAATATTCATCAACATTGTTGTTGGTAGTTATTTGGCCTTCTCATGCATTGCTGTTTGTTATTCAGTTATTAACACAACCTATTGGCCAAAAGACAAATTGATGCAAGTGGTAAAATTATAAAATTAGATAATTGAAGTAATGCCAAAATACTCACCCACATGACTGGTGTGTATTGCAAAAAATGTATTGCAAAACAGAGGAGCGAGGAGGTAATGTTAAATTGCAAGTGAAGCAAACCTGGCCAAGCAAAGACCAGTAAGTGATAACACATAACTAAGAGTGAGTGATGACAGACATGACTAGGAAAGACTCCATAGAAAACTCCAGTTACCATGAAACACAATAGTATCAAGGACTGCAAATCTTCAAATGGCCACAGGTGGGTTTACTGTAGTTTATAAAGGTCCACTTGAACCACTTTTCTTTTAGAAGCTCTGTATTTTTTTTATTTCAAACAGTTTTATAACCTTTTTAATATACACAAACACATTACAGCTGTAGCAGCAAAAATTAGATAAATTAAATATTTTATGGGGCCATGCAGGATTCAAAGTCTACAGCGTCCAATTCAAATAGAATGTGATTGGTTAAAATGAAAGTGAAAGAACTACCATAATCAGGTTTTACCTCATTGTTTGGTTGTTACAACTCAATTTGAAAAAGCAAATTAAGATAAGGCATTCTTCCCATCCCCCCCCCCCCAAAGCAACAGATATAATAAAATCTGATCAGGAATTCTTGTACTGCACATATTATTTTAAAAACTTAGGGAGTGGCCAACAATGTATGTCAATAAATTCTGTATCTTGGCGAGGTAAATTTCCAGTAGATTTGGAATGATTTAATGTCAAGCATATCAAAAAGAATTTGTGACAAAGTAAATCCTCTGTCATAAAGGTGGTTTAAAAGTAGTTAACTATTGATGGGTAGCCTAGGTGACTTTTTAAGCTTATTATATTATACTAGTACAGTATAATGAAATCAACTTTTTTGTTTCTCTTGTCTTCAGCTCCTACATCAAGACTTTAAATTTGTAGGCTAGAGAAACATAACCCATTATAGTGAGGATTACTCATGATAACCGTCTTTATTGTTCGTATGAACTCGAGAAGAGCACTTATAATAACCTTTTGTTCACCAAACTAGCAAACCTTTCGTTATTTATTATGGATATTCTTTCGGGAAAGCTGGAAGGTAGCCAATTAGACTTTTGGTGCGAGGTGGCAACCTTACCCTGACACTGAGCAGGGGGTGGCTAGGGGCACTAGCCGCCTATACAATATACTCACGGAACGGTGATCTAGTCACTTTTTCTCTTTGGTTGGTAGAGAGTGGTTGTCTCCCCTCTCTTCTCCTCAAGGTTTATCCCCATATAAATTGACAAGAAAAATTGTTGCTTTTCGCTCATCTTTCTCTTTTCTAGGTGTGATCGTGCTTCTTTATTGACGCTTCCAGGTGAACCTGCCCTGGTACTGTTGGTCCTCCTTACAAACAAGACTCGCCTTGTGACAAGTGTAGGGAGTGTTCTCCTCCCCGTGGAAGAGGTTTGGGCAACTCAGGAAGAAGAAGGCCAAGTGTGATCACTCTCACTCAGAGTCTAACTTGGAGGTGAAGAGATCGCGAGTTTCCTCTTCTTTGCGCTCTCCTACACCTTTTTCTGAAGCTGCTCCTCGCCCGTCTTCCTCTGGGGAATGTTCGAGTAGGAGCGCAGTCCCTTTAACTCCTGGGCAGCCTTGTGGACTTGGAGGAGTTGTTGCTTCCCCCAGCGGAGCACCTTCTCCTCCTTCCGCTAAGCTACCCTTCTCCCGTTCAGATGTATCGCAGGCTTGTCCGTCCTTGGGAACTTCTGCTTCCCCTTCTAAGGAAGCACTTTAAATCTCCTTCAATGTGGGGCTAATAAGGATCATTCGCCTTTGGCTAACTTCGCACTAGACATTTCTGAGGTTCTCCTTTCGCCCTCCAAACAGTCTTCTTGCCCTACTGTGGAATCGTCGTCTTTTAATATACAGCCCTTTATTTCTCCCATTAACGATGTTTCCAAACCACAGGCTAACCTCCTTCCTACTGCAGCTGTAGACGATCTTCAGGCGACCAGCGCTTCATCTAATCGTCGATCGCAGGGAAGAGACTCATCAACTCGTCTTCCTGGTCGATCGTCGATCGCAGGGACGAGACTCATCAACTCGTCTTCCTGGTCGATCGTCGATCGCAGGGACGAGACTCATCAACTCTTCTTCCTGGTCGATCATCTTCAAGACGTTCACAATGATCCAATAATGAGAAAAGAGTTTGCAGGTTATCATGATCTCGGTGCTCTTCTTCATATAGGCATTCTAACTGTAGAGCTTCACGCTCACGAGACCAAAGGTTATCACAGTTTCAGCGTTCTTCTTCATGAAGGCATTCTTTTAAGAGTTCAAGATTACAAGCTATACGCTCACAATCACGAGATCTAAGCTCATGATTATGAGATTCACACTAATGATCACAAGATAAACGATCTCAGTCACGATCTGGACGTTGACGTTCACGATCTAGATGTTCACGAGAGTGACGCTTATGTTCACGAGGGCGACATTCACAATCGCAAGGGTTGCGTTCACAATCACAAGGAAGACCCTCTAGGTGTTCCCGACGCTCACGTTCATGAATTAGTCTACTTCACTTTCATGAGCAGAACGTTCACGATCATGAGCAAGACACTTACAATAACGAACGGAACACTCACGATCGGGGGCAGGACGTTCTAGGCGTTCGTCTTCCCAATGACCTACAGCCGATAAAGGACAATTCACCGATGTGCGTTTTGTTTAGCTAACCCCCTATCCCTTTTATGGCCTGGGGTGCTATAGCCAAGCGATCGGCCACGCTAACGCACTCGACCGCAGCGAAGTGCTCTCTAACACTTCCAGTCGCTCCGGGTCTGAGGCCTCTATCATCGCCTGGAGTGAGTGTTAGTCGCCCACCGGTTCCTCAGGTACCTGTAGGGCATCATGCTTCTGGTTCACCCTTGGTTCCTCATAAATCCGACGTTCCTAGTCGTGACACGCAACCGCTAAAGCGTGTGATTCTCATGTTTTCACGTGTGAATCTCATGATTTCACGAGAAAATCGGTCTATTTCTTGAGTTTTTCACAAGGTACAGTTCCGGAATCAAAATTGTTTGCAAATCCAACACCTTCGGCAATGATCTCCGCTAAAACTACCGCTAGCGAGCGGTAGGCCGATTCCCTTCCCTGACTGAAGGGTTTTAAAGAACCACCAAATAAATTTGCGGACATTCCTATCTCACCCAGTTGGCCCCTTCAAACAATGAAAGAGGATCTCCTCATGCCGCAGAGAGACTCCCCCGAAGCTCCTCGGACATCTGAACATCCTCCCATTCATAGATGTTCTCCTCCTGGACTTCCGAAGGGAACCCCAGATCTTTCGAAAGGAAGAATGCTTCCTTCTTGGTATGATACTTTGTTATCAGACCTCCAAAGTCCTTTGGTTTTGCTTTTCCACCTCAGCCTTGGCCTTCTCAGACCAGGACTACCCCGCAAATTCCATTAGAGAGTTCGGCGTCTTTTTTTCTCTCGCCATGACAGTCCCTCGGACCCCATGAGAACTTCTGCTCAGCTTAGCGTATCCTTAGCACAGAGCTTTACATCCAAACCCAGTGCTAAGGAAGGAATGTCCTCTATTTAAGACCCAAGTCTGCAATGACTTCCTCTAACTTCGGTAGATCCACAGGCTGACTTCTAAACAGAAAAGGAGGAGGACAATCTATACAGTACTCCTCCTCATGCGGATCTCGTTCAACCCCGCACAAACAGAGATCTTGGATCGCCCAGGGAGATTCCTATCAAACCTTCTGTCCTTAAGTCTGGCATTTTGGAAGAACTGCAAGCTATTCCAAAGACTTTGATCTTGAATAAGCATTTTCCTCCAGGCTTCTATGAATGAATACTTGGAGGTAGATGATGATGTGGACACAGATGAGGAATTCCTTCCAAGGGTAGCGAGTCCCACCATCCATTCAGAACAGGAGCGAAGAGATTTTGAACATGTGTTTTGGCAGGTCCTTGCTTGTATGAGATCCTTCAACAAGCTCTCAGATCCTAGTACTATCTCCAAGAAGGGCAAAGAAATGGTCCTAGACCAGATCTTTGGAACACACAGGCCCCCTAAGATTAGTGCAGTTTTGTTCTAGTCGAAGGGCCTGACAGCTGCTAGGAGAAAGTATATCTCCCAAATAGCAGGAACTTCTAGTTCCCTGCGAGCAGGCTCCTCCTCTTGGTCTCTTCCACTTCCTTTTATACTCCAAAGGAAGTATAGTATTATGAGATCAAGAACGAGCCTCACTCAACCTTGACCCTTGGCCCCTCAGTCGAACAGCTGACTAGGGGTATTCCAACTCGGACACACTTTATTGAGAGCTTCCCTCTCGGCATCTGTGCTCCTGAACATAGAGAGAGGTGCGAAGTACTGTATGCCACTCAGGCTGCTTCTAGGCTTGACCTATGGTTTGGAGCATTAGGCCGGATTGTGCACTCTGAAGATTTATCCAAGGAGTCCACGAGAAAATCCATGGAATCCTTCCTGTTATCAGGTACCCGTACGTTAGAGGTCCTGTCGCACCACGCAGTTAACGAGTGGGCGAATGCCATTCTCGAACGTCGAGATACCGTAATAGGTCAGTTCTATACAGGTGCCAAAAAATGGAGGTTACGCATCTGAGAAATTCAACTCTTGAAGGTTCCTCACTCTTCATTCCAGAGGAGGTAGAGAGGGCAGCTGATAGGTGGAGGAAATCTTCCAATGATTTTCTCTTCCACAAGGCAATGACTTCCCGGACCTGCAGTAGGGCTCTTCAGTCTACCAGGCCAGGAATCAGCAAAACACCTTTAACCAAATGACTCCTAGGTCCTCAGGACCACCCATAGTGTTTAAACGTCCCTTTTAAGCCAGAGATCAGAAAGGGTTCAAATTCTTCAGATCTAATAAGACAACAACTTACAAACAAATCCGGTTGAAAATAACAAGATCAGATAAAGAAGTACTGTAATAAAACTATTGTATTATATAATATAGAAAGTGAAATGGCAATTGTAATAACCTGATATCTATTTCATATGAAACCAAACTATTTGTTGACTTTTGCAGCTGGAAATCATAGGCATGGGATTCAGGTTAGGCCTACCCTAGGTCAAAATTCAACAAAATTTGAATTACAAGTAACCCAACCTACAAATAACTTCTTGGAACCAATTAAATTAAAAACCTTCTGTATAAGCATTCTTTTATTATTACACGTGTGAGTGTTGCTGTTTTGGAGACAATGTAGTGAGGTGTTTTCCCGAGGGCAGAGAAACCTCTTTCCATCTCTTCCCCCCCTTTTGACACAGGACAACTTGTAGGCTGGTGGCCTCCCCCATTTCTCCGAGTACAGGGTACGACGTCATGTGAATACTCCTCTGTCCTGAAGTAGATGTCGCTTGCTCCCTGCAAGTTCATAGGATGGAAGGCCGCTTGCAGTCTATCCAGAGCTTGACTTTGGTCTTCCTCATTCTGCGATGCCAGCTGGCAGAGGGAGTGCATAGTCTGAAGCATGTTCCTGTACCTCTTGGGGACACCTTTTCCATCTGGGGTTAAGTTGTTCTCCTGAGTGAGGGTTTTTGTTTTATTCTTTTTTTTTTAACTTCAACCCTCCAAATGTGTGAGTCATCCCTAATAAAAAGCAAAAGTGTCAGAACAAACGACAAATTTGAAAGGAATTTGTATTTTTCCTAACAATACTAACCTTGAGCTCCCCTGGTAAGTCCTGCATGCAAGCAAAAGTGACGATAGAACACAAGTGTGTGTGATCTGCGTATACGGGTAAACCCCCCCCCCCCCCATGTATCATTAAGGAAAGTATTTTGAGTTGCACCCAAAATCTCCTCAACCTTATGGTTTTCAGGTGAAACAATTATTAAGCAGCATTGGTATACGTAGTTAGAAGTAAAGTGCTCCCATTTTAGATATCATCAACCCCTCCAAAGAAATTACCCAATATCTTTTTGAAAATATTTCATTGCTACAAAGAAGAATACGACTGACTTCTATGCAAGGTCTCTTTTTATGGAATATGTTACATAACATAGGGAATCGACTTTCATATACTGTATACTGATGGCTCCAAATCTGATGCTCACGTTGGATTTGGAGTATATAGCTATGCTTTTAATTGTAGAAGTGCACTTCCTCTAGTCTCTTATATTTACTATCTAACTATATGGCATACTTACTGCTATTGAAAAAATAGCATTAAAAGAGGGCAATTTTACCATTTTTTAGTGATGCAAGGAGTGTCCTGCAAGCTTTAGAAGTTTTTTAATTCCAGTAACCCTTTAGTTTTTAATATTCAGGAGATGATGGAAAAAGTTTAAAGGGATTCTTCTCCATTAGGGTCTTCCTTGAAGTCTAAGTCCCAACTTCTTACTTCACCGTCTCATTCCCTCCCCGTTGTCTCTGCTTGTTAGGCCTTCTCCGGAGGACGAATGAGGAAGAGAGATGACCAAGTAACCCCCAGGCAACCCTTAGGTGTGGAGGACACCTTCAGTTCCCCAGTGAAGCGGTGGCGCCCACTACCACAGGGGAGTCTTTCACAAGCGGCAACTCTTGCCTTCCTTGGGGCTTTCAAATCCCCTCACTAAGGAACAGAATTTGGGGGTGCTGCTGTTAGCGGCACATCAAGAGCGCACTGCCACCTCCCCAGGGGCTGATCACGGTTTTCTCCTCTGAGAGTCTGGGGTGGTTGACCCTCCAAAGCTTCCTGTGGCCTTAGCTGCAGCATCCTCTGCATCTGCTCTCCTACCTGAGCAGTAGCAGGCTTGGGCTCCATGGAGTCCCAACCAGTCAGGTGATCCTTACAAGGTGAATCTCGAAGCTGATTATGTTCAGACTTCAGAGCTCGCTCATTATGCTATGCACCCTCAACCCTTCGGTGTTAAGAACATTTCCTGTTTGCAAGTTAGGCCCTCCTTTCCCAAGTGGTCCCCGCCCCAGAGGTTTCAGAAAAGAGTGCTCCATTCGTCCATGTCTCTTTCCAGCTCTTCGGAGCAAAATGACAATGGTGCTTGCCAACTGTTCGTAACCCCAGTCCCTCGCTACAAGGGCACAACAATGCTCTCTCTTTGTGAAGCCTGGCCTTTCGGGACCTCCGCCGCGTGCATGCTTCTTCCCGTTACTGAAAATGGACTACATTTCATGCTGTGCATCAGCACACAAGAAAGCCTTCTCAGCCTTGCTCGCCAGCATCCGAGTGCATGCCTCCTCCTGTAGGAGCACACAAGGCCAACCTACTACGCTGACAATCATCAGTGTTTATGCTTCATTTCACGCAGGTTCGGGCATGAACGAACAGACCCTAGTCTCGTGAGAGACTCTTGCACAGTGTTGCGCACCAGCCATTGAGCGTAAGCAAAGCAGGTGGGCGAGCTCCTTTTGCCGATGAAGGTCTGCACGTGACTTTGGTCACATTTTCACACCCCCATAGTGAGGTTCTGCCACATGCTACTTCTGTTGCACTCGCCTTTATGACTGCCAAACAGCGAGTCTTATGGGACATTACCCTTCGGTGTTATTGGCCCAGACCTCTACCCCTTACGGGGCACAGGCATCTTATTCTGTTGTCCATAGACAAGCCTTTTCTGCCTTGCTAGTTACCAACCGAGCACGCCCCTCCTGCAGGAGTGTCCAAGGCAACTCATCCACCTCTAGCAGGTTCTTTGGAAGAGTGTTCACTTCCCAGTTTGCGATGCTTCGGCTTGCGACTCAGCTTCTCTCACTGACAAAGGTCTGTTCACTTCTCTGACTGCTCAAGTTACCCTGGTAATGCACACTTCAGTATGCTTTCCCAGAGAAACAGAGATTTGTCAGTGCAAACGAAAGTCTGATTGCTTTCCCAGCTACATATATGCGCTACCTCTAGGGTGCACGAGTGCTCAAGAACATATTCACAATGCTACAGCATGTGAACGGTCAATTCCTTTTGAGCAATGACGTTGCACATTGGTGCACACACATTATCTCAAAACCGACTGAGCAAGCTACCTCGGGGGCTCACACGTGCTAATGTGCTCACGATGCTACAGCTAATGAACGATAGCTTCCCCTGTGGCAGGGCAGTTGAGAGTTGACACACCTGCATGTGGGCAGGCGAGCTCCTACTGCCAACAAAGTGTGTGTGCTTCGCCAGTTGCATGCACTGCCTAGCAGGCTCACGCATGCTCGTGAGAAGTAGTAAGGGCTAGCTACCATCATACAGAACCTACTGATGTCTCTTTGTTCATGAAGGTCACTCTTGGGTTCAGCCAATTGAAGCTGGGAATCAAACAAGTTGGAACCTTGTTCCAATGCATCAATAGCTCTCTTTCTCAGCCGATGGCTGTATCCCTTGGGGGAAATCTGGTTTTCAAAAGAGACCCACCCTACCTTCCCGTCGACCCCAGACATAGGTTTGCCCTCAAGTGGGCTCCGCCTTCATCCCTGTTAGGGCCTCCCTAATATCTCTGGATCATATGTAAATCAACCGGCTTAAAGAGTGGCCGCTACCTCCGCTTTCAGTAAATCAAAAGTACAATCATAAATAAAACACTTCAACAAGAACTTTACCTTATTTTTATATTTAATTCGATGTCCACCATGTTTGATTACCTCTTGTGGATGGTTTGTAACATATATTGTATAGCAAGGTTATGTAATATTTGAGGTGAGATAGTTCTAAAATTCCTGGATTGCAGCTTGAAGTAGGGGGTGCAGGCTGATGACTTTCCCTTGTAGATCCCTCTTTATGATATGCCAAAAGTTTTCTATTGAAGATAAATCTGGACTATTACCAGGCTAGTCTTGTATAAGAGGTATGTCAGTCTGTGAACCATATGCCGTAAACATTTTGCAACTTTAGCCCGGTTAAGACAAAATTGTCGAATAGAAGGTCATTAAGAAGTTCAAAATATGTCCTGGTTTACTGTTTGTTTCTTTGGTAAGAAAATTAGCTTGCTTAAACCTCTACCACTGAAACACCTCCATATCATTAATAAGTCCAGGTGTTTTACGGTACTGCATGTGTAATTTGGGTCTAGACTCTAGAGGATCGCTACCTTGCCTACTTTAACATTTCCACCATAATTACACGTCACTGTAAATGTTGATTCGTCATTCCACAGCATGTCTAAGGATTTAGTTTCATTCCAAGCTAAATATTTATTTTGCAAATGCAATGCATTTTTTCCTCTGAGCCTTTGAAGGGGGTTTCTTAATGGTGCGGTGACTCATTAATCCAAGTTCATGCATACATCTGTTTATCGTAGATATCGACACTTTCCCAAAGATATTGTGGTCTCCTTCCTTTATTTGACTAATACTAACACGAGGATTAGATTATAATGAACATTTTAATATGTTTGTAGCCTTTTTATGTTTTTCCTAAGCCTACAAGGGCTGCTTCTACGAACCGTAATGAGTCCAGTGTTTTCCTTCAGACTTTTTGATAACCACCTACGCACAGATTGTTCACTAACACCCGTCAATTTGGAAATTTCTCTGGTCTGATGACCTGCCTGCTTTAAACTAATTAACTGAGTAACAGTTTCGGGGAGGGGGGGGATCGGAGCTTATTCTAGTTGTTCCAATCAGGAACGGAGAGATCCAAGACGGTATTCGCCTTTTTTCCAAAGAATATCTGTCCGCAGCAGGGAGAAAGGCGTCTCAGGCGTAACAAATCATTCAAGCTGTTCCTGTATCTTTGGTCTGCCCCAAGGAACATATACCTTCCATTGAGGTATTTTTTCTATGTGTGTTTAGTGGTTCGTGGCCGGGCTTATGCACATGACTTCCCTCTTGATAAATGTGATTGATGATACATTTCAACCTTGTCTTTTGGAAGTTGGCGGACATGTGCAAACGACTCCAATCCTAGCAAGGGAAGTTGGAGGACAACATGACTGGGTAACGTATACCCTTCATAGAGCTAATTTTTCCGTGTGTATTTATTGATCCATGGCCGGACTTATGCGCATGGCTGCCTTCCTAACAAATGTGATTAATGATGTGTTTCAACCTTGTCTTTTGGAAGTTGTTGCTTGCAACTGATTGTCTGTCTGACAGTGATCAGCCTAGAAGTTCGCTGTAATACCGATATCCATTTGAAATACTGTAATGGCTTACTCAGGCGTTTACCAGCCCATGGGCAGACATATGCAAATAACTCCAATCTGCTGGGCAGTTGGGGGGACAACATTTTATCCTCCTCTTACAGAAGCAGTTGCATGACTTGATAGCTATCGACTTGAAATCTTCGCTTTTTAAGCAACCTCTCGGCAACCCCTGGCACTCAGATGGGAGTTGGTCTTTCTCTTGAGAGTCAAGTGATCATTGTTCCTGTCAATTTAATCACTTATTCGACCCTTCGGGGTATTTGTCAGACACAGTCCGCGGGTCGTATTGGGTGCCCTACTGAGTAGTTGGCTAAACAGATAGACCGGAAACTCGTATCTTTCCTAAATATTCAAACTCGAGTCCTTTACCCATATTTTCCTGCCATCACCTACCACCTACAAAGCCCCAGCTGCAATTAAAGTGATTACTCAGTGAGGAAGCAGATGGGCAGGGCTTCTCTGTTCCCGGCCAGGTGACTACAGACCACCTGTTTACACATTGTAAAAGTTTTAACTGCTGCATTCTCCAGCTTTTTTGTTATTTCACCTTTTTAAAGGACTGGTTTGTATCGTGTAATTATGGAAAATACAAATTATCTCCAAATTTATAATTTTTCATTTCTTGAACAATTTTTTTAACTACGAGTAAAATATAAAGGTTTTTATAAATACAGTATGTACAGTACTGTGTATATTTTCAGGGCAAATGAGCAGCCAAGGGACTCAAGCATCTTCTTTTGAGTTGGACCTATGTAGCAATTGGATTATACAGTACTATTGGTGAACTAATTACTTAATACAGTACAGTATAAGCAACTGAATATGTTAATTGATTGTAAAAATGGAACCTTGTATTAGAGGTGAGTATAAATTGCATTTATTAAGAAAATTTATGTATATACCTATACACACATACAATTGCTTACCATTAAATAACTTTTCAAGCTCCATTTACTACTTTTTCCTACACAAATACCAACCTTCATCCTTTGTATGGATAAGATTGTGGCAAAAGCTGAAAACGGCCAATGAAAAATCCCTGTATCGAGGCTCTAGCAACTTTCACCCAGTATCCACTGGTGGTCCAGGTCTGACAACACTCGGAGTCTCCATTATGATTCTGGCTGTCAAGCTACACAGGTGTGTTCTCCACGCTCTCCAGCTGGCCTGAAGTTTTCCACATAAAGTACAGTATATCCCATTTCAGTATGAGTGTGAATCAACTTAGTAAAAGACAAACTTGTCTTTAACTCTGGGACACTTGTTCCCGTCATTGACGCAAACTTAATTCCTTGAATTAGGAATAATCCCTATGACTAGAGCAATCTCTGATCTTGAAAAGTACACTTCTCACAGGATCCTTGTGTTGGTAAGCAACATATCTCTCAGCAAGTGTGCAAATATGCCTGCTAGTCCTCATCTGAGCACATCAGCTCTTCAGAGAGTGCGCTTGCTCCCCAGTAGCATCTTATGACATTTCCCCTACGAGAGTACAAGAAAACAAGTTTTGGGAAGAATATGTTTTCCTTATCAGAAGACATATACTGTACTTCGATATTCTGTGTGCTTAAGAAAACTTTGGCTTTAAGCATGCAGATTTTGGACTACACAGTAGTATCATCAATTATTAATGAATGTGCACAACCTTAAGAAGAGACAGACATATGTTAGCATTTCTCCTGCATGCCCAGGGTAGGAAGAACAGACCAATACGGTAGTGATCATTCTCCTTTGGACTCGTCCTCAAAGTTGATTGATTGATTTAAAGTTTTCAGGCATCCTGACATCTGAGGTCATTGACGCCTGTAACATTTAATTTATGTATACAAAAATAAAAAATAAAATAAAATAAAAAATAAAAGAGTATTCAATTAAAATCATAAAAATTTAATGTCATATAAGTTAAATATTTTTCAGAAGACCTGCTTCTGAAATAAATCTAAAAATGCCACTTGCATGGTAGGACACATCATTTCCCAGAATCTTGGCAAGGATGAACCTGCCACCCTCACCTCGAGCCTCAAACAAATATCTATTCCGCAAGTTGTTATAATTGGGGCATTCGGTCAACAAATGCCTTACTGTTAGAGGTACTAAACAGTCGTCACAATACGGTTGGTGTTGGCCCTTCAGCAGAAACTCGTGTGTCAACCGAGTGTGACCAATACGGAGACGACAAAGAGACGTCTCCCATTTTCGGGGCATCATATTATACCTCCAAGGAGATATGTCATTTGTTATCTCTCGCATTTTATTGCCATCTTGACTATCCCATTGCTGTTGCCATTTATTGCAAACCAATTTCTTGATGTCGGGTAAGAAATCATTACAGGGAATGGGATACCTTCTTGGCAGCAACTCGGATGCAGCCTCCTTAGCCAGTGAATCTGCCTTCTCATTCCCGGACACACCTACATGTGCTGGAACCCAACAAAATTGAACTGTTATACCTCTCCGCCTCAAAGTTGAAAAGTCGGCGAGGTCATGACTTCCGACAACTGAAGCTCGTTGATCCGGCCCTTCTTCGGAGAATCTTTTGGAAGGTGGAGTGAAGGAGACTGAAAGGCAAGCTTCCAAGATGGTATATCTCCCTGCTTCCCCTAGAGAAACATGGAGATCTGCCCTTGTGGACGATCCTCAGTCTTCATTTTTTTTTTATATGCGAGCCATTGAGCTTGCTCCGGCTAAAGTTCTCCAAGTTTAGGATAAGAAGCATCCTGTTGCGCCATAGCCCTCTTCGCCACCCATGAGCATCGACTTTTATGTTAAAGATTTTGTCTCCGAGAACCCTGGGAGCCTGGTAAGCAGTTTCTAGGGCTATAGCCTAATTGATTGTCCTGGTTTGGTGTCTAAGCCAGAGAAGAGCACTTCAGTATCTCTTCGTGCTGCAGTTTGGAGAGATCTATTACAAACTCCTAGAGGCATATAAGGTCAAACAGCGCTATCAACTACCCAGCCTTTCAGAGGCTGTGCACCATCACTGTAGTGGTTTACAGACTGCGGCCAGATTTAGCAGGCAGACTGCCTGATTCGGGATGCCGACCATAATCCAGCTGCATTACATTTACTTACGCTCTCTTCTGGATAATTACTGTACAGTATAGCTTGAATCTTGGGTTGATGTTATTGAGATTGTTGATAAATGAGTCAATTTAATTGCCGAATAGCCAAAACCAATAAAGAATTTAAAAATATTTCTTCTACTAAAGCTAAATTTATATGAAAAAAAAACTTGGTCCTAATAATAAGTGGAACACTGATAAATATGAAAAAAATATCATTGATATTTACTTCACAGGCCTTTTATACAAGGGTTGTGGTGGCCGATGTGGTAACGTACCCGATTGGTGAATGCCAGACTGGGGTTCGAATGGGGGTTCTGGGGTAACCTATAGGTTTATCTGGTGAGTCATCAGCAGCCATTGCCTAGCCCTCCTTGGTTCTAGTGGAACACTGATAAATATGAAAAAAATATCATTGATATTTACTTCACAGGCCTTTTATACAAGGGTTGTGGTGGCCGATGTGGTAACGTACCCGATTGGTGAATGCCAGACTGGGGTTTGAATGGGGGTTCTGGGGTAACCTATAGGTTTATCTGGTGAGTCATCAGCAGCCATTGCCTAGCCCTCCTTGGTTCTAGCTTGGATGGAGAGGTGGGGGGGGGTTGGCACTGATCATATATGTGGTCAGTCTCTAGGATATATCCTGCTCGATGGGGTAATGTCACTGTTCCTTGCCTCTGCCATTCATGAGCGGCCTTTAAACCTTTAAGTATTTACAGGCCTAGAATAAGGCAATCAGATTTATATAATTTTTACATGTAAAACAACTGACACACTTAAAATGTTATTTTCCTTAGTAAAATAAATTTTTGAATATACTTACCCGATGATCATGTAGCTGTCAACTCTGTTGCCCGACAGAAATCTAAGGTCGGGATACGCCAGCGATCGCTATACAGGTGGGGGTGTACACAACAGCGCAATCTGTGAGCAGGTACTCAAGTACTTCTTGTCAACAAGAACTCAATTTTCTCCTCGGTCCACTGGTTCTCTATGGGGAGGAAGGGAGGGTCCTTAAATTCATGATCATCGGGTAAGTATATTCAAAAATTTATTTTACTAAGGAAAATAACATTTTTCAATATTAATCTTACCCGATGTAGCTGATTCACACCCAGGGTGGTGGGTGGAGACCAGCATACATGTTAACATTAGAAGCTAAGTATCCCGTATCTTATTTTAGCAGTTATTCAAAATAACAAACATAAAATAAATAAGTACCTGGTAAGGAAGTCGACTTGAACCATTACTCTGCCTTTTTAAGTACGTCTTCCTTACTGAGCCTAGCGATCCTCTTAGGATGCTGAGCGACTCTTAGGTGCTGAAGTATGAAGGGCTGCAACCCATACTAAAGGACCTCATCACAACCTCTAATCTAGGCGCTTCTCAAGAAAGAATTTGACCACCCGCCAAATCAACCAGGATGCGGAAGGCTTCTTAGCCTTCCGGACAACCCAAAAATATTTCAAGAGAAAGATTAAAAAGGTTCTGGAATTAGGGAATTGTAGTGGTGGAGCCCCCACCACTACTGCACTCGTTGCTACGAATGGTCCCAGAGTGTAGCAGTTCTCGTAAAGAGACTGGACATTCTTAAGATAAAAGACGCGAACACTGATTAGCTTTTCCAAAAGGTTGCGTCGAATATATTTTGCAGAGATCTATTTTGTTTAAAGGTCACGGAAGTTGTGACAGCTCTAACTTCGTGTGTCCTTACCTTCAGCCAAGCTTGGTCTTCCTCATTCAGAAGGGAATGAGCTTCTCGTATTAACAGTCTGAAAATAATAGGATAAAGAATTCTCTGACATAGGCAAAGATGAATTCTTAACTGAACACCATAAAGCTTCAGACGGGCCTCGTAAAGGTTTTTAAAATAGAACTTAAGAGCTCTTACAGGACATAATACTCTTTCTAGTTCATTTCCAACCATACGATAAGTTTGGAATATCGAACGATATTGGTCAAGGCCGAGAAGGCAGCTCGTGTTTGGCTAGAAAACCAAGATGTAGAACATGTAGCCGTTTCGGATGAAAATCCGATGTTCTTGCTGAAGGCATGAATCTCACTGACTCTTTTAGCTGTGGTTAAGCATATCAGGAAAAGAGTCTTAAAGGTGAGATCTTTCAGGGAGGCTGATTGAAGTGGTTCGAACCTGTCTAACATAAGGAATCTTAGAACCACGTCTAAATTCCAACCAGGTGTAACCAAACGACGCTCCTTCGTGGTCTCAAAAGACTTAAGGAGGTCCTGTAGATCTTTATTGTTGGAAAGATCTAAGCCTCTGTGACGGAAGACTGATGCCAACATGCTTCTGTAACCCTTGAAAGTGGGAGCTGAAAGAGATCGCTCTTTCCTCAGATATAAGAGGAAGTCAGCTATTTGAGTTACAGAGGTACTGGTCGAGGATACTGATACTGACTTGCACCAGTTTCGGAAGATTTCCCACTTCGATTGGTAGACTCTAAGGGTGGATGTTCTCCTTGCTCTAACAATCGCTCTGGTTGCCTCCTTCGAAAAACCTCTAGTTCTCGAGAGTCTTTCGATACTCTGAAGGCAGTGAGACGAAGAGCGTGGAGGCCTTGGAGAACCTTCTTACGCGTGGCAGACGTAGCAGGTCTACCCTTAGGGGAAGAGTTCTGGGAACGTCTACTAGCCATCGAAGTACCTCGGTAAGTTATTCTCTCGCGGGCCAGAGGGAAGCAACTAGTGTCAACTTTGTCCCATCGTGAGAGGCGAACTTCTGCAGTACCTTGTTGACAATCTAGAACGGAGGGAATGCATATAGATCTAGATGAGACTAATCTAGTAGAAAGGCATCTAAAAGAACCACTGCTGGGTCCGGGATAGGTGAGCAAAGTATTGAGAGCCTCTTGGACATCGAGGTTGCGAAGAGATCTATGGTTGGCTGGCCCCAGGTGAACCAAAGTCTCTTGCATACATCTTTGTGGAGGGTCCAATATGTTGGAATTATTGTCCCTTCCTACTGAGACAATCTGCTAAGACATTCAAGTTGCCTTGGAAGAAACTTGTTACTAGTGAAAAGTCTAGACCTGTTGAACAGGAGAGGAGGTCACTAGCGAACTCGCACCATGTCAGAGAGTAGGTCCCTCCTTGCTAGGAGATGAACATCAAAGCAGGGAGTTGTCCGTGTTCACCTCCACTACTTTGCCTTGAAGGAGAGACCTGAAGCTTTTCCAGGTCAGACGTACTGCCAGAAGCTTCTTGCAATTAAAATGCATTGTCCTTTGACTCGAGTTCCATAATCCCGAGCATTCCCTACCGCCTAAGGTCGCACCCCAGCCTACGTCCGATGCGTCTGAGAAGAGAACGTGGTTGGGAGTCTGAACAGTCAGGGGAAGACCCTATAAAAGGTTGATAAAGTCCTTTCATCAAGTTAGACCAGACTTATCTTCCGGAAACCGGGATCGAGACCGCTTCTAGCGTCTTGTCCTTTTCCAGTGAAGAGCTAGATGAAACCGAAGAGGACGGAGGTGTAGTCTTCCAAGTGACACCAATTGAACCACGGATGACAGTGTCCTAACCAGACTCATCCAAAGCCTGACAGGGCCGTATTCCTTCTTCAGCATCTTCTGGATGGATAGCAGGGCTGGGGGTTGATCGTCTTGTTCAGCCATGTCCTCATCAGAGGGTTCCTCATCCGAAACTGATGAGGAAACGGCAACGGAGTGGGCAACGTCTGACTCGCTGAATCCGGTCGCACTGGTGGATGCGTGACGGAGCCGGACACAAGATCATGGTACTGCTGCACAGTCTGTGAACTGTCAACCATGGGGATGCGAGGAAGTACAGCGACAACCCGAAACTGTCTAGACTGTCTGGGTAGTGCAGACAACCCCTTATCGGGTTGCTGAGGTTGCCGCACTGCGACACAACAAGTCACCTCTGCTGGTTGTTGAACGTCTTCCCAGTGACACACTGAACGTCCACAACCACCTCCGAGAGTAGCTTAACGTCAACGTGCGACTGGCAACCCACACTGGGTCGCACCTGTGGAGGAACCATCTCAACTGGCGGACGTGAGTAGGATACCTCAGCGTCAACAGGGCGTACAACCAACCGGTAGGAAGGTCGTTGGCAAGAAGGTTCTTCTCCGTAAAAAATCCTCTATCAAGGACTAAGCTTGGACTGCATGTCTTGCAACAAAGCCCAAGGTCTATGGGAGCAGGTGTGGCAACAGACGGGGTTAGCGACTGAAGCGGAACCATTTACCCTCCCTGGAAGCATGTTATGCTTTAATGCTTTAATTAAAGTCCATAGGAGGCTAAGCAGCTTAAGGCTCCTCTCCAAATGACAGAGTCCTCAAGGGAATATCAGAAGGAGGGAGAACAGCACTTTCTCATCTACAGGAACCATGTCCGAGAAAAGCTAGGTTATCTCAGTGAGGGTTTCACTGGTGCAAAAGCAGCAGACCAGAAGGCAACGTTATGAAACTGCTTGACAGTCTGTGAACTGTCAAAAAACTGAACTGTCAACCACAACAGGAGCGTGAGGACATACAGCACTGGTGTATTAGTAGCAGACCAGAAGGCAACGTCATGTAACTGTTTGACAGTCTGTGAGTTGGCAACAACCAAAGTTGTGTGGGGAAGCCTCAACTCCTGACTGACTAGTTTGCTGCGGGCGAGTGGCGGTAACCACAGTGTGTTGCGGAGGCTGACACACCGTGTCAAAACACGGCAGCTTGTGGTAGCTCACGCACGGCAACGGAGTGCTCCGTGTGTCTGTGGGAGTCATCATACATCTGGCAGGGTTGACTGTGCATGGGTGGAGGAGCTCTCACAACAAGAGTGAGGGAGCAGGAAGCCATGCCGGGCGCACAACCGTGGTAGGCTGTAGGCCCACGGGTGCATCGTCAACCTTCTCCGCAGTCGGAGTGTGGGAGCTGGCAACAACAAAAGCGGAGTGCTGGTGCGTGGGAGGGACTGCCGTGGGTTGCGGAGCATGCCGTATGGGATGCGGAGCATGCCGCATGGGTTGCGGAGCATGCCGCATTGTGTCAAAACACGGCAGCTCTACAGCACCTTCCCACTGCTGATGCGGTAGCTCACGCATGTCAATGGAGGGTGCAGCATGAACATGCGTCTGGCAGGGTCGACTGCGCATCGGAGGTGGAGCTCTCACAGGTGTAGTGTGGGAGCAGGCAGCCGCAGTATCTGCTGAGCGCACAACCGTGGCAGGTTGTAGATTAACAGGTGCATTGTCAACCTTCTCAGCACGATACTCCTGCATGAAGGAGCAAGCTGAGACTGTATAGTCTGCAGCATGGACCACTAGGGTCTATGAAAGACGGCAACAAACGGAGCTACTGTCCGTTGTGACTGAGGGTCTAAAACAGCTGGTGCGGTAACAGACGGAGTTACTGCCTGTTGCGGTACCACCTTGCCTCTCTTGGGAGGTGTGCAGTCGTCGAATGACTGGAGCGAGTCCGAATTGACCCAGTGGCTACACCTAGGCCGTTGGACTTGCGCGGAAGGGACCGACTTGCACTTAAAAGCTGCAAGATTTGCTCCATGGTTTCTGCGAGAAACCTCTTCCGCAGACGAGGAATAAATGGGCTCTCTCGTCTTTGTGTGGGTGGGGTGATCACGTCGGCAACGTGTGTAGATACACCCGAAACCACGGAGGGAAACGTCTGTTCGTCGATCAAGGCCTGTGGAACCCATAAGTCCTTCGACATTACTTCTCCCCTGGGCTTGGGAGCTTGTAAGAGGTATCGGACTAGGTGAACAACTGGCACGAACAGACGAACCCTCGAACGCAACACTGTTACACTTTGCGCATATCACTTTATCACTTTTGATTTTCTGTTTGCACTTATTTCACTGAACTCGAAACTTTAAGTGATTTGTACCTGAAACACGCAATCCTATCCTTCATTAAAAGGTAGTAATTTCGAAAACAGTTTTACAATGTAACAGAAAAACATAATGAAAGATAAAGAATTCAGTGGCTGGAAAAGAGACTAAACACTAGATCAAATAAACTACGTTTAAAATCTCTCACCGCATAAAGCCTGGGAACAAGAATAAAACTCTAGAAACGTTTTACCTTCTTCCCCTATAGCGACTAGGGAGAAGAGTAAAAAACGAGAACAACGTTACCCGTTTGAACGAAACGTTTATTCTCCTCTCTCTCCCTCCGTCTCTATCTCTCTCTCTCTCTCTCTCTCTTGACTTAGAACCTGAGAGATGAGCCCAATTATATATCCTTAAAACATATTATTTGTTAAAGGAAAAAAACAAAGGTTTCCCAAATAAAAAGTTCCTTTATTAGAATTAAAACCATTTAAGCTAAGAAAGAATGAACGAAACGCTAGAATCGGTTTACTCTTACTGTAACGTGAAACCGTGAAATACTCTCTCTCTATCGTAACGATAGAGCGCAAGTTGAACGTTCTGAACGTCAACAACTGCGGAGACTAAACTAAACGTTAGTTCATCTTTGAAAACAGTACGAGACTATCAAAGAAATTCTTTCAAAAACATTAAAATTAACAAAGCATAAATTCTTAAAAGGAAATACGATATGACGGGCTCAATGTTAATTAACTTCGGTTCCAAGTAAGGACCGCCTACTATTAGGAAAGGTCGCATATAAACAAACATAAAAATTAATTTTTATAAGTTTATAATAAATGGAAAGTTAATCGAAGAGGCCTATAAATGGCGGAGAGATATAAAATAAATCTATAACTTGTTAAGCAAAATTACCAAAAACCTAAACACACTTCCGTCTAAGGGAAGGGTCGGTCATTTAAAAGTGAAAGAGAGTCCATACTCTCTTCGTCACCAACACTTCCGTCTAAGGGAAGGGTCGGCCATTTAAAAGTGAAAGAGAGTCCATACTCTCTTCGACACCATAATTAAATCTATCCAAAACGAGTTCAAGTTTTGAAATGAAGATAAAACCCCTGCATAGCGAAAGCTCAAAACTGGAATAGTGTACTTCACCAAAAAGTTGTGAAAACAAATCCAGTTAGGGACGGCGTATTTAGTAGGTCTTGCCTGTGGCACGACAGAGGAAAAATTGAGTTCTTGTTGACAAGAAGTACTTGAGTACCTGCTCACAGATGGCGCTGTTGTGTACACCCCCACCTGTATAGCGATCGCTGGCGTATCCCGACCTTAGATTTCTGTCGGGCAACAGAGTTGACAGCTACATGATCATCGGGTAAGATTAATATTGAAAATTTATAATATCTTTAACATGAATGATTTCATGGTAGCTCACTAGTATTTTCTAGACACCACTGGTACAAGACATCCTCTTAAAGATACACTTTCATTAGTTCACTTCCCATATATTGGAAATATACACAACTCAAAAGTTTGAAGGACCAGCCAAAGAAATAAAGAGACAACTGTAGCAGCAAGACATATATACTGCATATCAGTCCTTACACTACAATCTTTGAGTTTAAACAACAGCACCAGTGTCCTGTGATATAGGACCTTGTCTTGGCATGAAATCCTCTTAACAAGAGAATGCCTTGACGGAGTCATGTGGTTTCTTCATATTGTTGAAGAATTGTGACAGGCAAGAGGGCACTCAAACATGGGGAAATTGCTCCCTCAGTTCGAATCTAAATTTCTCTCTTATCTATTCCTTTTTCTCGATATTACTTCGACCCTCTAATTTTATAAACTTTCTTTTGTCTTGCTATCCTAACTCTATGAGTATTATTTCTCTTAATATATATATATATATATTATATACATATATATATATATATATATATATATATATATATATATATATATATATATATATATATATATATATATATATATATATATATATATATATATATATATATATATATATATATGTATGTGTGTATGCATATACAGTATATATTTCTTATTCTATTTGTTCATTTATTTATTTAATTTTGTTATTTATATGGTGTGGATATTTCCACATTTGTTATTACTGTCTACTTAGATGAATGGGAGAAGGGATCACGGTTGGGAGGTAATTGCATTCAAAGCTATATGCGAGAGTATCAGATGATCTCGGCCATCCCAAAGATGGTTTGGGCCTTTTTGACCGAACTATTCTCAAGGGTTAGGTCATCAGAATCTGGGGGGATCCAATCCCTAAGGAAGCCCAGCATTACAGATATGGGGGGGATGATTCCATTATTTTTGGGTCTCGGACCTAACAGGCCGTCTTAGGTTACACCTGTGCCTCTATATCTGTTTTGGTGATATCCTTTGGGTTGGGTATGGAGTAGACCACCTGGGAAGTATACTCTCATTGTGCCGATAGTGGAGAATGCAAATTTCCATTCCAATGTATGATACAGTACTTTATTAATATTCTCAAGCAAGTAAACCAACCAACAACAAAAACAAACTAAACTTGGCCTTTTGTTATGGATCCTGCTGACGACCCCCCATCCCCTGTCTGTTGAGATACTACAGCTAGAGAGTTATGTGGTCCTTTGACTGGCTAGACAGTACTTCACTGGATCCTTCTCTCTGGTTACAGGCCTACGCATACACTGAATAGTCTGGCCTACTCTTTACAGATTCTCCTCTGTCCTCATACACCTGAAAATCTGAGATTAACAAACAATTCTACTTCACCCCAAGGGGTTAACTACTGCACTGCAATTATTCAGTGGCTACTTTCCTCTTGGTAAGGGTAGAAGAGACTCTTTAGCTATGGTAAGCAGCTCTTCTAGGAGAAGTCACTCCAAAATCAAACCATTGTTCTCTAGTTTTGGGTAGTGGCATAGACTCTGTACCATGGTTTTCCACTGTCTTGGGTTAGAGTTCTCTTGCTTGAGGGTACACTCAAGGACACTATTCTATCTAATTTCTCTTCCTCTTTTGTTAAAGTTTTTATAGTTTATATAGAAATTATTTATTTTAATGTTGTTACTGTTCTTGAAATATTTTTTTTCCATGTTTCCTTTCCTCACTTGGCTATTTTCCTTGTTGGGGCCCCTGGGCTTATAGCATCCTGCTTTTCCAACTAGGGTTGTAGCTTAGCAAGTAATAATCATAATATCAAGGCTGTTCAATAATTGCTTCACCCGAAAACCATAAGGTTGAGGAGGTTTTGGGTACAACTCATAGTATGTTGAATGCCTTACAAGGGTTGCAGCCTGATAGGCTAAAAAATTATGGAGTCTTTGCAACCAAAACCAATACCAAAAAATAGAAGACTTTTGTTAAAGGTCCAAAGGTAACTCTTCAGCGTCAACATGGATGCTTGGTATTGGCAAAGTTTTTTTTTTTATCTTCAAAACATTCTGAAGGATAGAGCTTTCATCTGCAACTTCTTTGATTACAAGTGGAAATTTATTTAAGAAAACTTTAAATTGTTTATTTTTCATTAATGTTAGGGGAGTTTAGTTACATTTTATTTTTTTTTTTTACTTAAATGGGGGGGCTCATTATTAGGTGCTGGGTTTAGATTTTTCCCGTTATTCTACACTAGAGTGTACAGTAGTCCTGGCCCTCTTTGCTATCTTCATTTTAATTATTCTTGGTACTAATATTACTGAGATGGTATTCCTCATTATTTTTCATAATTATTATTACTGTTATTATAGTTGGTAAGAACACTGTCCTTGATGCTAAGATACATGATGCTAAGATACATGGAGGGTGTATAGAAATGAAAATAAAAAGTTTATCTATGTCTATTGCAATTGAAATTGTTTATTTTCAATATTAATATTACCCGATGATCATGTAGCTGTCAACTCTGTTGCCCGACAGAAATCTACGGTCGGGATACGCCAGCGATCGCTATACAGGTGGGGGTGTACACAACAGCGCCATCTGTGAGCAGGTACTCAAGTACTTCTTGTCAACAAGAACTCAATTTTTCCTCTGTCGTGCCACCGGCTAGACCTACTTGGATACGCTGTTGATTCTGGAGTTATTGTTCATGATTTGGTGATGTATTTGCTCTAGAGTTTAGCCTTCGCTATTCAGGAAGCTTTATCATTAGCTTAGCAAGCTTTTGGAATTAATTTGATTTAATTATGGTGACAAAGAGACTATGAACTCTCTTTCACTTTTAAATGGCCGACCCTTCCCTTAGACGGAAGTGTTGGTGTCGAAGAGAGTATAGACTCTCTTTCTTAATTTTGCTTAACAAAGTTATTGATTTATTTTATATCTCTCCGCCTTTTATAGGCCTCTTCGATTAACTTCCTTTTATTATAAACTTATAAAAATTAATTTTTATGTTTGTTTATATGCGACCTTTCCTAATAGTAGGCGGTCATTACTTGGAACCGAAGTTAATTAACATTGAGCCCGTCATATCGTTTTTCCTGTTAAGATTTTATGCTATTTTAATTTTAATGTTTTTGAAAGAATTTCTTTGATAGTCTCGTACTGTTTTCAAAGTTGAACTAACGTTTTGTTTTGTCTCCGCAGTTGTTGACGTTCAGACCGTTCAACTTGCGCTCTATCGTTACGATAGAGAGAGAGTATTCACGGTTTCACGTTGCAGTAAGAGTAAACCGATTCTAGCGTTTTGTTCATTCTTTCTTAGCTTAAATGGTTTTAATTCTAATAAAAGGAACTTTTTATTTGGGAAATCTTTCTTTTTTTTTTCCTTTAACAAATAATATGTTTTAACGATATATATAATTGGGCTCATCTCTCAGGTTCTAAGTCAAGAGAGAGAGAGAGAGATAGAGACGGAGGGAGAGAGAGGAGGATAAACGTTTCGTTCAAGCGGGTAACGTTGTTATCGTTTTTGCTCTTCTCCCTAGTCTCTTTAGGGGAAGAAGGTAAAACGTTTCTAGAGTTTTATTCTTGTTCCCAGGCTTTATGCGGTGAGAGATTTTAAACGTAGTTTATTTGATCTAGTGTTTAGTCTCTTTTCCAGCCACTGAATTCTTTATCTTTCATTATGTTTTTCTGTTACATTGTAATACTGTTTTCGCAATTACTAACTTTTAATGAAGGATAGGATTGCGTGTTTCAGGTACAAACCACTTAAAGTTTCGAGTTCAGTGAAATAAGTGCAAACAGAAAATCAAAGTGATAAAGTGATAAGCGCAAAGTGTTACAGTGTTGCGTTCGAGGGTTCGTCTGTTCGTGCCAGTTGTTCGCCTAGTCTGGGACCTCTTACAAGCTCCCAAGCCCAGGGGAGAAGTAATGTCGAAGGACTTATGGGTTCATCAGGCCTTGATCGACGAACAGACGTTTCCCTCCGTGGTTTCGGGTGTATCTACACACGTTGCCGACGTGATCACCCCACCCACACAAAGACGAGAGAGCCCATTTATTCCTCGTCTGCGGAAGAGGTTTCTCGCAGAAACCATGGACCAAATCTTGCAGCTTTTAAGTGCAAGTAGGTCCCTTCCGCACAAGTCCAACAGCCTAGATGTAGCAACTGGGTCAGTTCGGACTTGCTGCAGTACGACAACTGCACACCTCCCAGAGAGGCAAGGTGGTTCCGCAACAGGCAGTAACTCCGTCTGTTGCCGCACCAGCTGTTTTAGACCCTCAGTCACAATGGACAGTAGCTCCGTTTGTTGTTGTCTTTCATAGACCCTAGTGGTCCATGCTGCAGACTATACAGTCTCAGCTTGCTCCTTCATACAGGAGTATCATGCTGGAAGGTTGACAATGCAGCCTGTTAACCTACAACCCGCCGAGGTTGTGCGCGCAGCAGATACTGCGGCTGCCTGCTCCCACCCTCCACCTGTGAGAGCTCCACCTCCGATGCGCAGTCCACCCTGCCAGATGCATGTTCTTGCTGCGCCTCCTGCTTTCATGCGTGAGCTGCCGCATCGGGAGTTGCCGGGTTCCAGCACTATGCGGCAACCTCCTCTACCCATGAGGCAGGAGCCTCATGCTATGCGGCATCCTCCTCAACCCATGAGGCAGGAGCCTCATGCTATGCGGCATCCTCCTCAACCCATGAGGCAGGAGCCTCATGCTATGCGGCATCCTCCTCAACCCATGAGGCAGGAGCCTCATGCTATGAGGAGCCTCATGCTATGCGGCATCCTCCTCAACCCATGAGGCAGGAGCCTCATGCTATGCGGCAACCTCCTCAACCCATGAGGCAGGAGCCTCATGCTATGCGGCATCCTCCTCAACCCATGCGGCATGAGCCTCATCCCATGCAGCATGAGCCTCATCCCATGCAGCATGAGCCTCATACCATGCAGCATGAGCCTCATCCCATGCAGCATGAGCCTCATCCCATGCAGCATGAGCCTCATCCCATGCAGCATAAGCTGCATGCCATGCAACATGCTCTGCATACCTTACAGCATGCTCTACATACAGCATGCTCTGCATACCTTACAGCATGCTCTGCATACCTTTCAGCATGCTCTGTATACCTTACAGCATGCTCTGCATACAGCATGCTCTGCATACCTTACAGCATGCTCTGCATACAGCATGCTCTGCATACCTTACAGCATGCTCTGCATACAGCATGCTCTGCATTCCTTACAGCATGCTCTGCATACCTTACAACATGCTCTGCATTCCTTACAGCATGCTCTGCATACAGCATGCTCTGCATACCTTACAGCATGCTCTGCATACCTTACAGCATGCTCTGCATACCTTACCGCATGCTCTGCATACCTTACCGCATGCTCCTCAATCACACATCTTTGGTTGTTGCCAACTCACAAGACAGTCAAGCAGTTTCATAACGTTGCCTTCTGGTCTGCTGCTTTTGCACCAGTGAAACCCTCACTGAGAGAACTTAGCTTTTCTCGGATATGGTTCCTGTAGATGAGAAAGTGCTATTCTCCCTCCTTCTGATATTCCCTTGAGGACTCTGTCATTTGGAGAGGAGCCTTAAGCTGCTTAGCCTCCTATGGACTTTTATTTAAGCATAACATGCTTCCAGGGAGGGTAATGGTTCCGCTTCAGTCGCTAACCCCGTCTGTTGCCACACCTGCTCCCATAGACCTTGAGCTTTGTTGCAAGACATGCAGTCCAAGCTTAGTCCTTGTTAGAGGATTTTTGTTTACGGAGTCAGTGTGTCACTGGGAAGACGTTCAACAACCAGCAGAGGTGACTTGTTGTGACGCAGTGCGGCAACCTCAGCAACCCGATAAGGAGTTGTCTGTACTACCCAGACAGTCTAGACAGTTTCGGGTTGTCGCTGTACTTCCTCGCTTCCCCATGGTTGACAGTTCACAGACTGTGCAGCAGTACCATGATCTTGTGTCCGGCTCCGTCAGACGACTGGCTTTTAAGAGCTCCCACAAGTCGTCGCTGTCTGGAGAATCTCAGATGGACTATGGATCTGACCAAGGAACTGGGCCTCCTGGTCAATTTAGAGGAGTCCCAGCTCGTCCCATCCCAGACCATTGTCTACCTGGGTATGGAGCTTCAGAGTCGAGCTTTTCGGGCTTTTCCGTCGGCCCCAAGGATCTACCAAGCCCTAGAATGCATCCAGAGCATGCTGAGAAGGAACCGATGCTCAGTCAGGTAGTGGATGAGTCTAACAGGGACACTTTCATCGCTGGCCCTGTTCATCGAGTTAGGGAGACTCCACCTCCGCCCCCTTCAGTATCATCTAGCTGCTCACTGGATAAGGACATGACGCTAGAGACGGTCTCAGTTCCTGTTTCCGAAGAGATGAGGTCTACTCTAACGTGGTGAAAGAACAGCTTTCTTCTCAAGGAAGGTCTACCTTTGGCTGTTCAGAAACCCGACCGCCGTCTCTTCTCGGACGCATCAGACACGGGCTGGGGTGCGACTTTGGACGGACAGGAATGCTCGGGAACATGGAATCAGGAGCAAAGGACACTTCACATCAATTGCGAGGAGCTGTTGGCGGTTCATCTGGCCTTGATAAACTTCAAGTCCCTCCAGCTTAACAAGGTGGTGGAGGTGGACTCCGACAACACCACAGCCTTGGCTTACATCTCCAAGCAGGGAGGGACTCATTCGAGGAAGTTGTTCTAGATCGCAAGGGACCTCCTCATCTGGTCAAAAGATCGAAAGCTCACGCTGGTAACGAGGTTCATTCAGGGCGATATGAATGTCATGGCAGATCGCCTCAGCCGGAAGGGTCAGGTCATCCCCACAGAGTGGACCCTTCACAAGAATGTTTGCAGCAGACTTTGGGCCCTGTGGGGTCAGCCAACCATAGATCTGTTCGCTACCTCGATAACCTAGAGGCTCCCGTTGTATTGTTCTCCGATTCCAGACCCAGCAGCAGTTCACGTGGATGCTTTTCTGCTGGATTGGTCCCATCTCGACCTGTATGCATTCCCGCCGTTCAAGATTGTCAACAGGGTACTTCAGAAGTTCGCCTCTCGCAAAGGGACACGGCTGACGTTGGTTGCTCCCCTCTGGCCCGCGAGAGAATGGTTCATAGAGGTACTGCAATGGCTGGTCGACATTCCCAGGACTCTTCCTCTAGGAGTGGACCTTCTACGTCAACCTCACGTAAAGAAGGTACACCCAAACCTCCACGCTCTTCGTCTGACTGCCTTCAGACTATCGAAAGACTCTCAAGAGCTAGAGGCTTTTCGAAGGAGGCAGCCAGAGCGATTGCCAGAGCAAGGAGGACATCCACTCTCAGAGTCTATCAGTCTAAATGGGAAGTCTTCCGAAGCTGGTACAAGGCCAATGCAGTTTCCTCAACCAGTACCACTGTAACCCAGATTGCTGACTTCCTGTTACATCTAAGGAACGTAAGATCCCTTTCAGCTCCTACGATCAAGGGTTACAGAAGTATGTTGGCAGCGGTTTTCCGCCACAGAGGCTTGGATCTTTCCACCAACAAAGATCTACAGGACCTCCTTAGGTCTTTTGAGACCTCAAAGGAACGTCGGCTGTCCACTCCAGGCTGGAATCTAGACGTGGTCCTAAGGTTCCTTATGTCATCAAGATTTGAACCTCTCCAATCAGCCTCTTTTAAGGACCTCACATTAAAAACTCTTTTCCTCGTGTGCTTGGCAACAGCTAAAAGAGTAAGTGAGATCCACGCCTTCAGCAGGAACATAGTTTTCACATCTGAAATGGCTACATGTTCCTTGCAGCTCGGTTTTTTGCTAAACGAGCTTCCTTCACGTCCTTGGCCTAAGTCGTTCGAGATCCCAAGCCTGTCCAACTTGGTGGGGAACGAACTGGAGAGAGTACTTTGCCCAGTTAGAGCTCTTAGGTACTATCTAAAAAGGTCATAACCTTTACGAGGACAATCAGAAGCCTTATGGTGTGCTATCAAGAAGCCTTCTCTTCCAATGTCTAAGAACTCAGTTTCTTACTAAATCAGGCTTCTGATTAGGGAAGCACATTCTCATCTGAAGGAAGAAGACCTTGCTTTGCTGAAGGTAAGGACACATGAAGTGAGAGCTGTGGCTACTTCAGTGGCCTTCAAACAGAACCGTTCTCTGCAGAGTGTTATGGATGCAACCTATTGGAGAAGCAAGTCAGTGTTCGCATCATTCTATCTCAAAGATGTCCAGTCTCTTTACGAGAACTGCTACACCCTGGACCATTCGTAGCAACGAATGCAGTAGTAGGTGGGGGCTCAGCCACTACATTCCCATAATCCCATAACCTTTTTAACCTTTCTCTTGAATACTTTTTATGGGTTGTACGGTCGGCTAAGAAGCCTTCCACATCCTTGTTGATTTGGCGGGTGGTCAATTCTTTCTTGAGAAGCGCCGAGGTTAAAGGTTGTGATGAGGTCCTTTAGTATGGGTTGCAGCCCTTTATACTTCAGCACCTAAGAGTCGTTCAGCATCCTAAGAGGACCGCTACGCTCAGTAAGGAAGACGTACTTAACCCTGGATAGGTACGGTCCTCGGACACCCCTTTAAGGGTATACTCGGACGCGAACGACCCCGACGCCAAAAAAAATTCTTGAAAAATCAGTTTTTGCAGTAACCTCCTTTTTTCTTTTGCCAAAAAAAACTTCAATGAATGCTTAAAACAACTGTAAAGATAAATACTACTCATCTGCAGAAAAACTATTTATTATAAATATTTTAAAAAATTAAGTAGAAAAAAAAAAAGACCTGACGTAAAAATTCATAAAAAAAAAGTTTATACATATATACACAAATCCTTTTAGGAATTGATTCTTGAATGTTTAGGACACATCTTGATGTATTTTGGATGAAGTCAGACCCATGGAGGTGAAGATCTGAAATGAGAAAAAAAGGGTAACTTTTTTTGGCCAAAAAAATTTGTCCAAATTCCATGAATTTTTTTGGGTACCCAAATGAAATAGGAAGTGGCTAATTTTTTTAGGGAATAAACATATGTTATCCTAAAATAGAAATATGTAAAAAAATCTTCATTATTTTGTAAATTACATTTATATCAGGGGCCATATCTAAAGGTAATTTTTTGAGTACTTAGAAATTTCGTAAAAAAATACATATATTTAATATATAATATGATATTTATGCAGGTAAAAATATACCAAAATATCACAAATTCTATAGGGAACAAGAATATATATAGATAGGGCAGCTTACGCTTCGGATATGTCCACAAAATGGCCGCCAACCACACTGACTCAGACTCCCTAATCTGCCACTTGAAATGTAGGAAGGGTATGTCAATTTCAAGGTGTTATTTACTAATCTAATTATTATTGGATATGCATAAAAATTGTATGGTGGGTTGCTGGATAATTGTCGATTATTTTACGACTATAAAATTAAAATTCTGACCCAAAAAAATTTTTTTGAAGGGAAATAAAATCGAAAAAAAAAATGTAAAACAATATTTTAGCTAAGAAAATTTGATGATATTCAATCAAAAAAAAAAGTAAACAAAATTTTCCGACAAATAAACATCTAGAGGAATCATTACTCTGTGATAGTTCCTTAGTACGTAGTAATTTTGAAAGAATTGGGAAAAAACGAAAAAATGGCAATCACCGGAAAATCGAACACATACCTATATATACGCCATATCTGGCTAAAAAAAAGATAGGCATGGGTAGTCAGATCATCTAGAAACACTTTCCAACACTATAAAAATATAAGTTTTGCGACACTACTTGCCAATTCCTTACGGTAACATGACTAAGCAAAAAAATGCAAAACAAATAAAAAGGGGCACTCGCGGAAAAATGGCTAACATTCTAATATACGGCATTTCAGAAAAAAAAAATTCAGCCACGTGCTAGGCAAACCATCAAGGCACATTTTCCGATAAATAAACATCTAAATGAATAATTACTCTGTGATAGTTCCTTAGTACGTAGTAATTTTGAAAGAAATGGGAAAAAACGAAAAAATGGCAATCACAGGAAAATCGAACACATACCTATATATACGCCATATCTGGCTAAAAAAAGAAGATAGGCATGGGTAGCCAGATCATCTAGAAACACTTTCCAACACTATAAAATTATAAGTTTTGCGACACTACTTGCCAATTCCTTACGGTAACATGACTAAGCAAAAAAATGCAAAACAAATAAAAAGGGGCACTCGTGGAAAAATGGCCATTCTAATATACGGCATTTCAGAAAAAAAAATTTCAGCCACGTGCTAGGCAAACCATCAAGGCATATTTTCCGACAAATAAACATATAAATGAAATATTACTCTGTGATAGTTCCTTAGTACGTAGTAATTTTGAAAGAAATGGGAAAAAACGAAAAAATGGCAATCACAGGAAAATCAAACACATACTTATATATACGCCATATCTGGCTAAAAAAAAAATAGGCATGGGTAGCCAGATCATCTAGAAACACTTTCCAACACTATAAAAATATAAGTTTCGCGACACTACTTGCCAATTCCTTACGGTAACATGACTAAGCAAAAAAATGCAAAACAAATAAAAAGGGGCACTCGCGGAAAAATGCCCAACATTCTAATATACGGCATCTCAGATAAAAAAAAAGACATGCACGTGTTAGCCCAACCATCAAGGCACACTTTCTAACACATAAACATGAAAAAAAAAATCAATAATATACGGCAATTCCTTACTACGTAGTAAATTTTTACAAATATTGAAAAAAAACAGAAATTGGCAACCGCAGTTAAATACCCAATATACCAATAACTACGTCGTATCTGACAAAAACAAAATCACGCTTGGGTAGCCAGATCATCTAGACACACTTTCCAACATTAAAAAAGCAAAAGTTTTACGACACTATTTCGCAATATCTTACGGAAAAATGACTTGGCAAAAAAATTTAAAAAAATGAAAAAGGGACACTCGCGGTAAAATGCCCGACATTCTAATATACGACATCTCAGATAAAAAAAAAGACATGCACGTGTTAGCCCAACCATCAAGGCACACTTTCTAACACATAAACATGAAAAAATAATGAATAATATACGGCAATTCCTTACTACGTAGTAATTTTTACAAATATTGAAAAAAAACAGAAATTGGTAACCGCAGTTAAATACCCAATATACCAATAACTACGTCGTATCTGACAAAAACAAAGTCATGCATGGGTAGCCAGATCATCTAGACACACTTTCAAACACTAAACAAGCAAAAGTTTTACGACACTATTTGGCAATATCTTACGGAAAAATGACTTGGCAAAAAAATGAAAAAAAATGAAAAAGGGGCACTCGCGGTAAAATGGTCCTCGTGGTGATGAACGACATTTTAACTAAAAAAAAAAAACATGCACATGGTAGCCAAACAATCCACCAAGACTTTCCACAACTGATAACCTATACAAGTTGCACCATTCTACGACAATTTCATAATACGTAATAACTTTGATAATTATGGAAACTACCTTAGAAGGGTAAACTCGGACGCGAACGACCCCGACGTGTCTCAGAAATCGGGGAAGGAGTACAGCTACAGCAATGCACATCTGGACACTACTAGAGCGTGTAGGGGAGACACCTCCTGCAGGTCGATCACCCACAAATTCAGTCACGGGGGTGAGTCACGTGAGAAAAACCTGTTTTTTTTTGACGCTCGGGGTCGCGAACGACCCACCGTACCTATCCAGGGTTAATAAAGGCAGAGTAATGGTTCAAGTCGTCTTCCTTACCAGGTACTTATTTATTTTATGTTATTTTTGAATAACTAATAAAATGAAATACGGGATACTTAGCTTCTTTGTTAACATGTATGCTGGTCTCCACCCACCACCCTGGGTGTGAATCAGCTACATGATCATCGGGTAAGATTAATATTGAAAAATGTTATTTTCATTAGTAAAATAAATTTTTGAATATACTTACCCGATGATCATGAATTTAAGGACCCACCCTTCCTCCCCATAGAGAACCAGTGGACCGAGGAGAAAATTGAGTTCTTGTTGACAAGAAGTACTTGAGTACCTGCTCACAGATGGCGCTGTTGTGTACACCCCCACCTGTATAGCGATCGCTGGCGTATCCCGACCGTAGATTTCTGTCGGGCAACAGAGTTGACAGCTACATGGTCATCGGGTAAGTATATTAAAAAATTTATTTTACTAATGAAAATAACATTTTTCATATAAAAATGAATGTGTTTTACATTTTTTTGCACTTGCGCGCACCATACAATTTTTTTTTATTTGCCAAAGAATTTTGAAGGAGAGAGCTTTTATCTTTTAACTTTAGAGGCATTTTTCTCCTTTTTTAAAAACCGGCGCTTGAGACGTAGTGATCCTGTACACCTCATATGTAATGTTAAAATAAACAAGGAATGAAAAACACCAAAGATGAAATAAATCATCATTTCTGAACTAACCATTTTTGAAAGTTAAATTTCTCCCCTACCAGCTCGTTTGCCCATCTTAAAATTGGCAGCAATGCCCTACACCATAATTAGACAGTTTTATTGCATTTTTCATCAATACTGTTAAAAATTACAGTAGAAGGATATGATGATAAATTAAAAGGAACAAAGTATGTGCATAAAAAGAATTAAAATTTATGATCTTTCCCTTCGAGTAATTCATCAATAACATATATAGTCTTTACAGTCTTTGGAAGAATTAAAATCATATCCACTGCATATAGACAAATGCTCAATTCTCGACTTAGTTCTTTACACATACAATATTGTTCACAATAAAAAGTACAATATTGTTCACAGTAAAAAGTGTATTATTCTTTTCAGCTAAACTAACATCTCTCTTTGGCACATATTAGGCCTAAATGACATTAACATTGACACAAAACAGTTTTCCCTCGCATAACATGATTCGTTCCTTAACCTTCAACTATCCCAATGTAGGAATGAAAAAAAAAAAAACAATTGGTGATTAATATACTGAAAAAACTTTTAAGGTAAAATCTTCTGTACATGATTCACTGGAAAATTTATATATCTTTGTAGTCTCGAAATTCTGTCTCAGAATTCAGCAATTTACTGGCGATCCATATTGCACTCTCACAGCACTGGAGATAGGCTAAGACGGTGATTCTCAAGATACAAACAGGGTGCCTTTAACCTGTCAATAAACTGGCATAGCAGCTGGTATTTGCGCGCCAACGACTCAATGTGGTAATTTCTTTACATACAAAATAGCAAATAGATGGAACAGACATCCAGTGGATGTAGTAAACAGTACTGTAACACAGTAAACGAATTCAAGAATAAGTTAAGACAGATCATAAAAGCCCTCAAAATTTTCAAACTTAATTGCTCTACCCAAGATCAAATGGAGTCTCCCCGGATGGACTAAAACATACAAAATTTTTGTAACTCCTCTGATGCAGAAAAATCAGGCGATGATTCAGGGGGTAGCCCTGTTCCAAAAGACCTAACAGAGCTGTCATGTTCACATTGGGTAAACCCGACTGTGTCAGTTCAATATAGAGTTCCAACCTGTCTTTCAGGCTTCTATCGGAATGATGGAAAGGGTTAGAATTCCGAAGAAGCTCAGGAGTGGAAGGCAATTCCCTTTCCACAGTTTCCGTCTTATTTAAAGTAAGACAGGGCCTTCACTCCATAACTCAAGGTTGAACTAGAGTTAAGACAGCATGAACCTCTGAAAAGTGAGGCCCCACCTGTGAGTGAGAAGCCTCAGGATAATGAAACATACCGGTGCATCACCAAGAGGCACGTCAAACATATACACACCGCTCTTAGGCGCGAGAGCACAACCCTCAGCCACAGGGACGCAACTCGCCGCCACAGGGACGCAATTCGCCGCCACAGGGATGCAACTCTCAGCCACAAGCACGTGACCCTCGGGAGCATGCACCCTTCAATTATATTCATCTTCCACCACAAGAACAGACACCCCAGTCTTTTGAGCTAAAAAGAGGACGCATTTAGAAGACACACCCCTTGAAGTTCTCTATGAGAGTAAAGCTTAACCATTTTAACCCCATGCTATTTGGAAATTTCCAACCCTTAACCCCCAGGGGGTTATTTTTTTCCCAGCATATTTTGCAGGATATTTTTTTAAATTGCTCTAACAGCCTTAATTTTTGTCATAGAGAGGTCAGGTTGGTCTCATTCTCTTGGAAAATGCCTGAATTTTTTCAAAAAAATTATCAAAAATATAAAAAAAAAAATTTTATAGCTTTTTTTTGCAAGGACATACCGGTACGTCCATGGGGGTAAAGGGATGGCTTTTGTGAAACGTACCAGTTCGTCCTTTGGGGGTAAAAGGGTTAAAAAAGAACGGTTCTCTAGGACAATAGGCGAGTTCCTTATTCCCCCTTTTCCAAGAGTTGTGATAGCCATGAAAGAGCCCCAACTCAAGCGATTCTCTGAGTAGCTCGTCATTCCTATTAAGGATCATAAAGAAACTTCATGATCTAATGTTGTAAAATCAAAATTACGAGTTCCACCTCTGGACTTCAAGAAAGGGGAGCCACATTTCACAGACCCTAGACTAGGGCTCCCGAAGTTTACGGGCGAATACAATATAGGCTCTCTCCCGTTGAAATTATCTATCAGAAAGGGTCAACAAACGGGTACCCTTAATAAAAGACTCCGTAGAATCTCACAAACAGACATCTCCTCTAATGGAAGGGGCAACCTGCCTCCCTCAAGCCCCAAGACTAACTAGATCGTTGAATCGTCGGGTCCTGATGACATGAGGCCCTTAAAATCAATCTATTTCTACCAAGCTTGATGAGGAGGAGTCTTTGTTCTTGCAAGACTTACGACACATCAGAAAAGTAAAGTCTCGGTGATGCTCCGAAAGTTTCCCTCTCAGGAAGACAGACATCAATTAACTCGCTTTTCAAGAAAGCACACACCTTGAAGCATCACCTTGAGTTGCCATGGTCATGTCAGAATAAGAAAACCATCCAGAAGTTAGGAGGCACAGGTTTCTGCAACCAGACTTATTGCGAGCGGCTCGTTTCTCAAAGATTACCCTTTCTGTCTTTTCAAAGCAGGTCCTGATGACATGAGGCCCTTAAAATCAATCTACTTCTACCAAGCTTGATGAGGAGAAGACTTTGTTCTTGCAAGACTTAGGACTCATCAGAAAAGTAAACAGTTTCGATGATGCTCCGAAAGCTTCCCTCTCAGGAAGACAAACATCGATTGACTCGCTTTTCAAGAAAGCACACACCTTGAAGCATCACCTTGAGTTACCATGGTTGTGTCAGAATAAGAAAACCATCCAGAAGTTAGGAGGCACAGGTTTCTGCAACCAGACTTGTTGCGAGCGGCTCGTTTCTCAAAGATTACACTTTCTGTCTTTTCAAAGCGGGTCCTGATGACATGAGGCCCTTCAAATCTGTCTACTTCTACCAAGCCAGATGAGGAGGAGCCTTTGTTCTTGCAAGACTTAGGACTCATCAGAAAAGTAGAGAGTCTCGGTGATGCTTCGAAAGCTTCCCTCTTAGGGAGACAGACATCGATTGACTCGCTTTTCAAGAAAGCACACACCTTGAAGCATCACCTCGAGTTGCCATGGTAGTGTCAGAATAAGAAAACAATCCAGAAGTTAGAAGGCTCAGGTTTCTGCAACCAGACTTATTGCGAGCGGCTCGTTTCTCAAAGATTACCCTTTCTGTCTTTTCAAAGCGGGTCCTGATAACATGAGGCCCTTAAAATCAATCTACTTCTACTAAGCCAGATGAGGAGGAGTTTTTGCTCTTGCAAGACTTAGGACTCATCAGAAAAGTAAACAGTCTCGGTGATGCTTCGAAAGCTTCCCTCTCTGGAGGACAGACATCAATTGACTTGCTTTTCAAGAAAGTACACACCTTGAAGCATCACCTCAAGTTACCATGGTCGTGTCAGAATAAGAAAAACCTCCAAAAGTTGAAAGGCATAGGTTTCTTCAACCAGACTTGTTGCGAGCGGCTCGTTTCTCAAAGATTATCCCTTCTGTCTTTTCAAAGCGTAGAAAATTTTATGTAACAGAGGGATCTCATTCTTCCTGGCTAGACCTAGAGGTGGCAAGCCAAGAATGTTTGCGGAGAGGCTTACATATCAACTTTCACTTTTCAAGGCCTTGGAGGCCATGAATATGGAGGCAGCAGCAATGTTAGTTTTGCAGGCCTCCTCCTGGGTAGACTGCTGGTTTTGAGAACTCTCATAATTTGCTCTATCTCAAAATCTTGGGGGGGTCTAAGATACAGTAACAGTATGAAGAGCTCACCTTCTCAAGTGCAAAGGCAATGGAGTTCTTGGTATACCACATCACATACCAGTGGAGCAACTAGATACTGAAACGTGGGGATGCAGTGGTAAATAAGTTCGTAGGCATATGGCCTCAACAAAGTGCCTGGCTCTTTCCCCCCGTTCGAAAAGAATGCAGTAGCGGCAAAGTGGGCCCACAACCTTCAAACAACCACCACTTCTACAGCACCCCCTAAATGAAAGAACTTGTCCCACAGGCAACCACTTATGAGAGAGGCACATCAACGACAACAGCCAGTTCAAGAGATCTACTGACCAGAACCAGCCCTTTCGGTGTTTTCATGCGATTGTCACTTTTGTCTAAGGCATCAAGACAAGCAATGGCATGGTATGCGAGGACCTCCTTAAGGAGAGCAATTTCCTCAGTCCACCACTTGTGGGTGGTATGCCTGTCAAGTCAGTGGATAAAGTAGCAATTATTATCATTATCATTATTATTATTATTATTATTATTATTATTATTATTATTATTTTTTCAATATTTAACTTAGCCGGTGATTATAATAGCTGCAACTCTGTTGCTCGACAGAAAACTCTACGGAAAAAATTCGCCAGCGATCGCTACACAGGTAGGGGGTGTACTTCAACAGCGCCATCTGTCGTCCAGATACCCAGTACTCATTGTAAACAAAGAACTCAATTTTCTCTCTGTCGTGCTACCGGCAAGACCTACTAATTCGCTGTTGCTAACTGGATTTGTTTTCACAACTATTTGGTGAAGTACACTATTCTAGTTTTGAGCTTTCGCTGTGCAGGCTTTCTCTTCAAAAATCCTTGCATTCTTTTTTTGATTACGGATTATTTGTTGATGACTTTGGATAGTTTTTGAATTCCCCTTTGACCAATTCAAAATGGCTGACCCTTCTCAAGTCCCAAAATTTTGGAAGTGTAATGCTAGGGACTGTTCAAGGCGTCTTCCGAAGGCCTCTATCGACCCTCGCACTGTTTGTTCCAATTGTCGGGATAAAACCTGTCAATTGGAAGATCGATGTGAGGAATGCGTTGGGCTTTCGGAATTCGATTTTATCGAATTCCAAAAGTATACACGTAGGCTAGAGAGAGATAGAGTTAGGAGAAGTTCCTCTCGTTCTGTTGAAATTTCCTCTCCTCATGCCCCACAACCTATTCCTTCCCCTGTAGTGGTTGCTCCTAATCCCCCTTCTGGCACTCAGGAACCTTCGATGGCTGATATGATGCGTGCCATCCAAGCTCTGGGTGAGAGAGTTGAGTCCCTGGCTAGTGACCGTAACCAGCTCATGGCGGATGTCAAGGAGCTGAAGTGTAAAAGTGCAGTGGGAAGTGTTAAAGTGAGTGATAGTGTTGTGAATAGTGTTGCGCTTGAGGGTTCGTCTGTTCGTGCCTGTCGTCCTCCTAGTCCGGGACCTCTTGCAAGCTCCCAAGTCCAGGGGAGAAGCAATGTCGTACGACCAATGGGTTCGAGAGGCTTTAATCAGCGAACAGACGTTCCCTCTGTGGTACCGGGCGCATCTTCCCAAGATCGCCCCTGCCGCACAAAGACGAGAGAGCCCATTTATTCCTCGTCTTCGGAAGGTGTTTCTCGCAAGAAACAATGGACCAAGGTCTCACGACCATTAAAACGCAAGTCGGTTCCTTCCGCGCAAGTCCTACGGCCCAGCTGTAGCCACTGGGTCAGTTCGGACTCGCTGCAGTCTTCCGATGACTGCTCACCTCCTAAGAGAGGCAAAGCGGTACCGCCTCAGACAGTTACACCGTCTGTCGCCGCACCTGCTCCTGCAGACCCTAAGTGGTCTTTGCTGCAGAGCATGCAGTCCCAATTAACGTCTCTGATGCAGGACTTGCGTGCGGAGAAGGTTGCTGCTGCACCAGCTAGTACAGCCTCTTGCCTACAACCAACCACACACTCGGTTGTACGTCCTGTGGACGCTGAGGCGACCTTCTTGCGCACTCCAGTTGAGAGAGTTCCGCCACCCATGCGTTCCAGTGTGCCCTGCCAGCCGCATGTTGACGTTCAGCGACGCACGGAGCCTTCCGTTGACGTTCGTGAGGTACAACAACCGTCAGAGTTGTTTTGTTTTGACGCGGTGCGTCAGCCTCCGCAACCCAGTGTGGTTGCCACTGCTCACCCACATCAGGCTAGACAGTCTGGAGTAGACGCTGTGCGTCCCCGCGCTGCTATGGTTGTTGCCAGCTCACAGACTGGGCAACAGTTCCATGACGTTGCGTCCGGCTCAGTCACGCATGCACCCGTGCGACCGGACTCAGCTAACCAGCCGTTACCTACTCCATTGCCGCTTCCTCCTCAATACTCGGATGATGGACTTTCTGATGATGATGGTGCTGCACACGTTGATGAACCACATTCGGATCTTGACGAGCCTAAGTCCTCGCAACCCTCTTTGGACTTTAGGAAGGTTTTAGCACTGTTCAAAGAGATGTTTCCGGACCAGTTTGTGTCTGTGGCTCCGCGCTCTCCTCCGTCAGAGTTTATTTTAGGTATGCCGTCATCCTCGCCTGCCTTTACTAGACTTGTCCTCGCACGCTCGTCCAAGAGAGCTTTACGAGTGATAGGAGAATGGATGCAGTCCAAAAAGAGTCTAGGGAAGACAGCCTTTACGTTTCCCCCTGCTAGACTCTCTTCTAGATCGAGCGTCTGGTATGCCACGGGAGAAGTTCTCGGCTTGGGAGTTCCTGCCTCTGCCCAGGGCGACTTCTCAAGTCTTGTAGACTCGACCCGCCGGCTAGCCATGAGACGCTCAAAAATATGTTGGTCATCTTCGGACCTGGACCACCTTTTGAAAGGGATATTCAGAGCCTTCGAGGTCTTCAACTTTTTAGACTGGTGTCTGGGAGCTCTAAGCAGGAAGATCTCTCCGACAGAGAAGGAGACTTCCTTGCTCATCATGTCCTGCATGGACAAGGCCGTACGTGACGGATCTAATGAGCTTGCTGCATCGTTCGTGTCCGGAGTCCTCAAGAAGCGTGAGAACCTTTGCTCTTTCCAGTCAGCTGGAGTTACACCTTGCCAAAGATCCGAACTTCTGTTTGCTCCTCTTTCCAAGTGCCTCTTTCCAGAGGACCTGATTAAGGAGATTGCTGCTTCTTTGATACAGAAGGATACTCATGATCTGGTTGCGTCCTCTGCTCGCAAAGCCACCCCTTTGCCTACCTTGTCAGCTAGACCAAGGATGGACACTCCAGCGTCCCGATTTATTCCGCCCTTTCGTGGCAGAGCCTCCAGCAGAGGAGGTGCTCGTGCCGAAGGGAGACGTGGAAAGAAGAAAGAAACCAAGTCCTTTAAAGGCAGAGTCTGACTGCCAGCTTCTTCAGACAGCAGTGGGAGCCAGACTCAAGAACTTCTGGCAGACCTGGGAGAAGAGAGGCGCAGATGCACAATCTGTGAAGTTGCTCAGAGAGGGGTACAAGATCCCGTTTGTACGAAAACCCCCTCTAGCAACGTCTCCCATCGATCTCTCTCCCAGGTACAGAGAGGAAGACAAGAGACGAGCATTGAAACAGGAAGTGTCTCTCTTACTAGAAAAGGGAGCGGTAGTCAAAGTTCTGGACCATCAAACCCCGGGCTTCTACAACCGTCTCTTCTTAGTGGCAAAGAAGACAGGAGGGTGGAGGCCGGTGCTAGACGTCAGTGCGCTGAATGTCTTTGTCACAAAGCAGACGTTCTCCATGGAGACCACAAAGTCCGTTCTAGCAGCGGTCAGAAGGGAAGACTGGATGGTCTCTTTAGATCTAAGGGACGCATACTTCCACGTCCCCATCCACCCAGACTCCCAACCTTTTCTGAGATTTGTTTACGAAAAGGTTGTCTACCAGTTTCAAGCCCTGTGCTTTGGCCTAAGCACAGCTCCTCTTGTGTTTACGAGGCTGATGAGGAATGTAGCCAAATTCCTTCATTTAGCGGACATCCGAGCCTCCCTCTATTTGGACGACTGGCTTCTAAGAGCTTCTTCCAGTCGTCGCTGTCTGAAGGATCTAAAGTGGACTCTAGATCTGACCAAGGAATTGGGTCTCCTTGTCAATTTGGAAAAGTCTCAAGTGGTCCCATCCCAAACTATTGTGTATTTAGGGATGGAGATTCACAGTCTAGCTTTTCGGGCTTTTCCGTCGGCCCCCACCCCAGAACAAGCCAAGCCCAGTTATGCATCCAGAACATGCTGAAGAAGGAACGATGTTCAGTCAGGCAGTGGATGAGTCTGATAGGGACACTATCATCCCTGGAACAGTTCGTATCGTTAGGAAGACTACACCTCCATCCTCTTCAATATCACCTAGCTTTTCACTGGAAAAAGGACAAGACGCTAGAAGCAGTCTCGATCCCCATTTCCGAGAAGATGAAGTCTGGCCTGACTTGGTGGAAGGACAGTATCAGCCTCAGAGAGGGTCTGCCCCTGGCTGTTCAGACTCCCAACCACGTTCTCTTCTCGGACGCATCGGACACAGGCTGGGGCGCGACATTAGACGGTCGGGAATGCTCGGGAACTTGGAACTCGAGTCAAAGGACAATGCATATCAACTGCAAGGAGCTACTGGCAGTTCATCTGGCCTTGAAAAGCTTCAAGTCTCTCCTTCAAGGCAAAGTGGTGGAGGTGAACTCGGACAACACCACGGCTTTGGCGTACATCTCCAAGCAAGGAGGGACCCACTCTATGACGTTGTACGAGATCGCAAGGGACCTCCTCACCTGGTCAAAAGGTCAAAACATTTCACTAGTAACGAGGTTCATCCAAGGCAACTTGAATGTCATGGCAGATTGCCTCAGTCGGAAGGGACAAATCATTCCAACAGAATGGACCCTACACAAGGATGTGTGCAAGAGACTTTGGGCCACATGGGGCCACCCAACCATAGATCTCTTCGCAACCTCGATGACCAAGAGGCTCCCAATATATTGCTCACCAATCCCGGACCCAGCAGCAGTTCATATAGATGCCTTTCTCCTAGATTGGTCACATCTAGACCTATATGCATTCCCTCCGTTCAAGATTGTCAACAAGGTACTGCAGAAGTTCGCCTCTCACAAAGGGACAAGGTTGACGTTAGTTGCTCCCCTCTGGCCCGCGAGAGAATGGTTCACCGAGGTACTTCGATGGCTAGTGGACATTCCCAGAACTCTTCCTCTAAGGGTGGACCTTCTACGTCAGCCACACGTAAAGAAGGTACACCAAGGCCTCCACGCTCTTCGTCTGACTGCCTTCAGACTATCGAAAGACTCTCGAGAGCTAGAGGCTTTTCGAAGGAGGCAGCCAGGGCGATTGCTAGAGCAAGGAGGACATCCACCCTTAGAGTCTACCAATCGAAGTGGGAAGTCTTCCGAAACTGGTGCAAGTCAGTATCTGTATCCTCGACCAGTACCTCTGTAACTCAAATACCTGACTTCCTTTTATACCTGAGGAAAGAACGATCTCTTTCAGCTCCCACTACCAAGGGTTACAGAAGCATGTTGGCATCAGTCTTCCGTCACAGAGGCTTAGATCTTTCCAACAATAAAGATCTACAGGACCTCCTTAAGTCTTTTGAGACCACGAAGGAGCGTCGTTTGGTTACACCTGGTTGGAATTTAGACGTGGTTCTAAGATTCCTCATGTCAGAAAGGTTCGAGCTGCTACAATCAGCCTCCTTTAAAGATCTCACCTTAAAGACTCTTTTCCTGGTTTGCTTAGCCACAGCTAAAAGAGTCAGTGAGATTCACGCCTTCAGCAGGAACATCGGATTTTCATCTGAAACGGCTACATGTTCTCTACAACTTGGTTTTCTAGCCAAAAACGAGCTACCTTCTCGTCCTTGGCCGAAATCATTCGATATTCCAAGCCTATCGAATATGGTTGGAAATGAACTAGAAAGAGTCTTATGCCCTGTGAGAGCTCTTAAGTTCTATTTAAGACGAACTAAACCTTTACGAGGACAGTCAGAAGCTTTATGGTGTTCAGTTAAGAAACCATCTTTGCCTATGTCAAAGAATGCTTTATCCTATTTTATCAGACTGTTAATACGAGAAGCTCATTCACATCTGAGTGAGGAAGACCAAGCTTTGCTGAAGGTAAGGACACATGAAGTTAGAGCTGTCGCAACTTCAGTGGCCTTTAAACAAAATAGATCTCTGCGAAGTATAATGGACGCAACCTATTGGAGAAGCAAGTCAGTGTTCGCGTCTTTTTATCTTAAGGATGTCCAGTCTCTTTACGAGGACTGCTACACTCTGGGACCATTCGTAGCAGCGAGTGCAGTAGTGGGTGAGGGCTCAACCACTACAATCCCCTAATTCCATAACCTTTTTAATCTTTCTCTTGAAATGTTTTTTATTGTTGTTTTTGGGTTGTCCGGAAGGCTAAGAAGCCTTTCACATCCTGGTTGATTTGGCGGGTGGTCAAATTCTTTTCTTGAGAAGCGCCTAGATTAGAGGTTTTGATGAGGTCCTGTGGTATGGGTTGCAACCCTTCATACTTCAGATCCTAGGGGTCGCTCAGCATCCTAAGAGGATCGCGAGGCTCCGTAAGGAAGACGTACTTAAAAAGGCAGAGTAATTGTTCAAGTCGACTTCCTTACCAGGTACCTATTTATTTTGTTTTTGTTATTTTGATAACTTCTAAAATGAAATAAAAAATTCTTAGCTCATAATGATGTAAACATATATTGCTGGTCTCTACCCACCCCCCTGGGTGTGAATCAGCTATTATAATCACCGGCTAAGTTAAATATTGAAAAATGTTATTTTGATAATAAAATAAATTTTTGAATATACTTACCCGGTGATTATAAATTAAAGGACCCTCCCTTCCTCCCCAATAGAGACGCAGTGGACCGAGGAGAAAATTGAGTTCTTTGTTTACAATGAGTACTGGGTATCTGGACGACAGATGGCGCTGTTGAAGTACACCCCCTACCTGTGTAGCGATCGCTGGCGAATTTTTTCCGTAGAGTTTTCTGTCGAGCAACAGAGTTGCAGCTATTATAATCACCGGGTAAGTATATTCAAAAATTTATTTTATTATCAAAATAACATATTATTATTATTACAACCCTAGTTAGAAGAGCAAGATACCATAAGCCCAAGGACTGCAACAGGGGAATATAGCCTAGTGAGGAGAGGAAACAGGGAACCAGATAATTGACAAGAGAAGAATAATCAAAAGAAAATATTTCAAGAACAGCAACAACATCAAATCAGATCCTCCACTTATAAACTATAAAATCTTTATCTGAGGATAAACCTTGACACCTCGCTAATAAATCACAGTGTGTGTGTTATTGCGGCCTGAGCAAAAGAAAAAAGCGGTTGTATAGAATAGCATCTGAACATCTAGGTAAGCCGAGTTAAAAAAACAGGAGTCTTGCATATACTGTATAGATGTTCCCAATGATTCCTCACAAGGAAATATTGGGGACGTGCGCAATATAATTAATTATTATCTATACTATGATACACAAGGGAAGTGATTCTTACCTGCACAGGTTGAAGTCAGCTTGTAGAGGACCCAAGGAGCTGTACACAAAGAGGGGGGAAAATGAAGAGACGAAAATGCAAGACGTAGTCTCATTTATTCCAGACTTAACCCTGGTAACCAACTGCTACTTGTCCAACAAGGAACCTGAGGTCATCTTAAACCCCTTGTTGGTAAACCACTTGTGCAGCCACCACAGGGCCAATAATAAATCTATCAAGCCTTCTGTGGGTCACATCTTTAAGGTAGTGGGCAGTGAAGGTTGTTTGATGCAACCACACACCCGCTTGTAAAACTTGAAAATCTGAGTAGTTTCTTTTAAATGCCAGGGATGTACTGATGCCCCTAACATCATGAGCATGAGGAGGGTTTTGTTGGAGAGCAAACTCCATGACTTTGCGAATCCAGGAAAAGATCGTGTTCTTGGTGACCCTCCTCTTCGTTCTACCCCAGCTAATAAATAAGGCTGAAAGCTGGGGTCTTGTTGCTGCTGTTCATTCAAGATAAATTCTCAAACTTCTTATTGTGCAAAGTAACATCTGATCTGGGTCAATGGTTAAAGAATGGAGACTCGCTATCCGGAAGGCCCTCAAATCTAGGATCCTTGACCGATGGATTTTGAGTCTTGGTAATAAACTCAGGGACTATGCTGAATGTTACTTACCCCCATCCCCTTGATTGGGCAATGTCATACCAGAGACCATGTAGTTTCCTGAATCTCTATGCTGATGCTATAGTGAGTAGGAACGCCTTCTTCAAAGTGAGATTACGGTCTGTTGCATGGCATAGTGGTTCATAAGGAGGGCCCTTAGGGACCTAAAGGGACCTCAGGACATGAACCACATTCCAAGGGGGCGGTCTAATCTCTGAGTTGGGGAAAGTGATCTCATAACTCCGTATGAATAAGGAAAGCTCCAACGAAGAAAAAAGATCTACTCCAATCAATCTTAAGGCTAGGCTTAAGGTTGAGTGATAGCCTTTCATTGCTAAGACAGAAAGGAATTTTTCCTCCAAAAGGTAAATAAGGAACTCCACTATTACAGGAGTAGTGGCATCAAGGGGAGAGATACCCCTTCCACGACACCAACCACAGAAGACTGTCAACTTGGCCTAGTACATTGCCATGGAGGACTTACGTAGGTGCTAAGACATTAGCTTTGCAGCTTGTCGCGAAAAGCCTCTCTGTGAGAGGAGACACTGGATAGTCTCCAGGCGTGAAGCCTAGGCGACTGGACGTTCTTGAGATAGATGTTTGCGTGTGGTTATCTGAGTAGATCTGGACGTGGAGGAAGTTCTCTCAGGCGATCTACTACCAATTGCAGAAGGTCCAGGAACTACTCTGCATGATGCTTTAGCGGAGCTATAATGGTCATCATTAGATTTTTGGATGCTCTGGTCTTCTTGAGCAAACCTCTCATCAGACAAAACGGGGGAAAGGAGTACAGTACACGTCAATGTTGTCCCACCATGGTTGAAATGCATCCTGCCATAGAGCCTGAGGGTCCGGGACTGGGAAACAGGACTTTGTTGGCTATCAGAGCATTCAAAGACCATTCGGAATTCACTATCTGAGTAGCTCTGCTCAAGTTGTCTGCGAGCACATACCTAATGCCTAGAATAAAGCGAGCTGATAGTGATTCCGAATGATCTTCTGCCCATCTTAGTATCTTATTGCAAAATGGCATAGTTACTGCCAAAAGGTACCATCTTGTTTCTTAATGCAAGCCACTACAGTGGTGTTGTCGCTCATCAACACCACAGAGTGACCCAAGAGCAACTGTTGGAAAGCTAGGAAGGCTGCTCTCATCTCTAGGAGATTTATGTGCTAGTACCTTTTGGATTCGGACTAAAGGCCTGAGATCCTGTGGTGCAGCAAGCGGGCCCTCCACCCTTGTTTTGATGGGTTTGTGAAGAGCAACAAACCCGAAGGAAGGACAAAACCATCTTGACCCTTGCGGAGGCTCTCCTCTGCCCCCCTTCAGTGGAGATCCGTTACTTGTTCCTGGCCTCTTGGCACTAGAGTGTTCGAGGACCCGGTGTGCTGGTCCTACAAGGACTTATCTTGAGGCGACCATTTGGAACAAGATGAATCAGGAAGATTAGGCAGCCTAGGAGGCACAACCACTGATGGGCTGGCATGTCTTCCCGTCTGACAGAAAGGAGTTTTTCCTCCCAAAGGTAAATAAGAATAAGGAACTCCACTATTGCAGGAATAGTGGCATCGAGGGGAGAGATACCCCTTCCACGACACCAATCACTGAAGACTGTCAACTTTGCCTAGTACATTCCCATGGAGGACTTACATAGGTGCTAAGACATTAGCTTTGCAGCTTGTCGCGAAAAGCCTCTCTGTGAGAGGAGACACTGGATAGTCTCCAGGCGTGAAGCCTAGGCGACTGGACGTTCTTGAGATAGATGTTGGCGTGTGGTTGTCTGAGTAGATCTGGACGTGGAGGAAGTTCTCTCAGGCGATCTGCTACCAATTGCAGAAGGTCCAGGAATCACTCAGCATGATGCTTTAGCGGAGCTATAATGGTCATCATTAGATTTTTGGATGCTCTGATCTTCTTGAGCAAACCTCTCATCAGACAAAACGGGGGAAAGGAGTACAGTTCACGTCAATGTTGTCCCACCATGGTTGGAATGCATCTTGCCATAGAGCCTGAGGGTCCCGGACTGGTGAACAGGACTTTGTTGGCTATCAGAGCATTCAAAGACCATTCGGAATTCACTATCTGAGTAGCTCTGCTCAAGTTGTCTGCGAGCACATACCTAATGCTTAGAATAAAGCGAGCTAATAGTGATTCCGAATGATCTTCTGCCCATCTTGGTACAGTATCTCTACTGCAAGAGGGCATAGTTACTGCCAAAAGGTACCATCTTGTTTCTTAATGCAAGCCACTACAGTGGTGTTGTCGGTCATCAACACCACAGAGTGACCCAAGAGCAACTGTTGGAGAGCTAGGAAGGCTGCTCTCATCTGTGGGCCCTCCACCCTTGTTTTGATGGGTCTGTGAAGAGCAACAAAGCCGAAGGAAGGATGAAACCATCTTGACCCTTGTGGAGGCTCTCCTCTGCCCCCCTCCATTGGAGATCCGTTACTTGTTCCTAGCCTCTTGGCACTAGGGTGTCCGAGGACCCGATGTGCTGGTCGCACAAGGACTTAGATGCCATTGGAGGGATTTTATCTTGAGGCGACCGTTTGGAACAAGATGAATCAGGAAGGTTAGGTGGCCTAGAAGGCACAACCATTGATGGGCTGGCATGTCTTCCCATCTGAAGAAGGGAGGAGCTACTTCTCTCAGCCTGTGTACTCTGTCGTCTGATGGAATTATCATACCTAGGTACACTAGTCTCTGTGATGGGAGCAGTGATCCCTAGATCCTGGCAAAACTCGAGAAGCATAATTCGATGATGAAAAAGGAACACCAAGTCTGCTAGAACTAGCTAGTCGTCGAGGTATCTTAGGAGACGAATGCTGTTCTTGTGAGCCCATGCTGACACTAGGGGGAACACCATGGTGAAGACCTGGGGTGGGGCTCAGAGACCGAAATAGAGAACCTTGAACTGATAATGTCTTTCCTCGTGTATGAACCTGAGATACTTCCTTGAAGACGGACGAATTGGGATTGGGAAGTATGCGCCCTGGAGATCCAACATGCACATGAAGTCCTTTGGTCTTACTGCTTGAATGACCATGTCTGCCATCTCCATCCTGAACAGAGTTTGAAGGATAAACTTGTTCAAGGGCGAGAGATCTATGACTGGTCTCCATCCTCCAGTCGTCTTTTTTACCAGAAAAAGTTGACTGTAGAAGCCTTGAGACCTGTCCGAGACCTCTTGGAGAGCACCCTTCTGCAGCATGGTCTGGACTTCGGCCCGGATCCCTACTCATAGAAGCTTAGAGGAATTGGATCCCGAGTCAGAGGAGGGAGAGATTGTATGAAAGGGACATGATACCCTGTACTGACCAATGCAATCGTCCAGGGATCAGCCCTGTGATATTTCCACCTCTGCCAGAAGTATTGCAGGCATCCTTGACCACCCCCCTCCACCACCTTTCCTTCCTCTGAAGGACTTTCTGCCTTTCTGGTCCTTGGACTGAAAGGGCTTTTTAGACACCTTTGTCTTTGATGTCGAGGAACGGGAAGAGCTGGACTAATCTCTGAGGGGTCAAGGAGTCCTCCCTAAGTCCGAGACTGGTGCCCCTGTGTCATTGCTCTGTGGAAGAGAGAATCCTTGTTGGATTTTCTCCACCTGTCAGCTGCTCGTTCCACCTCTTCAGGGTTGAAGAGGGCCGGTGCCTTGAGGGTCGAATTACGAAGGCGCTTCACCTCCACTTTTGGTACCTGCCTATGGATCCTTCCTATGGCTGTATCCCTTTGCTTTAGAATCACATTCACCCACGGTGTGAAAGGAATTCCAAGGTCCGGATACCAGACAGAAGAAGGATTCCAAGGATCGCCTGATCATCTCCTTAGAAAGATCCACGGAGAGAACAATGTGGCCCAGAGACCCAAACCATAGGTCAAGTCACAAAGCAGCCTGCATGGCGTACCTTGCACCTTGCTCTATGTTTAGTAGCTCAGAGGCAGAAAGGGAGGCTCTCAAGGAGGCTAGTCTCTGTAGTGGAACGTTCAGGGTGAGTGATTCCACCGACGGGTCAAGAATCAGGGTAGGACGAGAATCGTCCTGGATCTCATAGTACTTTCTTTGTAGCACAAAAGGAAGTTGCAGAGATTGGGTGGAAGACCCTACCTTAAGAGAGCTAAAAGTGCATGCTATCTAGGAAATAGCTTTCCTTCTGGCTGCCTTAAATCCCATTGACCAGGGAAGAGCTGCACTGGTCTTGGGTGGTTTCTTGGATCCAAGGATCTGATTCAGAACCATGTCCTTGCCTTCTTGTGGTGCAGAGCAGGGATCCAACGACTTGTTGAAGGTCCTCATGCACGCAAGGACCTGCCAGAAGGCATGTTCCGACTCTGTGCTCAGCTTCAGAGTGGAACTTCGGACTCGCCGCTTTAGGGAGGAATTCTTCGTCCATGTCCCTGAACTTGTCTACCTATAGACTTGTCTGAGAAAACCTGAGGTAGGTCAAAGTCGTCAACTGGAACCTGTAATGGTCCCGCCTCGGGAGACCCCTTCACCTGTTTCTGTCTTTGTGCTTCCCTGGCCTTAGAATTCTTTGGAATCTTTAGATTCCTTCTTGGGAGGGAAGCGTTTCCCCAGGACCGTTGTTTCCGAAGAAACTTTTGGTTCCTTAGTCTTGTGTGGTTAGGGAGCCGTGACTTCCTCCTCTTCAAAAGGGAGTGATACAGGACTTTGATTCGGGGGAACACCTTCGATGGGCTTGGGGTAGAAGGGGTGGATGGTGATCTCCCGAAGGGAGACAATGTCCTTACTTGTACAGGGTTGGATGATATCTGCGTGTGGTGGTGTGACACGCTTCATCCTCCTTCTCTGCTTAGTTGTCATCCTATCACACGATTTGACCAGTATTAAGGGAAGAGGTCCTGTAGGTGGGTCAGCTGCAGAGTCCTGTATTTCCTTGGTGCTAGTTCGAGGTGGTGTTACCCTAAACACAGAAGGAACAGAATTTTGACCAGATCTCCTCCTAGGGTTAGAAGGAGCATCCGCAGAGGACAAGGATGACTTCTCCAGTGTTATACGATGAGTAGCTCGTGGAAGAGAGAGTTGGAAAAATGGAATGGACAACCCAGCAACTTCTGCAGAGATGACACCAAGGTGCTGTACTAGGAAGAAAGCCCTCCAGTCAAAGACAGGTCAGGAGTTTCCTTAGGGAGTCCTGGAGGAGGAGACTGGCTCTTAGGATGGTGTTTAGAGGGGCCAGCTTCTGGTGGAGGAAGCTTCTTGGCCATAATGAGATGCTCTTTGGTGATACGCACTGGGCGTTCAGGAGAGATGGGAACGTTTGCGTACTTGTTAAGAGGTTCCTTAAAACCCTTTGGAAAGGGGACTGGCCTGCCGCTAGAGCCGTCAGTAGTGGAGGATTTCATTAGATGAGTCGGATCCTCACTAGCTCTTGAAACTGTGGCTTCTGCCCGTGAGACATTTGTTTGAGGAGGCACTTTTCTCGTGACAACGCGTGGGAGAATATGACTCACTCGCGGAATCAAAAGAGTCGTGCTCAGTGGCACATGAATCACAAGCAGAAGTCCTCTTTTCGCGAGCATCTGAAGGCAGGCGAGGGGTAGAAGGCCTCTAGGGCTCCTGTGTCGAACGGGCACTCTGCACTCTGAGGGGCTGGGAGCCTCCGAGTGGGGGCAACACGCTGGGTGGGAGAGCATTTAGGTACAGTACAGCTGGCAGAGGGGCATTACGTAGGCGAACACTTGGCAAAGACACCCCAGGCTTTGAAAGCATCTGGAGGTATTTTTGGCTGAGATTTCTCCGAGGGTTGGTCTTGTTCGTTTCCTTGTCCGATCTGAGGTTGATTGGGATGAGGGTCAGGAGATGTAGCACCGTGCGCAGATGGAGAGCGCACGCATTTACGGTGTCCGCTGGAAGAGGATCTCCTCAAACTTGAGCGTTTAGAGCGCTTAGCTCTTGATCACCAGGAGTGACGAACTTTTGATCATGAGCGCTTGCCTCGCAATCTAGAATGCTTGCCTCGCGATCTAGAATGCTTGCCTCGCGATCTAGAATGCTTGCCTCGCGATCGTGATCTTCTTGATAGTGAGTGCATAGCATGAAACGTCGAGGGCGAAGCTCGTGATTGTGAGCGAGAAGCCTGTGATTGTGATCGTGAGTGTGAAGCTCGTGATTCCGCATCTCCAGAGGTGGAGCGCGAAGGTGTACTTGCGTTTGAGCGTAAAGCTCTTGATCTGAAGCGTTGCGCCCTAGATCGAGGATGTCTCCTTGAAGACCTGCGCCTAGTAGGTTGTCGAGGGCACTAGCCACCTGTTGAGATACTACTAATAGAGTTATTGGGTCCTTCGACTGACTAGACAGTACTACAGTGGATCCCTCTCTCTCTGGTTACGGCTCATTATGTCTTTCCCTACACATATTCTTTACACAGTCTCCTCTGTCCTCATACACCTGACAATACTGAGATTACCAAACAATTCTTCTCACTCAAGGGGTTAACTACTGCATTGTTATTGTTCAGTGGCTACTTCCCTCTTGGTAAGGATAGAAGACTCTTTAGCTATGGTAAGCAGCTCTTCTACAGGAAGGACACTCCAAAATCAAACCAATGTTTTCTAGTCTTGGGTAGTGCAATAGCCTCTGTACCATGGCCTTCCACTGTCTTGGATTAGAGTTCTCTCGCTCTAGGGTACACTCGTGCATGCTGTTCTATCTTATATATCTTCCTCTTTGTTTTTTCAAGTTTTTATAGTTTATATATGAAAGATCTAATTTAATGTTGTTACTGTTCTTAAAATATTTTATTTTGATTGCATTACTTCTCTTGAAACGTATTCATTTCCTTGTATCCTTTCCATACTGGGCTATATTTCCCTGTTGGAGCCTTTGGGTTTATAGCATCTTGCTTTTCCAACTAGGGTGTAGCTTAGCCTCTAATAATAATAATAGACTGTGATGACCTACTGCCTTTATGGCGCTAGAGTGCGAACACCCATGGGATGATTGATTGATTGATTTAAAGTTTTCAATCAATCAATCATCCCATGGGTGTTCGCACTCTAGCCCATGGGATGAACGCTTAGATCATGAACGATCTCTTGAATCTTATAAACGGGGTTTGGGCGAGCGTGAAGCTCGTAAAGGTTATTGTACTACAGATCGAGAAGATGTTGTCTCATGTCTCTCACCCCGGGAAAGGGAGAGTTGGTGGAGCATTCATCGTAGGAGGATCACACGGCTCACCAGGATCGTTCTGCCTAACCTCATCAGCTTGCTGGAGCAGTGCATGCAAACTGGAACCATCTCTGTTGGAGGATAAGAGGCCAAGATTAAGGTTAGGTAACGATGTCGCTCTAGGGTGGCGAGCGAGGACATCGTCAGCAGGAGGCCGTTGTAAGGGGTAAACGAGAGCTATCACGTCCTCACGTGGAAGGGCCAGGAGAGGGTGAAAGGTGGACTTCACACATGTCCTGGGCAAAAGATGCTGTTGACGGTTCTCTCCTCGCATGCAGATGTCTCTTCTCTGAAGGAGTCCAAAGGAGGAGAAAAAACCCCCAAGGATGGCCAGGCCTGCAGCACATCTGCAAGAGAAAGTGGCTCCTCGGTGGCTGGAGGTTAAGATCCTTCACTAGGGGAAGCATCAACTCCCCCAGTACTCCGAGGTTGCCGGGCGAGGAAGAGCTTTTGAGAAGCGATCCAGTGGTACTGGAAGAAGAAGCACTAGCCCATTTCCCTGTGGAGTTGGACCCCAGGGGAGAAAGGTCTCTCTTGGCTTTCTTCTTTCTGCGCCGCCCGAACTTCTTCCACTGGGAGGCAGGCCACTCATGATACTCATCGCAAGGCAAAGCCTGGTCACAGGTACACCCCCGGCAGACGGGACACAGGAGATGGGGACCTGTGTCCACCGAGGACATGAAGGTGCCGCAAGGGCAACCTTAGCAACCGGGTCAGGTTTGCATGGGAGCGTTAGAAGAAGGAACATACTCGCACCTAAAAGAAAAAGGATGCGCGTAAAGCAATGTTGTATGTCTTTTGGGTAAGCCTTGGGAAGAGGTGGAGAGCAGATAAGTCCAGTCTCAACCAGCCAAAAGAAGAAAATGAAGCAGCTCTGTGAGCTGTTAGTAGAGATAGGTGGCTTGGGTACCCCCCAACCCACAACAGTGGGAAGGTAGGGTTGCCACCTCGCACTTTTTCAGTCTATTGGCTGCCTTCCAGCTTCGCCAAAAGATATATCCAATGTAAACAACTTAAGGTTGGTTAGTGTGGGAACAACTCTAAATTAAGGATAAGTATGATTAATGGTAAGGATATGATTTTATATCCTCCTACATAGATATTTTCACTGACAATTATTCTTTAGCTACATGCAGGTCCTTTAAAATTCTACAAGTTATGTTTTTATTGCAAACTCATCTTTTAGAGACATTTCTTGTCTGTCGCTTAAGTTGCACAAAAGTTTAACTTAAGAATTAAAAGTTGTTGCAGATGCTTTTCTGTGGAACAAGTTGACATAAATCTTATTTCTTAGTTTACAGTATTTATGACTAATCTATTTAATGTAAATACTGTTCTTGATATATTTCATAAGTTTTTTTTTATTATTATTTCTTACTTGTAGTTTATTCATTACTCCTCTATTTCCTTTCTGCTCTGGGCTGCTACCTGTTAGAGCCCTTGGCTTTGTAGCATTTTTTTCTTTTTAATCTATGGCTGTAACCTGGCCAATAATAATAATAAAATTGGTATATAATCAACTGGAAAAGTCTTCTGGAACTTTTGAATCAAGGGAATGCATGGGATTCAGGCCAGATGATCAGCATTGAGGTAATGTTTTCCTTCTTCATTCTGGCATGTTTTAATAATTGTCTGATCTTTATCAGCTGACTCTCATCTTAAATTATTCAGTAAATTACCAGATCTTGATCTAAATTTCTGACACCTTCGCTTAGATCGTTGTGGTTGGTGTATAAGATTTCTCAATTTTGAACCATCACTGCATTGAGATATTCCCGGACTATTACCACTATCACATACTGTAGTTCTGGGTATGCATTTGTTAGTCTTATTTTTTCAATTAGGTTCAGTACTACACAGTATTCTAGACATTTTAATCCTGTTGTATATTTACAATAGAATTAAGATGATGTTAATATTCTAAAATGTAATTAATGGACAAGTTCAGACTTGGTGCAAATTAATTTTTGTTTCATAGTTTATCTGATGGTTATTTGTTTTGTTATTTATCTAAATTAATTTAATTTGTCCATTTCTTTTTTATAGTTTATTCTTTATTTCTTATCCCATACTAGGATGCATTCTTAGTTCTGCCCAACGGCTTGTAGCATAAATATAATAAAACAATGTTTTACTTTTTGGTAAATATTTAGGAAGCTATAGATTGGATAAATTACCATGTCCTTACAGTTTACTAATGCTGCACTTTTTACTAACATATGAAGTCTACAATCTGCCAAAAGCTAGGGTCACATACTAAAAATGTAAAAAATTTTTATTCTATAAATATAACCTTGCTTTAACTGAGGGTAATCGTTACATTCCCTCTGATTGGGTTGGGTTCTCTTTTGTGTACTTCCATTCACCAAAGAATTAATTTTGAGAATTAAGCACCACTTACTAATAACACCAAGGATTTCCTTTTACTAATTCTAGGTTGGTGATATACTATATACCAAGTGCAGTAGTATGATAAAGTTAAACTAAAGTTTTGTATTTATGGAAAACTATTACTTTAGCCTATGTATATATAGCACTTCATGGAATGAATCTTTTATTGATTGTGTATTCTTATTGTATTTTGCAAATAGATGGGCAAGGAAAGAATGCAAGCTACCTAATGGATGGTCCTACTGGCTTCTTTATTGAGCAGTTTAGATGTATACCGAAGAGATGTGCGGAATTCAACTATGACAGCCTGGAGAGTAGGCTGCGTGTAATGCACTAGCCTCCTGAGAACATTTTTCGACTTGAACATTCCCATTATTTTACCTTACTTACATTTAATGATTGTGAAATGTGCTTTGTCAGTATAACATTTTCATGACAAAAGATGGTGTCCTCATTTTAGTTGTTTCCATTCTTTATAACTATCCTTGAAAAATGGTTTTCTGACTTGGTAAATTTGTATAACATAGTAAATACCTCAGAGTAAGAAGTTCCGCAGGTAGGTTAAGGAAAAGGTTTACCTATATACTTTGTTATAACGGAGTTGCAAAACCTCTTTTTGTATTACTGTATATTGCACAGCAGGTTTTCTTAAAAATATTTCTATAATATTAGCCATGATGGAAGAATCTCACTTACAAAAAGTACACCATTTTGAGGGGCTATCATCTGAAAATGACGACATTTCTGATGATAAAACCATAGTTGAAGAAGTTATATCTGCTGATATTTTAAGTGATGCTGGAGGTCAAAATGCAACAGCTATAAAGAATGCAGAAAGTACTAAAGACATAATGAGTGGCAGTGACTGTAAACCTAATAATACTCAAATAAGTGAAGAAGTTTTATCTGCTGATATTTTAAGTGATGCTGAAGGTCAAAATGCAACAGTCATAAAGAACACAGAAATTATTGAAGACATAATGAGTGGCTGTGACTGTAAACTTAATACTCAAATAAATGATGACATTTCTGATGATAAAGCCATAGTTGAAGAAGTTATATCTACTGATATTTTAAGTGATGCTGAAGGTCAAAATGCTACTGTCAGAAAGAATGCAGAAATTACTGAAGACATAATGAGTGGCTGTGACAGTAAACCTAATAATACTATGAATCAGAAAACCAGAAATACTGAAAATAAGGAGGAGATGTTGAGTAACAGTGTTGACAATGAAGATTTAGAAGGTAAACTCATCATCTTGAGTGATGAGGAGGAAGATCTTTTAGGAAATAATCGTAACCTTAAAAGTAAAGTTATACACAAGGATTCTATTGATAAATGTGACATAGCTGCTACTGGGATTGAAGATGATAGAGATATCAGTGAAAGAGGAAGTGCAAAAGGTGAATTTAATAATAACTGTGAAACTGGTATTGTTACAAAAGAAAATCCAGGTAACAGTGTTCAAACAGTTTCCAAGTCAAAACAGAACATTCCCAATAAAGAGCAATACTCAGAAACTTCAAGTAATTATGAAGAGAGTGTATCATCTGCAGAAAACCATACCTCAGATGATGTTCCAAAGGTTTTGAAATCTATCCAAAACTCCGAGAAAGTTTTATCCGAGTGTTCAGAATCTGTTAGTCAAAATAATTTGAAAAAAAATAGACCAATCTTTAGCTCCATGAAGACTTTAACACCAATTGCGCCAAAGCCAACCAGAATAATACCAGGAACCATCATTGCACCATTTACAATAACTCCTTTGAATCCTCCTCCTCAAAGTACATCAAACAATGCCCCAAAAGCAAAGACTGGTCGGAAATTGCGTAAGCCAAAAACGTTTCGTTACTACAGGTGTCCACAGTGTTCACAGTTATTCAAATTAAAAAGTCACTTTACAACACACATGATGAGACATTCAGGCGAGCGCCCTTTCAGTTGTCATTTGTGTGATAGGTCATTTCTGTTGATGGGTGAATTAAGTGTTCATATACTTAGACATACTGGTGAGCGACCTGCCAAGTGTTCATATTGTGATAAAGACTTTGTTCGAAACACAGATTTGAGGGTTCATATGCGTACCCACACAGGTGTTCGCCCTTTCAAGTGTAACGAGTGTTTTAAAGCTTTCACCACTATGCAAACATTAAAGAAACACATACTTGTTCATACTGGAGAGAAACCACATAAATGTACAGTTTGTGATAAGTGCTTCACACAAAATAGTGGTCTCAAAATGCACATGTTGATACATACGGGTGAACGTCCTTACAAGTGTAATATTTGTGAAAAAGATTTTCCAAGGGGATGTGACCTGAAAGTTCACATGCGTAGTCATACGGGAGAAAAGCCTTATAAATGTCCAACATGTGGTAAAGATTTTGGTCAAACTGGTCACTTGAAAGCACACATGTTAATTCATACTGGAGAGCGCCCTTATAAATGCACACAGTGTGATAAAGCTTTCATAAAGAATGGGAGTTTGAAAACCCATATGCTGGAACATACAGGAGAAAAACCTTACAAATGTGAAATTTGTTCCAAGAAATTCACAAGAGTAGATGGCTTAAAGTCTCATATGATGATTCACTCCCAGGATAAACCCTTCAAGTGTCCACACTGTGAGAAAGGATTCACAAAGAGTAACAATCTAAAGACCCACATACTCACTCACACTGGTGAACGTCCCCACAAGTGCCAAGAATGTGGAAAAGATTTTGCTCATAAAGGGGATTATAAGCTTCATATGAAATTGCATACGGGGCAGGAGCTTTTTAAATGTAGCTTCTGTAAAAAAGACTTTACAAAATTTAGCTATTATAAAGTTCATGTAAGGGGTCATACTGGAGAGAAGCCATATAAGTGTACATTGTGTGATAAAGCTTTTACTAGTAATGGTAGTCTTAACTCTCATATGCTTATCCACACTGGGCAGCGTCCTTATGAATGTAAAGTGTGTTCCAAAGCTTTCACACATAATGGTAATCTTAAAACGCATATGTTAATTCACAAAGGGGAAAAACCATATAAATGTAACATTTGTGGTCAAGATTTTGTGCAAAATGGGAGTCTTAAGACACACATGCTTATTCACTCTGGAGAAAAGCCATTCAAATGCAATATTTGTGGTAAAGCCTTTATCCAGAATGTAAGTCTTAAAACTCACATGCAGAGGCATACTGGGGAAAAACCTTTTAAATGTACCGCTTGTGACAAAGCATTTGCGCAAAAAGCAAGCCTAAAAACACATTACCTCATTCATACTGGAGAGAAGCCATTTAAATGCACCATTTGCGGTAAGAAATTTAATCAGAATGTTAGTCTTAAGCGTCACTTACAAAAGCATACAGGGGAAAAGCCTTATAAATGTAGTATTTGTAGCAAAGATTTTAAAGTTAACAAATCACTTAAAAAACATATGGCCACACACACATGTAATGCTGTCATTGTAGACCCTCATGCTAAACAACAACAACAACAACAGCAGCAGCAGCAGCAGCAGCAGCAGCAGCAACAGCAACAGCAACAACAACAGCAGCAGCAGCAGCAGCAGCAACAACAACAACAACAACAGCAGCAGCAACAGCAACAAACACAGCAGCAGCAGCAGCAGCAACACCAACATCATCATCATCAACAACAACAACAACAGCAACACCACCACAACCACCTTCAACAACAGCTGCAGCATCAGCTACAGCATCAGCATCAACCACCACTACCTCAACAGCAGCAGCATCTCCTGCTTCATCACCAACAGCAGCAGCATGTGCAGCAGACACAACAGCCAATTATGTTAATTCAGCATCAACCGCAGGTTCATCAATCACAGCAACAAATTATGCCTATACCTAATGAAGTTCATATTGATAGGGATAAAATGCTTACAAATGGATTGCATGTTGAAAGAGACAAAATACATTTGACAGGAATACACCTAGATCAAGAAAAATCCCATATACCTGTGGCAGGTTTGCACATAGAAAGGGACAAAATAGCTCTTGATGAAATGCAACTTGAAAGGGATAAAATGCTTCACCAAGGTATGCAATTTGAACATTCCAAGATGAATGTAAATGAATTGCAGCATCTGGAAAAGAGGCAGATGATGGGACATGGGAGTGATATGACTCTAGAAAGAGAGAAAAACATCCCTGTACGACCACTAGAGTATGACTTGATGGGTGGAGGTTCATTAATGAATCTCTGCAAGTTTAGGTTTCATCGGCAACCCCCTTACCAAGGATTTATTCAAAGACCGGGTCCTCCCATTGATCCTATGGCTCCTTCGATGCAGCGACCAACACCTAATTATGATGCAAGTGCAGTGAGATATCAGTGGCCACAGGAAAGAAAGTAGCTTTATTTATAATGTGAGGTATGCATTATTTACAATTGTTTACTGAGTAAATTTCTACTTAATCATATTTTATAAATTATTGTATTTGCATAATCATTTAATGTTCAATTTCTTAATTGTGTGAACAAGATGGAATATATTGACAATAACAGTTGTTGGGTTGCCAACATTTGTAAAAAAGAAAAAAGAAAAAAAAAAGAATGTTTTTAAGTACTGTACATGTGTTTATTTTTTATTAACCTACTTTATCTGCTTGAAGCTAAAACAGATCTTAAATTTAATGATGTTAGTGAGATGGAGTGGACTGCTTTTAAAAATAATTTTCAAGTATCATGGTTAATTAAATACTACATTCTTCAAGTATCATGGTTGATCAAATACTACAATGTCATTTTTAAAACCATTGAGACTTCAAAGAGAGTTAAGGAAGTCATTGACCTTCAAACAAATTTTCATAGCATGATTTTCAGAAAAACCCTAATAACCATCTTTATTGCAGTCCTACCGAACAATTATATAGCCGTAGGTTCCCTACGACAGCAAACAATAGATTCAAAACTACCGCGGTGGCGCCGCCATCGCTGATGTAGGTGACGTCATCTCCCTCCACTCGAGGGAGCTATAGGTAGAACTGTTCAGGTAACATCAATTCGTTCTCTGCCGGCTTCTGGTGAACATCGGTGGTCGGTGCAGACTTTTTTTCTTCATTTGTTGGGGAGCATTATCTCTTCAATATCGGTGAAGTATTCAAACTCCGTGTTGTAGGATTGAAGCTGAATTTTCTTTTCTACAATTTTGTGGTCATACCATCATGTCAGACTGTAGTCCTTCAGTAGTTATGGTTTGCCGGCGCAAACCATAACTACTGAAGGACTACAGTCTGACATGATGGTATGACCACAAAATTGTAGAAAAGAAAATTCAGCTTCAATCCTACAACACGGAGTTTGAATACTTCACCGATATTGAAGAGATAATGCAAAACTAGGTTAGTTAAATTAATTTATGATTCGCACACTAAGTGCATTAAGTGTAGGGGTTGTGAGTGCTCTAAAGAATCTACTTGTGACGAATGCAAGGATTGGAGTGAACAACAGTGGAAAGTTTTTGTTTCTCACTCGGGGAAAGTAATTAAGGATAGGAAGAGGAAGGCGGCTCTTAGAGCTAAAATTAAGTCCAGTTTAGCCTCTTCTGCTTCATCGAAGCACCTGTTCCTATTCCTTCTCCTTCTCCTCTTATTATGTCTCCGATCTTGAGTCCTCCTACTCCTGCTCCTGTAACTCCTTTGCCAACTTCCCGTAGAGTTTCTCCTGACACCATTGCCAGCCTCGAGTCTAAATTTGAAAAGAAATTTGATGTATTGGCTAATACGGTGATGCGGTTAGGTTTATCTGTAAAGTCTTTCATAGGAAAGACTTCTAGTAAAGTGAAAAATGTCAGTGCAGTGCTATCTGAGGGGGTGGCTGTTTTTCCCGATAGTTCTCCAAGACGAAGGTCACTGTCCCGCTCCCCCGCCTCGGGGAGAAGACATACCGGAGGTCCAAGGGAGACTATCGGAGTTTGCCCACAGACAGTCGCTTCCTCCGTCGATCCTGTGGTGCGACAGCAGGATTCGACTAAACACCATTGGAAAGGCGTGTACAGTAGTTAGGTAATCAGTTATCGACACAGTCGAGTGAATCGTTGCCGATTAAACGTCGTAAGTGGCGTGATTCTTCAGTCTCACGTCCGTTGAAGAGACGTTCGACTGAAGAGGTGCTATCTCCGCCCCCTGTGAAGGGGTACAGAGAAGTAGATATCTCTCGCCCGTCGTGTAGCGTAGCTACATGAATTTCACCTTATATTCTTACTACAGCGACAGCTGCCTTCGACTCGGTTGTGGAGCGACCGATTCTGGGTTCGTCGAGATCTTCAACTCGTCAAGCTGTCGAAACTTTTCCTTCGACTTCGCATGCGACAGATAATTCGACTGGCGCGAGACCTCTGGTGGCGATCGTGTCAAAATCCACGACCCCAGTCAGTTACGTCGACTTCAACTCAGAAGACGAGAATTTAATTCTGTTACATCGACAGTTGCTAGAGCTGATGAGCTGGATGAAAGAAAACAAACAATGTACGAAGAATAATGAGTCGAATCAAGAACCGTCTCTGTCGTCTATCTCTTCGGATGACGAGGAGGACTTAGAGCGGACTCTATCTCTCCCTCGTGTTATTCGAAACTTTTACGCTACCTTCTCGACTTGTACCCGGATTACTTCGTAGCAGCCGCTCCCAGCTGTTTCCATCTTCCTGATGAGAAGGAAGAATTTCAATCGTCTTTTCCCGAAGCTCGTTCTTTCCAAGGCTGCTAAACATTCGCTTTGGGATATAGAAGATTGGTTGAAGGTCAAGAGAGAACTCGGGAAAGCAACTTTCGCCTATCCTCTGTCGAAGCTTATTAACCCTTATACCCCCAAAGGACGTACTGGTACGTTTCATAAAACTCATCCCTTTTACATTTTTTTTGCATATTTTTGATAATTTTTTGAGAAATTTCAGGCATTTTCCAAGAGAATGAGACCAACCTGACCTCCCTATGACGAAAATTAAGGCTGTTAGAGCAATTAAAAAAATATATACTGCAAAATGTGCTTGAAAAAAAAATAACCCCTGGGGGTTAAGGGTTGGAAAGTTCCAAATAGCCTGGGGGTAAAAGGGTTAAGAAGAGGTATAGGTTCTACGGTATTCTAAACTTAATAACAATAATAAGAATAAGCTTAGAAGCTTTGCAGCTATCTATAAAGTGATAGAGTGCCTGCAAACTTATTTTGCAGAGTGAGCAATAAAAAACCAGGAACCTATGGGTTGTTTCTGCCTCCTCCCATCCCAGAGGGACTTCTCTGGCTTGGGGAGGCAACTAGAAGGTCCATGTTTGCAGCAGCTAAAATATTCTTTACATAGCCCGAGTTTTCCTTGGACTGGACAATCAGAGTCCTCACTATGAAATGGAGGATTGCCCTACTCTTCGGGAAGACCTGGCATCGGGCTGGCTTGGGGTGTTTTGTCGTGCCGACAAATAAATTCGGGATTGTTGCAATGAGTTGGCCTCTCTCTTTGCATTCGGGACTTTCAAGAAAAGACACTCGGGTGTTCTTTTGTTTCGAAAGGAGTCGCTTCACCTCAGAAGTCCGCACTTTTGTTTTCTCCTCTCGACAAGGATCATCTGTTTCCTGAAGAAATAGTGGCCAAGATTCTGTCTGCACTGGAAAAGAAGTCTACTAATGACTTGCTTGTCCAGTCTTCTAAGCGGGTTAAATCCTCGACTGTGAGGACTACCGCCTCGGAATCACCCTTGCAGAAGAAACCCTTTCGAGGGGGTAGGTCTAGACCGTGCGTCAGGCCTCGATCGAATTTACGACAACCAACCAAGTCCTCGACCAAACCCGACACGAAATCATCCAAGTGATTTTTCAATCCTTCATGCTTCGATAGGGGGCAGATTGAGCCTTTTTTAGGAGGAATGGAGACGCAGAGCCCTGGGTGACCCAAATTCTGTGGTTCGGTTACTCCATTCCTTTCAAAGACACTCCGCCTCTATCCAATGTTCCCATCACATTACCTGCCTGCTCTTCAGGCTCGGAGAAGTTTGTAGCCCTAACCCGAGAAATATAACAAATTTTGAAATAATTTGTATTTTTCCTTACATACAAACCTGGTGCTATTTATTAGGGTATTACTTTCGGCGCAGCTAAAAGACGAGCCATGATAATTTTAGTGAGGGATAACTACCCCATCCGCTAGTTAGCGGGTGGGGGGTGGGGTAGACTGGCTACCCCGCTCACTCACACCTCTCAGCTGAATAACCACTTTGCTTTATGGCAGGACTTCTCGGGAGACAGGGTGGCAGGCCAATTTATATAAACAGCTCCAGGTTTGTATGTTAGGAAAAATACAAATTATTTCCAAATTTGTTATTTGTTCCGACACAGATACAAACCTTCGCTATTTATAAGGGTGACTTACTCTCAGGAGGGAGGAAGTCATCACCAACTGGCCTTGGTCATGACCCGGGGTCCTCTCTATTTCGATCTGTGATCGATAGTAGAAGGGACCCTACCCTCGCTAAAATCAAGTGCCGATATGAGGTAATGCACTGATAGCTGCCTGCAGAAGCTTGTGTGTGAGTGAAACTAACAGTGTGGCTTGCCTTTAACATAGGAACTCGAGTACAGAACCTATTGTTCTTAAAGACTTACCCAATACCCTCCCTCTAAAAGGTATTGGGGACGTAACAAAGTATTCTTCTATACTTAGGAGGCACAAGGGAAATGGGTCTTACCTGCAGCAAGGCGAGGTCAGCTATGTTGAGGCTTGCGGAGCTTTTTTCCCCAGAGAGGAGAAAGTGAAAGGAAGAAAGGAGCCAGGCATTCTTACTCATTCACCCCAGACTAATCTGGGTAGCCTCAGCCCTCAACCCTCTGCTACTTGTCCATCAAGGAGCCTGAGGTGTTTAGAACATTTGTTGTGCGACCACCACAGGACCAATGGAAAAGGTCTCCATGTTCTTGTGGGTTACGTCTTTGCAGGTAGTGGGCCGCTTCCACAAGCCCACTTAAAGTATCTGCACCACAGAGTAGTTTCTTGAACGGCAGGGACGTAGCAATGCCAGTGACGTTACAAGGTCTGGGTCTTAAGATGGAGGAGAGTCTAGATTAAGAGTAACCTCAATTGGCTTCAGATCCCAGAGGGGAAGGAAATCCTTGAGGTCCTCCTCTTGAGCTTCCCCGTGCTGGTCAACAATGCCAACACACGGGAGCGAGCTGGTATCGTTCTTTAAGGTAACCCCACAGACTCCTCACTGGGTAAAACCCCAGTTGATGGGTTTACGGTTACCGAACGAAGACTCTTCATTCGAAATGGGCTGCACCTAGGGTACAGCACACTCGGATTTGAGTCTTGGCAATCCACTCAGGGACGCCGCTGAGGATTACTTCTCCCCGTCTCCTAGGCTAGGAGACATCAGAGGTTGGATCATACAACACACTAACTCTCTTGGTCAAAAGCCCAAGTGAGTAGAAAGGGCATCTTCCGTGTAAGGAAGCGATCTGCTGCTGGGCTTAAGGTTCGTAGAGAGGGGCCTTCAGAGACTGAAGGACCCGAACTGCGTTCCCAGGAGGAGGTTGAGATCCAACGGTGGACAAGTTATCTCACACTTGCATAAGTAAAGGCATCGATGGGAGAGAATCCCTTCCACGACATCAGTCACAAAGGACTGAACATTTCGCCTGATAAACCAACGCTGAAAAGTGTCTGAGGAGCCTAGACATCTTTTCCTTGACCTGTTGCGAAAGGCCTCTCTCAGAGGGGTGGTGTAGGATCGTCCCAGGCGAGAAGTCTAAGTAAAGCTATGGCTTAGGAAAGTTTTAGCATGTGGCTGCTTGGAAGATTGTGCCGTGGAGGAAGATCCCTCGGAACTCCATCAGGAGCTGTAGAAGGTCCGGGAACCATTCTGCGGGTTGCCATATCTAAGCTATTGGAGCTCCGTCAGGGACTGCAGAAGGTCTGGGAACCATTCTGCGGGATGCCATAGCGAAGCTATTGGAGTCATTGATAAGATCCTGCTTATCCTGACTTGGCTGAGGACTTTTTCACCAGACCGAATGGGGGGAAAAAAAACAAGGCACACCTCTAGGCCGCCCCACCGATATTGGAATACATCTTGTTTGAGGGCCTGGGGAACGGTCGAGTGGGAGCCTGATGATCAGGGCCGCTGCGAGCATTACCACAGTCGGGGACCCTACAAAGTTAAGACTTCGTTGGATACAAGATGATTCCAAGACACAAGGAGCCCACTATCTGGGTGGTTTTGCAAGCACATTCCTATACCAGGAATGACGCGAGCAGATGGGGGCAACTAATTGTCCTCTGTCCATCTGAGGCTTCGAGCTAGATGGTTCTCTAAGAGAGGTGAATGCTGGTACCTTTCTTAATCGGGCCAACGGATGAGGATGGAATGATGTGGTATATGCCCCCTCCCCTCTCTCTTTTGATACATTAAAGAGAGCATCAGATCCAGAGGGAAGATGAGAAGACAGGCCTCTTTGCAGAAGCTCTCGTCTGCCACCCATCATTCGCGGATTGTCCAGTGATGAGGGGGGAAGTGCATAGCAATAAACATATCTCTAGATGATGTCGAGACGTGTAACTAATTGCACGTCCTTGCAACGAAGGGGAACAGCCTGTTCTCCCTCCAACTACCACTAATCCAGTGTGGTTGGCTGAATAAGACCGATACCGAACGGTAAACCAGTTAATCAGTACAGCTTACGTTATAATAGTGAATCTCGATAGAGATCACTTTCCGGACAAGAGACTGTACGGTAAACACTGAACGCATCCAACCAAACCCAAGAGGGGATTGAGACGTATCTTCAATCTATTGTTGGGTGGGTAAAGAGCATAAGTCTACTACGGAGTATTAACACCAAACTGTGCGCATGACAAGCATACATGTGTAGTTCGACTTAAAAGTCGTGTCCGGAACTCAGTTGGAGAACGTTGGAAACGTTCGTAACAGAGGTTTCTCCTTCTTAGGACAAAAAACGTCCGTACTTCTCCGTCGCCGATCGGTAAACTAGCATTAACAGATATGCTTATGAGAAGTTTCCAGCCAAAGCCTTTGTAGGGGACCAAGACTTCCGATCGGGGGAAAGGAAAAAATGTAAATGCCGTATGTTTGGTTACAGGAAAGTAGCCAAGTAATGTACTGAATAACCTGGTTTCAGTAAGGGGTATAAATATACAACTTAATAGAACGGAGTTCTAATTGGAAAAAAAGATGGCTTGCACGCATAAATGTACTTGTCAATTTGCGCTAGCGCATACGTATTCTCTGCCTCCAGGAAACGTTTGCAACGAATCCGGTTGCAGGAATAATGAATGTGCGACGAATCGCAACATTATTGCCGAAAGAATATTGATCGTTGACTAATTGTAATATTTTCTTGAATGAGAGCGAACATGTTCTCAAACAAAATATACAGTTATAGAGGCGATCATTTTTCCTTTAGTTTACCCCTCCTCTTTATGTGAGGGGCTAGCCAGTGTTCATTACACAGAAACGGATGTCTGTTTACCTGTGGGAGGGGTTTGAAACGTTCATAAAAGTAATGAACAGATGCCCACACTCCTGCTATCGTTCTTTAATGTCAGCTAACAATGTTCCTTTGGGACTAATTGTTCGAAACAATAACCCTGTAAGGATAGAATAAAAAGTCTCGGAAGCCTATCGTGTAAAAAGGAAGTCGTTATTCCCAGGGTACAATGACGGGGGAGGATGAGTCCATCAAACGGTAGTACCGAGTTTAAGACAATAACCTCGCGGTTTGGTCTGGGAAGGCTTACGGCCTTCATGAAGTTTAACAAAAACCATTGAAGTTTTGTAAAAACTTCTCAGGAACGAGTCTCCCGAAAAAGGGTGAAGTCTCATATGTGGAGGTTTGCTTCAAGAAGGCCCGACATAATTGCCATCGACCGCTTACTCAAAGGGGTTGCCATCGAACGCTTTCTTGCTAGGCCTGCCAGGGGACATGAACTGCAATGTAAAGAATTTTTCATTCCCCTCTCATTTCCATCTGCTAACCAAACCACTCAAAGTGGGAAGGTGGAGAAAGATATCAGTGGTTCATTTGAAAACGAAAGGATCGGTGCTGGCGAAACCAGATTAGCTGAAATAGTAATCAGCTGGGAGTGTAGAGTGACGTATCAAGTCACATCTTTGGAAGACCCATCCCGTAGAGAGGGGAGTATCGACCATAGAGTTTTCAGAAAACTCTGGATCGCGAAAACACAGAGATTCGGATGAGAACCTAGGGGTTCAGAATCTATTTGTGAATTCCTTTCTCACGACCTTAAGGGATGTTGTGCCGAGGATCGGCAGGAACTTTGTCGCTGATTCCTGATGGAATTTCCAGGAATTGTGTTACGTGACCAGGACCCAAAGGAACTGTGTCATAGTTACCTGTAGAGATTCGTAAACCCTAAGGCAGCAGGCATCCCTCTGTCATCAGAGTAAAACTCCTGATGATGATGGGCGCGCGCAAACAATTCACGGGACGAGAGTTCGAAAACTCTTGTCATGAGAGTAAACCTTTTGTGCACTCGTGAACACTTCGTGCAACGAGAGTCCGAAAACTCTGTCATAAAAGTATGGCTATGATCACGAGAACCCAAAGGTTCAGTGTGAACTGCGTTGTGAGACCCCGATGGGTCATAAGAGTTGTTCACGCACTTCAACCGATTGCGTGCGCCTCGTTGTTGATGCGCCCAATACAGTCGTGCGCTCCAATCCCATCGTGTGCGCATGCCAATATGGTCATGCGCTCCTATCCGATCGTGTGCGCCAATATGGTCGTGCACTCGTGCCAATATGGTGCGTGCGCACTAATGTGGTCGTGCACGCACGACAATATGGTGGGTGCGCACCAATATGGTCGTGCGCTCTTGTGCCGAACTGTTGGTAGGTGGAAGGAAGCTCATGCGTGCGCCCTTCCCGATTGCGCGCACCATTTTCGCACTCGTGGAGCATATGAGGTTGTTCGCGCACCTGGCGCACATAAGGTTGCTCGCGCGCATGGTGCGCAGTGCGTTGTTCACGCGCATGGCGCGCCACAGGATGTTCGAGCGCATGGCGAGCAACAGGATGTTCGCACATATGGCGCACCATAGGATGAACCCGCACTCCATGATCACCATTTTGCTTGCGCGCGCCAAGACAGTCGTGCGCGCGAGAGCTCTCAGGTTGGTGAGAGAACTCACTGCTACGCTCACCCGAAGGTTCACGATAGCTTGTGTTGTGTGAGCGCGAACGATCAACACAACGAGAGTTTGAAAAATCTGTCATAAAAAGAATGACTCTGGTCACGAGAACCCGAAAGTTCATCGTGAACTATGTTGCGCGAACCCGAAGGGTCAGCGCAACGAGAAACCAGTTTCCCTGTCACTAAACACTGAAGTGTCGGAGTGACTAAAGTTACGAGAGCCCAAGTGTTCAACGTAACTAATGTTACGAGACCCCGAAGGGTCAGTGCAACAAGAAACCGAAGTTTCCCTGTCACAAAACACCGAAGTGTCAGAGTGACTAAAGTTACGAGAGCCCAAGTGTTCTGCATAACTAATGTTACAAGACCCCGAAGGATCAGCGTAACGAGGAACCGAGGTTCCTCTGTCACGAGACCCCGAAAGGTCAGCATGATTGATGGCACAAGTTCCCGAAGGCTCAAAGTTACCATCGTTACGAGAGCCCGAAGGTTCAGCGTAACTGAAACTCGAAGGTTTCGAGCGGAGTCCCGAAGGACTCCTACTGTCATGAGAACCCGCATGATCAACATGACAAGACCCCGAAGGCTCAACGATCACACCAGCTCAAAGGGTGATCGAACGAGACTCCGAAGGATCAAGGAGAACCAGCAGGTTCCAGATAACACCTCCGCATAAGAGGTTTGTTCTCCCGAAGGAGGATGTCGCTTAAGAGAAGGCTCTCGCTCCGCCCCTGAAGGAGAACCATAAGCGTAACGGGGGACCGCCGATGCCCAGAGGCGGTCTTCTCTCGAGGACGAGAGACTCGTTCCCCCAAAGGGATAACCTGCTTAGGAGAAAGCTCTGGCCCCGCCCATGGTGGATCAGCAAGCTCCTACGAGTTATTTCTCGCGAACGAGAGGGAAGTTCTCCCGAAGGAGATTGCCTAAGACAAGCTTTCTCCCAGCTCTATGGGAATAAAGTGTAGGCGTAAAATATCTCTCACGAACGAGGGAGAAGTACTCCCGAAGGAGGACATCGCCAAAGACAAGCTTTCTCCCAGCTCTATGGAATAGTCTCTCTCTCGCGAATGAGAGTGAAGTCCTCCCGAGGAAGGACATCGCCTAAAACAAGCTTTCTCCCAGCTCTATGGGAAAAAAACGTAGGCGTAAGAAACTCTCTCGCGAACAAGAGAGAAGTCCTCCCGCAAGAGGACATAGCCTAAGTAAAGCTTTCTCCCAGCTCTATGGGAAAAAAGCGTAGGCGTAAGAAACTCTCACGAACGGGAGAGAAGTCCTCCCGCAAGAGGACATAGCCTAAGTAAAGCTTTCTCCCAGCTCTATGGGAAAAAAGCATGGGCGTAAACAAAAATCACTCTCTCTCTCTCTCTCTCGCGAGAGAGAGAGAGAAGTTCCCCTCGAAGGAGGAACATCAAGTTGAAGGTTGACAGCGAATGCTACCTCGTAATGAGGGCAGCTCACAAGCTACCACATAGAGCGTAGGATAACGAATAGGGCGGCCGTAGCACTCGGCCTTGTGTTCTACGTCGCTGTTACCTGTGAAAAAAGGAAGTTGTTATCAATTACAATTCATGCTCCGTTGCACAAAATACACTATTCAGGGAATAAGTCACCTTCCTTGTAAGATAATTCCTCGAAAGGGAACTGAACTGTAATACACTTTAATTCTGTAATGAAACAAACACACGGCAGTGTTGAGAACCTGCCGACCATCCGTCGCAGGAAAGGGCGGCAATGACAACTACTTTACGGCGGAGGCAGTTGGATATGATGTCAACAACAATTAAAGTCACACGTATCTAACAACGGATATTTCCACTTATACATATATACACTCATATATATGTAAGATAAATGAAAACACACAAGAAAAACAAAAAGTAAAAATAAAAAAAATAAACAAAAAACATCAAGGCAAGTCTTTGAGGGAGAGAAGGGCAGCATGTCCGTCCTCTACCGAGCCAAAAAGTAAAGTGGTTACTCAGCCGAGAGGTGTGTGAGCGGGGTAGCCAGTCTACCCCAACCCCCACCCACTAACTAGCGGATGGGGTAGTTATCCCTCACTAAAATTATCATGGGTCGTCTTTCAGGTGCGCCAAAAGTAATACCCTAATAAATAACGAAGTTTTGTATCTGTGTTGCAACAAAGAGATTCTCGTGCAGAAGGCTGTCATAGAGGAGATAAGAGACAGACCATCCCCGGAGTTTTACAACCGTCTGTTCGTACTCCCCAAGTCATCCGGGGGCAGGAGGCCCATACTGGATGTAAGCGCACTGAATTTGTTCGTCCAGAAGACCAAATTCAATATGGAAACGCTTCGTTCAGTGTAGGAATCCCTTCGTCAAGGAGACTGGATGGTATTCCTGGATATGCAGGATGCATACATCTACATTCTAATTCACCAGGACTCCAGGAAATACCTTCGGCTTGTGTTCATGGGCAAGATCTACCAATCTCGAGCTCTTTGCTTCGGCCTCTCGACAGCACCGCAAGTATTTACGCGAGCGTTAACTCCTCTGGGAAATTGGTTACACCTGGTCAGGTTACGCTGATCCCTCGATTTGTTCAAGGGAAATGAATGTGTTGGCGAACGGACTGTGTCGCCTTCTTTAAGTACTGCCGTTAGAATGGATATGTGGCGCACAGGACCATATTGGCCCGCATGACCAACTTGGTGCGCACGAACAACTAGGCGCACGCAATCAGTTGAAGTGCGCGAACAACTCTTATGACAGGATTGTTCGAACTCTCGTTTCGCGAAGTGTTCATGAGTGCACAAGAGTTTTACTCTTATGACACAGTTTTCGAACTCTCATTCCGTGAATTGTTCACGCGCCCATCGTCATCAAGAGTTTTACTCTGATGACAGAGGGATGCCTGCTGCCTAAGGGTTTACGAATCTCTACTGGTAACTATGACACAGTTCCTTTGGGTCCTAGTCACGTAACACGATTCCTGAAAATTCCGTCAGGAATCTACGACAGGGTTCCTGTGGGTTCTCGGCACAACATTCCTTAAGGTCGTGAGAAAGGTATTCACAAAGAGATTCTGAACCCCTAGGTTCTCGTCCGAACTCTCTCAGTTTCTGTGATCCAGAGGTTTCTGAAAACTCTATGGTCGACCTCTCCCCCTCTACGGGATGGGCCTTCCAAAAGGTGACTTGTTACGTCACTCTACGCTCCCAGCTGATTACTATATCAGCTAGTCTGGTTTCGCCAGCACCGATCCTTTCGTTTTCGAACGAATCACAGTCATTTTTTCCTCCACCTTCCCACTTCGAGTGGTTTGGCTAGCAGACGGAAATGAGTGAGGAATATAAAAAATTCTTTACATCCCAGTTCATTTCCCTGGCAGGCTTTGCCTTAGACGGTAGCAACTTTCAAGAAAAACCTGAAAACTTACCTCTTTGGAAAGTGTTATAATAGTGATCTGAAAACTATTAAGCCTGAATACAGATGCTAGCGAATAACTGAAAAGATACAGAACGAAATATAAACTGGAAAGAAATTATTTTCACACATCAAGGCCTGATGGAGGGCGAGAAATAAACCCCGAAGAATAAAAGTAAAAGTAATTAGTTTTTCTCACTAGCAAGAAAGCGTTAGATGGCAACCCCTTCGGGTAAGCGGTCGATGGCAATTATGTCTGGCATTCTTGAAGCAAACTCCCACATACGAGACTTCACCTTTTCGGGAGACTCGTTCCTGAGAAGTGTTTACAGAACTTCAATGGGTGTTGTTTAAAATTCATGAAGGCCGTAGACCGTCCTGGAGCATGCGCTCTAGCCAAGACAAAACCGCGAGGTTATTATCTTAAACTTGGTTCTACCGTTTGATGGAGGCAGTCTCCCCCATCATTGTACCCTGGGAATAACGACTTCCTTTTTACACGATAGGCTTCCGAGACCTTTTCTTCTATCCTTACAGGGTTATTGTTTCAAACAATTAGTCCCTAAGGAACGTTGTTAGCTGACATTAAAAGAACGATAGCAACAGCGTGGGCAATTTTTCATTACGTTTACGAACGTTTCAAACTCCGCCCACAGGTAACCAGACATCCGTTTTCTGTGAAATGAACACTGGCTAGCTCCTCACATACAGAGGAGGGGTAAACCAAAGGTGAAATGATTGCCTCTTTAACTGTATATATTGTTTCAGAACATATTAGTTTTCTTTCAAGAAAATATTACAGTTAATCAACGATTAAAATTCTTTGGGCAATAATGTTGCGATTTGTCGCACATACATTATTCGCGCAACTTTTCTAATCCGTGACCGCAAAAATTTGTTCTCAAAAACCTGACAAACTTGACAGGCCAGGAAGAAGAAGAACAACTCTTATGTCCCGTGCGGGCATTAAGATATTATCTCTGCAGAACAAAGTTTTCTGAGAGCGTTAATTGTAGAAGCACATTCTCTAGCTAACAACACAGTTTTTCCTTTACTGAGAGTGAAAGCGCACGAAGTTTGAGCGGTAGCGACTTCTCTCGCTTTTCGACACAACTAGTCACTATCCACTATCCTACAAAGTACCCTTTGGGAGGTCTAAATATGTGTTTGCTATGCATTATTTGAAAGAAATCGAAACAGTGTTTGAAGATTGTAAGTTTCTCGGTTCACTTTCAGTAGCTGGCATGGTGTTGGGAGGAACGACATAGGGGGTTGTTCCCTCTGTTAGCCTATGTTTCGCCTTGTACCAAGGTTGGCGAGTTAACGGGAAGTCTGGGGGTACAATGTACCTGGAGTACTCACCAATGATTTTAGTGTTAGTTTTGGTGGGTAAAGGTTTTTATTTCGGTGTAGGTGACAGTTTTTTCATGTTGGTTATATCTGGTCTTAGCCCAGGGCAAGGGCGATTTTTTCTTGTATCTTCGTTCAGTCAGCGTTGAACATCATGACTACGAGGATCTTCCACTCCATGTAGAGGCACCCATTGGTCATATTCCAAGCCTTCTACTATGTAAGATGAGCACCGACCAGAGGCAGTATTCTCCTGCAGTAGCTCTCTTACAAGATAAGGTACAACAGGCACTAACAGCGCTTTTGGGTATACTTTATTTTCAAGAATCGTACAGTGAACCCTCGCTACTTCGCGGTTCGACCATCGCGGATTCACCACTTCGCGGATTTTTTCCATAACCCATATATATACAGTAATATATATATATATATGTATGCATGTATTTATGTATATATGTAGGTATGTATATGTGTATACATATAAATATATATATATACACACACACACACATATATATATATATATATATATATATATATATATATATATACATATATATATATATATATATATATATATATATATATATATATATATATATATATATATATATATATATATATATATATATATATATATATATATATCTAAAGTAGGAAGATGTGATGTAGTTCTAAGGGAAAAGTATGGGAAATATGTCTGGGTAATAAGCAAAGCTTACCTCCAGTTTGTTTCTTCATTATGATCAGAGATAAATGTAAACAAAACATTGGTTGCCATTTTTTATTGTGCTTTTTAGCGTGTTTAGGAAATGCATGATATAAAATCACCTTTAATATTTGTGCCTGTTTTAGTTTAGGGTACTGTAGTACATGCATTAAGTGTTCTGTACATTAAAGGGTAGTTTGTTAACAGAACTACGTACAAGGGAAGGTTTTAACAGTCTGAATATACATGTTGAATAAATAGGTAAATATGGTGTCACTACTTCGCGGATTTTCACCTATCGCGGCCGCGACTGGAACCTATCTACCGCGATAAACGAGGGTTCACTGTATACGATTCTTGAAGTAAAACTTACATCCACAGCCCCCCCCATCCTTGCAATTACCGAACAATTATATAGCTGATTGATTGATTGATTGAAAACTTTCAATCAATCAATCAATCAGCTATATAATTGTTCGGTAAGACGCTTCAATAAAAATGGATTTTCATTATAAAATGGAATTTTATTGCATACTTACCGAACAATTATTATTTAAAGCCCTCCCTCCTCCCCACTAGTGGATGGCTGGGCAGAACGAATTGATGTTACCTGGACAGTTGTACCTATAGCTCCCTCGAGTGGAGGGAGATGACGTCACTTACATCAGCGATGGCGGCGCCACCGCGGTGGTTTTGAATCTATTGTCTGCCATCGTAAGAAACCTACAGCTATATAATTGTTCGGTAAGTATGCAATAAAATTTCATTTTTTAATGAAAATCCATTATTATAGCATAAAATATTTTATTTTGCTAAGAATTATATCTTTAATAAATTATAGATGTTTAAAGATTTTCTGTCCAATATTTATAGTTATTGAAATTTTCCTGTTGATGCTCAAATGCACTCCCTACTCATAGGGATGGAGATAACATGGAATATACAGTACCTTCAATATACAAATAAATGGGACCAGTATAGCATTAATTTCGAAATGAGGAATGTCAGTCTTACAATTGAGTTTAATTTCTTACTGACAGACTTATTATTTAACATTCTCCCTTTGAAAAATAAAATACAGTACAGTGAACCCTCGCTACTTCGCGGTTCGACCATCCCAAACACACCACTTCGCGGGTTTTTTCCATAACCCATATATATATACATATCGCGGATTTTCCGGAAATTTCGAAAATACCGCGATATCTGAGGACCCCAAATACGATATTTCGTTACCTGTAATTACATTAATACTGTAATTAGTAATATCTGCTCTTACCGATTGTTCACTGCATTACATATGATATATAATTCAGCACAGAAAGAAATAAAACACGAAAAGAGAATGTGATCATACAATAATTCAGTACTGTATACAGTACGTAGTAAAATTAAATCGAACATGAAACGCAAATCAGATGCAGTCATACCATATTAGAATGGTGTAAGGCTGCTGATGGCTACTACTGTACTACAAATGTAATGGATGTGCTTCTTTTCCATGAATCTTTTGTATGTATACGTACGTAGTACTGCATTCAATAATATTCTTTGTTGCAAAAATCACATTTCGAATAAGCATGAGAGAGAGAGAGAGAGATCCTACAACAAAAGCATGAAATAGCATACGTAAAGCTATTATTATTATTGTTATTATTATTATTATTGTTGTTGTTGTTAATAAAATTATTATTGTTATTATTATTATCATTATTATTATTATTACTGTATTATTATCATTATTTATTATTATTATTATTAATACTGTACGTACAGTATACGCGGGGTATCTTGTACTTTGAGTTGGTAACCTACGCATCATATAAGACGGGTTGTGATTGGTTCAAGCGCTGATAGATGACGAATCAGAACTCAAGTTTTGTTATCTAGCCTGTGATTGGTGTTTTGCCCGCATCTCCAACCCACAGCATCTAGGTTCTCGCGGCCACTTTCTCTTACGCCGTATCGCTGAGTAGACGTTCTTAAGTTTGTGAACTTTAATCTGTGCTGTGTGCGACTGTTTTAAGTTGAACTTTTTGTTGAACTTTCTGTTAAATCTTACTGTACAATGGCTCCCAAGCATTCTGCTTCTACTAAGGCTGGTAGTGAGCCTAAACGCCACCAAAGGATGATGACGATTGCTGAGAAGGTGACGCTTCTCGATATGTTGAAAGTCGGTAGAAGTTTTGCGTCCGCAGCCCGCCATTTTGGAATCAACGAATCCACCGTTCGCTATATCAAGAAGGACGAGGCGAACATTAGAAAGACGGCTGCAATCACCTTTAGCAGATCAGCGAAGCGAGTCGTTACCACGCGTAATAAAACGATCGTACGCATGGAAGGTGCTTTAGCTGTGTGGATTGCCGACTGCCGGAAGAAGAACATAGCCTTGGATACGAACACCATCCGAACAAAGGCTTTGAGCTTGTATGAGAATTTTGCTGCAAAGGAACCTCAAGACGACGACGGCAACCATGCTGAAGAAGATGATGATGCAGATGAACCTCAACCAGGGACATCCACTGATGCCCAGCCTCAGAAACAACGTTTTTCTGCCAGCAAAGGATGGTTCGCGAAGTTTCAGAAACGCTTCGCCCTGAAAAGCGTTTCCTGCATGGCGAGGCTGCTTCGGCTGACACTGCCGCTGCTGAAACTTACGTGAACCAGATGTTCAAGAATATTATCGCCGAAGGTGGATACAAGCCGGAAAAAGTGTTTAATATGGATGAGACCGGCTTGTTTTGGAAGAGAATGCCGTCGCGAACTTTCCTGTTCAAAGAGGAAGCCAAAGCCTCTAGCTTTAAAGCATTCAAGGATCGCGTTACCCTCGTGATGTGTGGCAATGCTGCTGAATTTTTGCTAAAGCCGGGGCTTATTTATAAGTAGAAAAATCCTCGCGCTTTGAAAAATAAGAATAAGAATCTCCTTCCCGTGTACTGGATGCATAATCCAAAAGCATGGATTACAAAGATGCTGACCTCCAACTGGTTCCACCAGTGTTTCATCCCGCAAGTCAATGAATATCTCGTAGAGAAGGGCTTGCCATTCAAGATCTTTCTCCTTATGGATAACGCTGGACACGCAACTGGCCTGTCGCGTGAGGGTGTTCAGGTTGAGTTCCTGCCACCCAACACCACGTCATTAATTCAACCGATGGACCAGGGGGTTATCAGGGCGTTCAAGGCCCTCTACACGAAGAATACCTTGGCGGACCTCGTTGCGTGTGTGGATGCTGCCCAAGATGATGAGGATGAAGATTTTAACTTGAAGGCGTACTGGCGGCAGTACACCATAGCCACGTAGCTGAAGAATATTCAGAAGGCACTGCAAGAGATGAAACCTGCAACCGTGAATGCGAGCTGGAAGAAGTTGTGGCCCCAGATTGTTTACGACGACGAGGGATTTACTCCGTCGGAAATCCAACACTCTGCAATACGCAAATCTGTACAGTTGGCTGCTATAATTGGAGGTGACGGGTTTGGCAACATGACGACTGAAGACGTCGACGAGTTGTTGGACTGCCATTCCCAGCCGCTAACTGACGCAGACCTAGAAGACCTGACGAAATCGGCAAGCAAGGAAGAGAGTGAAACCCAGGAAGAGACCCAAGAAAATGTCGAAGAAACGGGCTTAACACTAGAACGGCTTGCCAAGTTCTGCAACCATATCAAGGAGGCGAAAGAAATGTTGCAAGAGTGGGACGAGGATATGGTTCGGTCTATGCAATTCTCCAACAAGGTCAATGACATCATGACTCCCTACAGGATGCTCTTAGAGCGAAAAAAGAAGCAGCGGCAGCAACTTCCGATCACAATGTTCTTCCAGCCTCGCAAAAAAGAGCCAGTTCCTCCTGCTAGTACACCTTCGTTAGAAATTGAAGAAGTTGAAGAGGTGTCCCAGGAAAAGGCACCTCCGTCTGAAGAGACGTAAAATACTATCATTGGCTGCACAGTAGAAGACATCATCAGCTTCATTATCATAATTTCTACTGTGCAGCAAATTCATCGCCATCATCATTCAAGTTTTTCTTGAACTTCTTTCGTGGTGAGTACAGTAACAATCTTTATTTTTTACTTTAATATTCTAACATTTTAATATTTGTTCCTGTTTTATAGTTTAGTACTGTATGCATTAAGTTAAAGGGAAGGTTTTAAAAGTCTACATGTTGTAACCTATCATATTTTTTTTTTTAAATTTACATTTACGTACGTAAAACAATCTCTCTCTCTCTCTCTCTCTCTCTCTCTCTCTCTCTCTCTCTCTCTCTCTCTCTCTCTCTCTCTCTCTCTCTCTCTCCTAAATTGTTTTCCTGCTTTGCTACGTACAGTATGTACTGTATGATTTTATATAGATACGGTAAATTATATTTGTAATAACATATTTTGTTAATGCTTTTACTATAAATATCATTATTTATCACTTTCATCATGCGCGTTAAATGCCTTCTTTGTTCTGCGCGTGATTGTTTACTGAGCGTACAGTACTTTATGACGCTGTCGTTTCAGGCGGCATCATAAAGAAAAACATTTCATTTGGAAGTCCTAAGAAAAATTAAGTAAAACATTGGTAATAACAAAATCAACATACTGTATAATCAATATAATCGATGCAAAAACTAACTTATACATATATGTGTACACTAAATGAGTTTGTTTCTTCATTATGATCAGAGATGAACGTAAACAAAACATTGGTTGCCATTTTTTATCGTGCTTTTTAGCGTGTTTAGGAAACGCATGATATAAAATCGCCTTTAATATTTGTGCCTGTTTTAGTTTAGGGTACTGTAGTACATGCATTAAGTGTTCTGTACATTAAAGGGTAGTTTGTTAACAGTACTACGTACAAGGGAAGGTTTTAAAAGTCCGAATATACATGTTAAATAAATAGGTAAATATGGTGTTACTACTTCGCGGATTTTCACCTATCGCGGCCGGGTCTGGAACCTATCTACCGTGACAAACGAGGGTTCACTGTAAAATCATGTTATACCAGAAATTCTTTCACATAAACAAATAGCTGTAGTTTCTATGAATCTTCCCTGATCATATTGCTTTGTTCTCAAAGCCATCACCCAAAAATAAAAATTTTCTGTCTTTCCTTCAAGAGGCCATGACTTGCCCACCAATGAGACATCTGGTGACTAACTGCAACGATGAAGGTGTGGCTAGCCAGCACCTGCCATATCTTCAGTCTTCTTGTAGCCCCATTCCAGATTAAAAATCTGTTTTTTGGGCTCAATCCATGTCGTCCCGGTGGAAGGTTCCTATTGGTAGCTTTCTAAGGGATATTTCACTACAGTGATATTCCCAGAGAATTGATCTTTAGGTCTCCAGAATTCTAACTCCTGGCGTGAATATCCTTAAAATTTTCCTTAAAGATATTGCATAATATCAGGGGACGTATATCTTGATACAACACATGGCAATCTTCACCCCGAATAGCGTTTTCATTTCGAGGGGGAAGAGAAGCGAAACAGAAGGGGAGCCATTATCAATGTTACCCTTCCTCCTGTACTACTACAAGTATCTTCTTCTGCCCCTAGAAAGTTGAGTATTTATTTTTTACAGAGTATTATTTTTAGCTCCTGCTTCACAGAGAAATTAGTGTAATTTAATGTGTTCAGAGCTTGGCCGGTCACCGGAAGCGCCATGGGCGCTGTCGTTCATGACGCACAGGGACGTGTAGAGGGGGGTGCTAGGGGTGCCCAAGCACCTGCCCCTTTTGCTACTGTATTAAAAGTGCCCTTTTAAGAGGGATGTATTGTAGGTCCGCCGCCTATCTGTGTCAATGATGATGATGATAATATGACAAATTCGTAGGTAATTTGTATTTTTCCTAACTATACAAACCTTAGCTATCTAATATGGGTTTTGGGCTCAAGCCATGTTGTCCTGATGGAAGTTCCTTAAAGGTAGCTTCCTAGGGTATATTACAACTACGGCGATATTTCCAGAGAATTTACCTTAAGGTACCCAGAATTCTAACTCCTGGAGCGAGTATCCCTAAAAAAGACCTTAGGGATATCGTAAATATCAGCGGACGTATTCTTGACACGCCACATAGCAATCTATACTCCGAGTAGAGTTAACACTTCCTAGGGGTCAAATGGCAAGAAAACGAAAACGATAAGAAAAAGGGGGGAGCCGTTCGTAAGGCATCTCTCCTCCCCGTTTCGTAAGCGTGCCCTGCGCCGCTCGCGGCGCCATCTGTATTCCTTTTTGCGTAGCTATACAACTCGGTGTTTTTCCCTGTGTTTCTACCAAAATCTGGATTTACTCTTTAATTATGCTTTCTCCAACTTCTGCTTCGGATAAGTTGAGTACTATTTCTTTTATGTATAAATGTAGGCTCTTGATTAAAATTAAAGTAATTAAAAGAGTTATCTTTGATACAAGAGCTGTGGCCTGCTGGAGGCGTCCTGGACGCTGTCGCTCGCTAGAATAGGATTTATTTGTTAGCAAGAGCGACGTTCCCAGCCCCCTGCTCTTTAATAATTAGCTGCTTAGCTTATTTAGGAATTCTGTTATGATGCTTTAGTATAGCGCCTGGCGAAGGATTTGCCTAGGCTGACCGACATTAGTCTTCGTAGCCTAGTTGTTGGCCCTTGTACTTCCTGCATGATAATTAGTCTTCCAAGTGTGATTTTATACTGTTTAAAGCGTTAGGCAACGTTATACATATAAGCCTTTTTCGAGTATTTTCCAAGATAGTATTGGAGTGAGTTTCGGTGATTTAGGTAATCGATTCTCTTAGTGCCTAGACTAGGTTGTCTTAGGTTATTAAAATATTGTCTATTTCCCCGTTTGCTCCCTTCTCTTCGGGGAAGAGGCAAACCCTTTCCCTCTGTTTAAGCCTTAGGCTTAACTCTAGTAGTTTGTTTGAATTAATTTTCAAATATAACTATGCTGGAGTAGTACTGTACCTTCCTGCTCCAACTGGTTTGGTTCAGAGAGGGACAGTACAGCAGTGTATTAGTCTGAGTCCGTGTTGGTCTAGCGTGGGGCAGAGTCTCCCTTGCTGCCTGACACGGGCATAGGAGGTTTATCCTCCTTGGTTCACCTTGGAGGGTTTCTGTAGTTATGATCCCTTCGCTTGGTGACCCCTCAGACTTGTCCTCTTTGCTGTTCCGGGTTCGGGATATGTTCCCTTTCCGGATTAGCAATTCCTTCCTTGCCTTGGTTTTAGGGAGGCAGCCAGTAGTGCCGGCCTCCCTCCCTGGATTCTCCCTGGCTGAGATGGGCTTTCTTAGTTGGGGATGATCCTTAACCAAGGCAAGGTTGGACAGGACCCTCTGTCCTTCCCTTCTGTTTTTTCCGTTTTCCTTTGTGTCAGCCGTCTCACATCTGTACCTAGCCTAGGTTAGGATGGGGAGCTGACATGGTCCCCTGTCGGCCGGCAGTGTGTGCCGACCAGCAGAGGCCCTATCCCTTGAGTGCTGCCCGGTCCTTCCTTGGTCCCTCAACCGCTGCCGTCTGTAGATTCAGTAAGCAGTGGTTAGGAAGCCTGACTTAGTGTCTCCCCTTCCTCTCGGCACTCTTTCGGGTGTCGGGCGCGGAGGTACATAGCCTCTTAGCCCGGCACTCATTCTGTTGTCTTCTTATGTGTTGTCCTTGCCGTCTGCCGGCCTAGGGGCCGGCCGTCGGTAGGGGGTGTTCTCTAGTTCTCTTGCTGTCGGTCGGCGGTGGTTACTGTATATGCCTTTGCCGGCCGGTCTCCTTGCTCACCTGCCGGCCGCTATGAGTGGCGGCCGGCAGCCGGGCGCTACCTGGTGTGGATGCCAGCCGGCAGGGTTTGCTCACCGCTGCCGGCCGGCCTGCTACATCACTCGGTTGGCCGGCCACTAAGAGTGATGGCCGGCAGCTGGGTGCCACCCGGGTAGCTACGGACCGGCAACCACTGCCGGCTGGTTCAGGCATAGGAACTGGAGTTCTCCCCCGTATGGGTGATCTTAAGTTGTATACTTGAGACCTACCTTTGGAAAAGGGGGGGGGGGTACTGACCGGCAAGAGCCGGCCGGCACACCACCCTCATGTACTGTATCAGTTCTTCCCTGTATGGTGTATTCTACCAGGGGAGACCATGATATAGTAGGTTACAACACTGTCTTTTCTAACTTACTTGTGTTGCCTTGTGCAGTCACTTGGTGTTGCCTTACAGGGATGAAAAAAGAATTCTTTTCATCTTTAGCCAGAATGGTAAAATCTTACCTTAGGTGTGAGCTACACCTAATTTCCCTCGGGAAATATGATCTCTGGTTATTCTAGCAAAGACTAACCATTTGATTTTAATGGCTGGTGGGCTTCCACAGGTGATTGTGTGGGATTCACAAGTATGTGTCTTTCCCTTATTCTTTGTGCATGCTCATATATACATGTGAATTGAAATTCACTTGATATTCATGGAAATTTTCTTCTTTTACAGGAGGAGCATCCGAAATGTGATAGCGTTTTCTGCAATGTCCGCAGCAAGAACTTTTGCGGACATGTCTCGTGTAGGATGATCACCGCTACTGGGATCCGCAGGTATGTTCAGTGTGTACTAACCTGCTATCTGAGGCTTTTGAATCCCCTAGGTCGGCGGAGTCAAGGGACGCAGCGAGGGAGAAGCTCCGTTTATGGGTAAGGGGTTTCCAGAAGAACACCACTGGACCTTATTTTCCTAATGAGAAGATGAGGGCGTACCTTTTTCCCAAGGCTTCTACTGACGCTGTTGTTCCCCAGCCTCAGCCGGAGATCCCTCTCGTCCAGATCCCAGTGGAGGAGGATGTTGCGGATGCCATGCAGGACATCCAGCTGGATGACAAGATGTCGGACTTGTCCGACCGTGCGGAACAGGACCTCCTCGCAGAGAGTGAGGAGGAGGATCAAGATCCGATTGCCGTGGAGGAAGAGGTTTCCGTACCTTCAGACGTTCCGGTTCAGGCCCCTGAACCTATTCCCTCTACTTCGTCCGCTCTTCCAGCAGAGCTGGGACAAGCTCTCTTTTCCATCGTTGGTATGATACGACAGATGCAGAGGGAGAATAGTCAGAAGGCCGCTGCAATGGAGCTCCAAATGCAGAAGATTACAGCGTCACGTGGGCCAACAAAGAAGCTCAACGTGAAGGACCTTCCTGTGTGCTCGGATGTCAACCCGTGGAGATATGCCGAGCACATGCCGATGACGGTCGGGAAGATCGTCATGTCGGAGAAGCTGGGTTCAGTTCCCCTTGAGGAGGTGGAATTCTGGCCCAGCAAAGAGGCCTACCCGGACTGTTATGTCCGTCTGAAGAAGGAGCCGGCCTCGAAGGAGGAGACGGAACCGAAGGAGGTGATCATCTTGGATCACGCCAAGGCTCAAGCTGCACTAACGTCTGCTTTGAAGGAGAGGGGCTTCTCAAACTCAAAAGTTGCTGCTTTGAGTAAGAAGCACCCTTCCTTCGTATCTTCTCCGGCTAGGGCCTTTCCCTTTCTGCAGAAAGGGTTCGCGGCCGTTTTGAAGGCGGTAGAAGCTGGCAAACCATGCCCATCCCTGGAGGAATGCAAGCCCTTGTCTTTGGCCTTGCCGTTGGACAACAAGGACTGGAAGGAGGTACATCTCACCTTCTCGGTTGGGAAGTTGGACGCCGATATTGCAGGTCAACAGTTCGGGGAAAACCTTCCCAAGTTGTCTGAATTCCTCCTACGGAGGGAACTTGAGACAAAGGAGCGTCTGGCAGCCTCGATGTCTCTCCAGACAAACATGGAGACAATGGCTAGCGACCCTAAGATGCCTGAAATGTTCATGGTAATGGCCAAGATCCATCTGGCCACGGTGACAAAGGACCTCTATAGCTTTGTCAAAGCGAGGAGGGCCTGCAGGGAGTTTGTATTCGCCTCGGCCACAGTGAGGCATGAACCCAAGAAACTCATCTCATCCAGCATCTGGGGTAAAGATCTCTTTCCCAATGAGGTGGTTAAGGAGGTGGTGGACAAGGCAGCCACTGAGAATCGAAATCTTCTCCTTAAGTGGGGCCTGTCCCTTAAGAGGAAGTCTTCCCCTGATGAAGGCCCCCAGCCGAAAGGAAAGGCGAAGAAATCGAGGTTTTCTTCCCGCCCAGCCACTCCTTTCAGACCGCAACGTCAGCAGCAGCAGCAGCCAGCTTTGCCTCCGGTGCCACAATTGGTAGCCCAGACCCCGACCACCTTCCAATGGGTACCCCAGGCTGTGTCATCAGCATCCCCGGCATTCAATCCAGTGTTCGAAGGGCAATCGACCACGCTTCGAGCAAAGCCCAGAGGCTCGGCGAGACGCCCCTCTAGGGGAAGAGGATTCAGAGGTGGTCGCAGCCAGGGAGGCAAGACTGCAGGGCAGCAGTCAAAGTGAAGTGTCGCCGGTAGGAGGGAGACTACAGTATTTTCGGGATCGTTGGACCTTCGATCCCTGGGCCCACAGCCTGCTCAAAAATGGACTGGGTTGGAGTTGGTACAGTACTCCGCCCCTTTGCCCTCAATTTTTCCAACACTCCACCCCCGTTTTGGAGAAGTACATTCAAGAACTGTTGGAGAAAAAGGTGATCCGGAGGGTAAAGTCCATCAGGTTCCAAGGGAGGCTGTTTTGTGTTCCCAAGAAAGACTCGGGGAAACTCAGAGTCATTCTGGACTTGTCACCACTCAACAAGTTCATAGTGAACCACAAGTTCAAGATGTTAACATTACAACACACAAGGGCCTTACTGCCCAAGAGGGCATATACCGTCTCCATCGACTTGTCAGACGCCTATTGGCACGTTCCAATAAGTCGCCGTCTCTCCCCCTACTTAGGATTCAAGCTACAACAAAAACTTTACGCTTTCAGAGCGATGCCTTTCGGGCTAAACATAGCCCCAAGGATCTTTAAGAAGCTTGCGAGCGCAGCGCTCAAACAGTTACGCCTAAAAGGGTTCCAGGTAGTAGCCTACCTGGACGATTGGTTGGTGTGGGCAGCATCCAGAGCGGAATGCTTACAAGCTTCCCTACAGGTGATTCAGTTCCTGGAATATCTAGGTTTCATGATCAACAGAAAGAAGTCTCGTCTTTCTCCAGCTCAGAGGTTCCAGTGGTTGGGAATTCACTGGGACCTAGTGTCACACCGTTTTTCCATTCCAATGTCAAAGAGGAAGGAGATAGCGGGGTCTGTCAAGAGACTTCTAGTTTCCGAGAGGATATCAAGACGCGAACAAGAGAGGGTTCTGGGCTCTCTTCAGTTCGCGTCAGTAACAGACCCAGTGCTAAGAGCACAGCTAAAGGATGCAGCGGGAGTTTGGAGAACCTTTGCATCAAAAGCGCGAAGGGACTTGAAGAGACCGGTCCCACTTCGGCTACGTTCTCTTCTCAGACCGTGGTCTCAAGCCAGTCGTCTAAAGAGGTCAGTACCTCTTCAGCCACCTCCCCCGTCAGTGACAATTCACACAGACGCCTCAAAGGTAGGGTGGGGAGGTCACTCCCATCGGTAAAAAGTACAAGGGACCTGGTCCAAGCTATTTGGGACTTTTCACATAAACTTTCTAGAAGCTATGGCAGTGCTTCTTACCCTGAAGAAAGTATCCCCACGTCACTCGATCCATGTAAGGTTGGTACTGGACAGCGAGGTGGTAGTGAAATGTCTGAATCGGCGGGGATCGAGATCTCCACCTCTCAACCAGGTAATGTTAGCCATATTCCGACTGGCGGAGAAGAAGTGGCACCTGTCAGCAGTTCACCTTCAAGGAGTCCGGAATGTGACCGCGGACGCTCTATCCAGGGTTACACCTATAGAGTCGGAATGGTCCCTAGACGCAGGATCATTCTCCTCATTTCGAGTCAAGTCCCAGAACTGCAGATAGACCTCTTCGCGACGAAGGACAACAAGAAGTTGCCGAGATATGTGTCCCCGTACGAGGACCCCTTGGCGGAAGCAGTAGATGCGATGTCCCTCGATTGGAACAGATGGTCCAGGATCTACCTGTTTCCCCCTCACAATCTGATGTTGAGGGTCCTCAACAAACTGAGATCCTTCAAGGGAGTAGCAGCGATAGTGGCCCACAAGTGGCCGAACAGTGTATGGTTCCCTCTAGCTCTGGAACTACGACTAGAGTTTCTACCACTCCCGGACCCAGTTCTGTCCCAGCAAGTCCAGAAGTCGACTGTCTACGCTTCATTACAGAAAACCCGGACCCTGCAGCTCATGATTTTCTCTCCCTAGCGGTGAAGAAGCGGTTCGGAATTTCGAAAGATAGCATCGACTTCCTGGAAGAACATAAGTGCAAGTCTACTAGAAGGCAATACGAATCAGCATGGAAAAAATGGGTAGCCTTTGTCAAAGACAAGAATCCGCATGAGATCTCTACGGATTTCTGCCTATCCTTCTTCATCCACCTCCACGGACAGGGGCTGGCGGCTAACACGATTTCTACATGTAAGTCGGCTCTGACAAGACCCATTCTGTATGCCTTCCAGGTAGACCTCGCTAACGAGATTTTTAACAAGATCCCAAAGGCCTGTGCTAGGCTTAGACCTTCAGCTCCTCCAAAGCCTATTTCATGGTCTTTAGACAAAGTCCTTCATTTTGCATCATTACTGGATAATGAGGAGTGTGCACTGAAGGATCTGACTCAAAAAGTGATCTTCCTTTTTGCCCTAGCTTCTGGGGCCAGAGTTAGTGAGATTGTAGCCCTCTCGAGAGAGGAAGGCCGGGTTCAGTTCCTGGATGGGGGAGAACTGAACCTGTTTCCGGACCCTACGTTTCTCGCTAAGAACGAGTTGCCCACCAACAGGTGGGGTCCCTGGAGAATCTGCCCTCTGAAAGAAGATGCATCTCTATGTCCCGTAGAATGCCTAAAGGTCTATCTTCGTAGAACTTCAGACTTCCATGGGGGTCAACTATTCAGAGGAGAAACATCGGGCTCGAATTTATCTTTAAATCAACTCAGGGCGAAAATTACATACTTTATTCGCAGAGCGGATCCTGACAGTTCACCCGCAGGTCATGATCCGAGGAAAGTTGCTTCATCCTTAAACTTCTTTAACTTTATGGATTTTGAACACCTTCGTTCATACACTGGCTGGAAGTCTTCCAGGGTATTCTTTCGCCACTATGCTAAGCAAGTGGAGCAGCTAAAGAGGTCTGTGGTAGCAGTTGGTTGCGTCGTTAACCCTGTTGTTTAACTCTGCGAGGAACAGTGGATTTAATTGGGACTTTGATTCTCGGGTGAGTGTATAGTTATATGCGTTGCTATAACTAGAAGTGAAGGCTCTGGGAGCCCACAATGACTGTTCCGGCATTATGGTGATTGTAGCACAAGTACAGACAGGTGTGCCGAGCGTTTCTGATGCTAATGTCAGTGGCTAGTAACATGGACTTTTAACTTTGATACCTTGGTATGTGAAAAGTAACCTGATTGTTTTTCTTTCAGATAACCATATATCCATGTACTACAGTACTTGTGTAAATTGTTGGTCATCCACCTATCATATGTATATAATTGTGGTAACCATGTCTATTTATTGTTAATCAATAAACTTGTTCTCGGGAACCTTGCGTCTCCTTCACCTATATTGATTTCATTTCAATTATTGAGCATTCAGCCTATGTATATTAATCGGGGATATCTATAATAGCCTGTTCCTTAATGCACGCCTTGTTGCACTGGTTTATACTTTCCTTAGCATAAAGGGCTCCATCCTTCTCAGAGGACGGTAGCGGCAGCAAGTTTAATCCTACGCAGATATAACCTTTTGTCCAATTCTACTTCGACCAGGGGGCTGGTCGGTTTTTCCCTTGGATGCTGTAGTTCCGTAAGGACTATGCTTTACTTCATATAGAGTGAGACCACTATATTGTATCGGCTTGCGAGTGAATTATACATAGGTATAGGTACTCCTCGTTCGTTTCTAGAGTCTAGTAGGACTCCTCCCTGTAGGGGGCAGGAAGCGCTTTCATGGTTTATGATTAGTGAAAAGATGTATAACGGTAACATCTTAGGTCTTTCAGTCGAGTTGACTAAGAAACATTTCTGAGGAGTACGGCACGTATTGAGAATCCACAGATACAGTAATGCTCTGGTATACTTCCATCAGGACGACATGGCTTGAGCCCAAAAAACGGATTTTGAGCGAAGCGAAAAATCTATTTTTGGGTAAGATGGCCATGTCGTCCTGATGGACCCGTCCTGTCCCTTTTCAAAAAAAAAAAAAAAAAAGAAAGAAAAGGGCTGTAGGACCCCTCCCTACATACAGTATCTGTAGCACCTCGTGTATTGCTACAAGGAATACAGATAGCGCCGCGAGCGGCGCAGGGCACGCTTACGAAACGGGGAGGAGAGATGCCTTACGAACGGCTCCCCCCTTTTTCTTATCGTTTTCTTTTTCTTGCCATTTAACCCCTACGAAGTGTTAACTCTATTCGGGGTATAGATTGCTATGTGGCGTGTCAAGAATACGTCCGCTGATATTTACGATATTCCTAAGGTCTTTTTTAGGGATACTCGCTCCAGGAGTTAGAATTCTGGGTACCTTAAGGTAAATTCTCTGGGAATATCGCCGTAGTTGTAATATACCCTAGGAAGCTACCTTTAAGGAACTTCTATCAGGACGACATGGCCATCTTACCCAAAAATAGATTTTTCGCTTCGCTCAAAATCCGTTAATTACTTTCGGCGTAGCTGAAATGACGAGCCATTAGAATTTTAACGAGGGTTTACTACCCCACCGCTAGTTAGCGGGGGTAAGGAGGGTACCTTGCTCCCCCCCCCCCACCCCCCACCTCGCACACACCTGTGCTTGAGCTCACTTTGCTTAGAGATAGGACTTCACAGGGGATAGGGCTGGCGGGCAAGTTTGATTAAATAGCTAAGGTTTGTATAGTTAGAAAAAATACAAATTACCTACGAATTTGTCATTTGTTCCGTAACTGAAATACAAACCACGCTATTTAATATGGGTGACTCACCCCTTAGGAAGGGTGGCAAGTCCCAGCCAGTACTGGCTTTTGGCTTTGCCCGGGGACTCAGTATCGAGTGTGTCAGCACTCAACAATAAGGAGTCCCTGCACCTCGCTAGAACCTTGCTACGCAATGGCTGCGGCCTACGTAAGCTGTGTGTGAAGGTATGAAGTGTGACTCATCCTAGGAAGTTGACCTGTAGTCCTTTAGATGGTAACTTTGGGCTAGGACTCTCTAAATACCACTTCGTCAGAGTATGGGGACGTGACAGTATTAGCTTAATACTAGGAACACAAGGAAACATGGTTTACCTGTAGTGGTTCGAGGTCAGCTGTGCAGAGAACCCAGGATGCTGCTTTCCCCAAGAGAGGGGAGGATGAAGAAAAGAATAAGGACCAGACAAACCTTTTCATTCATGCAGACTAAGACCGGGTAACAATGCCCTCAACCTTCTGCTACTTGTCCATTAAAAAGCCTGAGGTTTAAAACCAGCTGTTGTGCACCCACCACAGGGCCGATAGAGAACGTATCGAGCCTCCTGTGGGTCACGTCTTGCAGGTAGTGGGCTGTGAAGGTCGTTTGACGCTTCCACACCCCCGCTTGTAGAACCTGCATCACTGAAAAGTTCTTCTTGAAGGCCAGGGACATAGCTACGACCCTGACATCATGTGCTTTAGGGGGACGTGACGGAGGAGGGTCAGGATTCAGGGACAGATGGATTACCCTACGAATCCATGCCGAGATAGTATTCTTGGTAACCCTCCTCTTTGTTCTCCCAGTGCTCACAAACAATGCCTGCACTTGGGGACCAACTGCAGCCATTCTTTTGAGATATAGCCTCAGACTCCTTACTGGGAACAGTAGGATATGGTCTGGGTCATCTGTTACAGAACGAAGACTCAAAATCTGGAAAGAGTCGACCCGAGGGTCCGGCACTCCCGGATTCTGAGTCTTAGCAACAAACTCAGGGACGAATCTGAACGTTACCTCCCCCCATCCCCTTGAATGGGCGATGTCATACGAGTGACCATGAAGTTCACTGACTCGCTTGGCTGAGGCCAAAGCCAGTAGGAACACCGTCTTCCAAGTTAGGTGGCGATCTGAAGCCTGGCGTAATGATTCGTAGGGAGGTCTCTTAAGAGACCTGAGAACTCGAACCACGTTCCATGGAGGAGGTCTCACTTCCGACTGAGGGAAGGTAAGTTCATAACTTCGTATGAGTAGGGAAAGTTCCAGCAAGGAAGAAATGTCCACTCCTTTGAGCCTGAAGGCTAGACTTAAGGTTGAGCGATAGCCTTTCACTGCCGAGACTGAAAGGCACATTTCTTCTAACAAATACACGAAGAACTCCGCTATTGTATGAATAGTGGCATCGAGTGTAGATACCCCTTCCACGACACCAACCACAGAAAACTCGGCACCTTGCCCGGTAGACCCCTGCGGATGACCTTCGCAGGTGTCCAGATATCCTGTTCGCAACTTGTTGCGAAAATCCTCTCTCAGCGAGGAGGTGCTGGATAGTCTCCAGGCGTGAAGTCGTAGCGAAGCAACGGCTTTGTGAATGATGTTGGCGCGTGGTTGTTTGAGTAGCTTGTGTCGTGGAGGGAGTTCTCTCGGAAGTTCCGTTAGGAGTTGCAGAAGGTCTGGAAACCATTCCGCGTGATGCCATAGCGGAGCTATAAGGGTCATAGAGAGATTGACCGATATTCTGGTCTTGTTGAGCACCCTCCTCATCAGACAGAACGGGGGAAAGGCGTACACGTCGATGTTGTCCCACCGTTGTTGGAAGGCATCTTGCCATAGTGCCTTGGGATCCGGGACTGGGGAGCAGTACAGCAGGAGCTTGAAGTTCAGTGCTGTAGCGAACAGATCCACTGTCGGGGAACCCCACAATGTCAAGACTTTGTTGGCTACTAGATGATCCAAAGACCACTCGGTACTCACTATCTGAGACGCTCTGCTCAGACTGTCGGCGAGCACATTTCTCTTGCCTGGAATGAAGCGAGCCGATAGTACAATCGAGTGGACTTCGGTCCATCTCAGTATCTCTACTGCGAGATGGGATAGCTGCTTTGAAAAGGTTCCTCCTTGCTTGTTGATGTAAGCCAATACTGTGGTGTTATCGCTCATCACCACCACAGAGTGACCCCCCAGGTCTTGTTGGAACTGTTGAAGGGCCAGGAATATGGCCTTCATTTCTAGCAGATTTATATGAAGGTACTGTTCTGATTCTGACCACAGGCCTGAGGTCCTGTGATGCAGAACGTGGGCCCCCCACCCTTTCTTTGAGGCGTCCGAAAACAGCATCAAATCTGGGGGGAGGACGAGAAGATCTACTCCCCTTCGTAGGATCTCGTCTGTCACCCACCACTGAAGGTCCGTCTGTTCTGCAGGACCCATAGGGATCATGACGTCCGGGGAATCGTGACCATGATTCCACAGGGACTTGAGTCGCCATTAGAGAGATCTCATTCTGAGGCGACCGTTGCGAACTAGACGGGCCAAGGATGAGAGATGACCGAGGAGACGTAACCACGATTGGGCTGGAAGCTCTTCTCGTCTGAGGAAAGGACTCACGACCCTCCTCAGCCTTGCTATCCTGTCGTCTGATGGGAAGGCTTTGTGGAGATTGGTGTCTATGATCACGCCTAGATATACCAGTCTTTGAGTGGGAAGCAGAGAAGACTTCTCGAGATTTACCATGATCCCCAGATCTTGGCAAAGTCCCAGAAGTTTGTCTCGGTGTCGAAGAAGGGCTGACTCCGAGTCTGCTAGGATCAGCCAGTCATCCAGATAACGGAGGAGACGGATGCCAATCCTGTGTGCCCACGACGATATTAGGGTGGACACTCTGATGAAAACCTGTGGTGCTGTGGAGAGACCGAAACACAGCACCTTGAACTGGTGGATCTTGTTGTCTAGGCTGAATCTTAAGTACTTCCTTGAAGACGGATGGACTGGGATCTGGAAGTACGCGTCCTTCAGGGCCAGTGTACACATGAAGTCTTGCGGTCTCACTGCAAGTCTGACCGTGTCTGCCGTCTCCATGCTGAACGGGGTCTGCTTGACAAACCTATTCAGAGCTGAGAGGTCGATGACTGGTCTCCAGCCTCCAGACGCCTTCTTTACAAGAAAGAGTCGACTGAAGAAGCCTGGGGACCCGTCGACGACCTCTTGGAGAGGGCCCTTCTTCAACATGGTCTCGACTTCTGCCTGAAGGGCTTGCCCCCTTGCCAATTCCATGGCAAGGGAACTCAACGACACTGTATTCGCTGTCAGGGGAGGTAGAGATGTTGTGAACGGGACGCGATATCCTTGACTGATTACGGAAATCGTCCAGGAATCGGCCCCGAGTTGCTGCCACCTGTTTACGCAACTTTGTAGGCATCCCCCACTGATGGACATGCAGGGGGACTGCCAATCCTAGCGTTTGCGGCCTCGGCCACTCCCCCTAGGATTCTTTCCTCCCCTGGAGGACTTTTTGCCTTTCTTAACCTCGACAGGAAATGGCTTAGACGCCGTTGTCTTCGCTGTAGCTGCCGGTTTCGTGGTCTTGGTAGGACGTGGTTGCTGGGTTGCTGGAGGTTTATAGGGCTTTGATGTTAAAGCTCTATGTAGGAGAGAGTCCTGGTTGGACTTCCTCCACCTCTCAGCCACCTGTTCCACGTCCTTAGGCTCGAACATATTCTCCCCAAGATGGAAGAATGTCTGAGCCTGCTGATCTCGGTATTCGGGACCTTTTGGCGGAATCTCACAGACACCGCATCTCAACGTTTCAAGATGGTATTAGCCCACAAGTTCGAGAGTTGGTGGGCTAGAAATTCGATTACAGTATACGAGTGCCTGAGAGTAAAAAGGTCTCCATGGCCTTCCTGGTACTCTCTTTGGACAAGTCCTCAGATCGTAACAGCCCCAGAGACCCTAGCCAGATGTCCAGCCACGAAGTTGCCTGCATGGCACACTTCGCCACCTTCTCCTGGCTAAGGATCTCCGTTGCCGAGAACGAGACTTGCCGGTTGGAGTCTCTCTCTCTAAAGGGACTCCCCTGGCAAGCTCTTCCAAAGAGTGGTGTAGGGGAAGAGCTAAACAAGTCTCCTCCATGATGTCAAAGTATCTCCTCTGATGGACACGAGGAGGCGGGAGGAGTTTGTTACCGGCGCTGGATCGGCTGGAGGAGGCAAGCTCGGAGAGCTGGCCTTCGACCTTATCTCTGGCACTCTTAACCCCTTGAGACCAGGGCAAAGCCGCGCTGGCTTTTGAGGGTTTTTGAGTGCCAAAGACTCGGTCCAAGACCGTGTCCTTGCCCTCACGAGGGGGAATCTCTGGATCCGCGAACCCATTGATATTCCTCATACGGGTCAGAACCTGCCAGAACACATGCTCTGATTCCTAAAGCTCTCCTCCTGAAGGGCTAGCAGCGAAATCTCCTGTCCCCAAAGGCTCTTCTTGGGGGGACTCGTGGACGTTCTCTGAGGGCTTGGCTGGCTCCGGTCTAATCCTTGAGGATGACTTAGGTAAAGTCTTAAGAGTCCTTCGACTCCCTCCTGGGAGAGATGCAGGACTCCAACAGTGATGGTGGGAGGCTCTTCTCCACCCCTACCTGAGAAGACTTCCCGGCGCGAGGTGGGGTTTCCCTCATTGGTGCGATGGGGGAACGCCTCACCTCGCGTGACTCCCCTGAGGATGGGAAATCTTTGTCCGAAGGGGAAGGAGTGAAAGTCTGGGGGGGTGAGGAGGCCTTCCTCAAAGACTTCCGAGGAGTCAGCTTCGCCCTTGGAGAAGTCACCATGTCAGATACTCCTCTCTTCCTCTTCCGGGGAGTAGAAGCTGCCACTGATTTGTGGCCCAGCTCAGAGAGAACAGGCTTAAAAGCCTGCATGACCGCTCTGACCAGGGACCCGAACCAGGGCTGCTGTCAGAAACTACCTCTGGAGGGAAGGGGATCATTCAATCCCTAGGAGGAGTTACCAAAGGAGGGTTTGCCTGAAAAGAAGGAGAAAAGTCCGTGGACCTATCCGGAATCCTCCCTCCCTCCAGTGAGCGCGCTGTTCTGCAGCCTCGCGCGTGGGATCACACTGGGGATCGCGCTGGGGCTACGATTGGATTTGTCCTGGGTCGCGCGCGGGCGAATATTGGCGAGTGGGCGAATATTGGCGAGTGGGCGAATATTGGCGAGTGGGCGAATATTGGCGAGTGGGCGAATATTGGCGAGTGGGCGAATATTGGCGAGTGGGCGAATATTGGCGAGTGGGCGAATATTGGCGAGTGGGCGAATATTGGCGAGTGGGCGAATATTGGCGAGTGGGCGTGCGATGGCGCGCGCGGGCGAGCGATAGCGCGCAGGGGCGCGGGCTGGCGATGGCAGAGGGTGCGCAGAAGGCTAGATGAGCGCTCACGCGCGCGAAGGCGATTGTTCACACGAATGCGGGCGCGCAGGATCTGGCCGAAGAGCCCGTTAGGGCGATAACGTTGGGCGCGCGCACAGGAGATATATCCCTTGCGCACATGAGAGCGCACATCTGGTTGTGGACGTGGGCGCGCAGGGTGCGCGTGTGCAATCTCGTGGGCGCGCGTCGGAGACATCGCGCGCAGGTGAAGGATGGCGAGCAGGCAGGGTCCGATGGCGCGTCGGCGATTGATGGTGCGTTGGTGAGCAGGGGAAGTGGTTACCTTCCCCCTTGCGCCCAGATCAGAAGATTGTGGGCGCGCAGGAGATCGTTGGCGCGCAGGCAAGCACTGGCGCGCAGGAGAGCACTGGCGCGTAGGCGAGCGCTGGCGCGCAGGAGAACGGACACGCATGGTGCGCATCAGGATGAGGGCGCGCAGTAGCGCGCTGGCGAACATGAGAGCGCTGGCACGCAGGTGAGCGCTGGCACATTATAACAGGAACTTCTGCAGGCGAGCGCTTGCACGCAGTTGCGCGCAGGTGATCTTTGGCGTGCAGGGGAGACCTGACGCGTAAGGGACTTAGGCACAATTTTGTGCGAAAGCCCTTTGTGCCCCGAAGGGACCGTTGCCCGTTTAATAACGGGATGAGTTGGCGCCCACAGCGCGTCAGCAGCCAGGAACGGCGACGGCAGGTCAGCAGGTCTGGCGGGTGGAAGGTCGGCATGTTCTTTGTAAGGACGACCTTCCACCGAAGGAGATCGCGAACGATCTGCGGAGAGGTCCAGGGATGTAGCCGGTAGAGTCGGAGAACGACGGCGAGGTTCCTCTGCGGCGGACTGCGGAAAAGATGAACCGAAGAGGTGCCTCCTAACACCCTTGTGAAGTGAAGGAAGGCCTCTACGGCGAAGAGGAAGGCGGGCTTTACGCCTTATACGCCCTCTGGGGGCTGTGGGGTCAGCGGGCTGACCATCAGCAGTCCTCCGAAGAGGAGTCTCTGTGAGTGAACTCCCCCGAGGGGGAGAAATACCGGCAGAAGAGACCGTTGGACTTGGTTCCTCCCTCGAAGGATGTTCAGAGGGGGGAACTAAGCCTTCAGCTACATCAGCAACATCAGGAGCAGAGGTTTGATACAACTCATCGGAAGCCTCTGCCACAACAACATCGACGATAGACAGAGAATCAACCTCTGCTAAAGTCGGCGACTGTTTGACAGCTGCCCCCAACCTGATCATGTAAAACAAGGCTTCCTTGGAGGGTGAACCCTCAAGCCCCAAGGAAGCCCAAAGATGCAACAAATCATTATTAGACACATTTACATTAAAATCATCCCCCAGGGGAGGAGGAGGAGCTGCCTAGCTATGGGAGGCAACTCCCTCTCCCAAACCCCGAGATCGATCAACAGAACTACGGCCTACGCTACCACTCGACAGTTTCTCGGGAGAAACCGATCAAGTGGGAGCTTCGGAGGAGGTTTGGGCAACGGAAGAAGAGCCCTTTGGATTTTCTCCTTTCAAAGAAACCTTCCCAAGGAGAAATATCCCGTCTGGACTTCTTCCGGCGCCGAGAAAACCTCTCCCACTGGGAGGTAGACCACTCCCTACACTCACCACATACATTATTCTTATTACACTGCTGGCCCCTACAGTAAGGACAAAAGGTGTGGGGGTCCGTTTCGACCGCTGACATACACGTGCCACAAGGGCGGTCAGGTAAACCAGGACACTTACACATCGCAGAGGCCAACTTCACACACACTCTGTCAAAGGAAAAGCAAACAAAAGATTAGCAATGGCTGTCAAAGAAGGCGAGGGTGACAGCGGACACGTCCGACTACCACCCAAGCCGAGAGCAGAGTGAGCTCAAGCACAGGTGTGTGTGAGGTGGGGGTTGCAAGCTACCCTCCCTACCTCCTGCTAACAAGCTGTGGGGTAGTAAACCCTCATTCAAATTCTAATAGCTCGTCATTTTAGCTACGCTGAAAGTAATTACCCATATTAGATAGCGTGGTTTGTATTTCAGTTACGGAACAAAATAATAATAATAATAACAATAATAATAATAATAATAATAATTATTATTATTATTAACTCTTGGTTGGAGTATTCACCTCAGAAAGAGGCCATGTTATGCTTCAGCTGTCGTCTGTTTTTGAATGAAGGAAAGTACAGGGGGTCGAGTAGCTTGGAAATCAGAGGGCATAAGCCGTTGGAGGACAGCTTTAGAGTAAATAAAGGAGCATGCTAGTTCAGAATCTCCCATGATTGGTTCGATGGAAGGGGTTCCAAAGTCAAGCATTAGATATTGCTTTAGAAACAGCTATTCAGGAAGTACAAGCTGCTAGAGACAAAGAGAAGCAGAGAAACAGAGAAATTTTATGTAGGTTAATCTCCATCACTCTATACTTGGCAAGACAATGTTTAGCAAGTATGACAGCGTAGTTAAATTGCACCTTGATGTAATTAAAAAAAAAATAAGAAATACTGAAAAGGCCCCAAGTGTCATTGCTTTCAAATAGGACTCAGAATGACCTGATGAAGGCTTTGGCCATTTCAGTTAGAAGAAATTCACAAGAGCAAAATATTTTCCATCCTCATGGATGAAACAATTGATGTATCACATACAGAACAGGTCTCTCTTGTTGTTAGATATGTACATGACTTCACAATAAAAGAACGTTTCACAAGTATTCAATGTGCAATCAACAACTGGCGAAGCACTGGAGAAAGTGATCTCTATGCTTAATAAAAATAACCTGAACATAGATACGTGTGGACAAGGATATGATGGGGCAGCAAATACGAGTGGAATATACAATGGATTACAGTCCAGACTCCAAAGACAGAACCCAAAGGCACTCTATCCACACAGCCTAAATCTAATATTAGTCATAAGTGCAAAATCAAGTATTCAATTTGTAACTTTTTTCAGTTTGATGGACAAACTGTATGCTTTTATTGCTAACTCTTCAAAACGTCATGCTGCTTTTATGGAGATCCAGAAAGCAAAGTATCCAGAAGACCGCCCACTTAAACTTATAGAAGCTATCAGACACAAGATGGGCTTGCAGAGAGTCAGATCTTAGAACTATGAGGAAGGTCATCCCAGCTCTGAAGCCATTTTTAGGAGAGATAGTGCAAAAACATCCTCCTGATGTATCGGCAGGGGATGCCTCAATATTGATGCAAAGAATTAACTTTGAATTTCTTGTTTGTCTTGAGATTGCCACCCCAGTTTTTCAAGAAACTGCCTATGCCTCTAATGACCTACAACATAAGACTTTGATTTGGCTGCCTCCTACAGAAGTGTAGATGGAGTGCTATAAAGTTTGGGAGAATTAAGAAATGATGAAAAGTTTCAGGAGATTTTTACAAATGTTAAAGAGAGAGCTGAATCCATGGCCATCGACCTCCCCTCTGGGATTCCTGGACAAGGCAGTAGAAGAAAAATGCCGGAAAGATACAAGTATAGTGCTACATCTGCTACTGAGGACCACCAACATCAATCCTTGGATGAGTACTACCGTATGAGAGTATTTTATATGTTTTTAGATACAATATTCCAAGAGCTAAAAAGAAGATTTAAAGGTGGAGACAACACAACATGGAGTATCCTAAATGTATTTCATTGCATGACAGTCCAAGATAACTGGAAAGAACCTGTGAATGAAGAGGCATTAAATTCATTGCAAAAATTATGCCAGTTTTACGAGTTAGAAGAAGTAGACAAGCTACAGTTGGAATTAAAGATCTTCTATTCCTCATTTCCTTGCCTGCCACAGAACACTGCAGCTACAATGCTCAACCTGATGAAAGAAAACAATGTCCAGGAGATATTGCCACTTATGCTTGAACTCTTAAACAATTTATGCCACACTACCAGTCACAACTGCAACAGTGGAAAGGATCTTCTCCAAACTCAAGCTGGTGAAGACAAAGCTACGCAGCCTGTCCAGTGAGGAGAGGTTATCTGATCTTTTGTTGCTAGCAGTTGAAAAGGATATCTCAGTCAACAACAGTGAAGTTATCAGCATATTCAAAGAAATGGCACACAGAAGGGTTCTCTTATAAATATAAAATGATAAGATCTAGTTATTAGCCAAGTGTATTGATCATACTGACTGATTTTCTTTCAGTCATTTATGTAAAAGTAATATATATTTTTGGGCTCAAGCCATGACGTCCTGATGGAAGGTTCCTTTAGTAGCTTCCCAAGGGTATATATGACTACAGTGATATTCCCAGAGAATCAAACCAAAGGTTTCACAGAATTCTAACTTCTGGCGCGAGTACCCTTAAGATTACTCTCGAGGGTATCCTATATAATCAGGGGACGGATTCTTGACACGCCACATGGCAATCTGCACCCCGAATACCCTTTACGCTTCGAGGGGGATACGTGGCAGAATTAGAAGGGTAGCCGCAATAGAGGTTACCCTGGTTCCCCTACTACTATCGTATCACAACCGCGCCAACTCCCAGAGTTCCTTGACTTACTCATGTAAGTATTTCTCATATCATTGTATGCTTACAAAACGGATTTTGAGCGAAGCGTCCTGATGGAAGGTTCCTTTTTGGTAGTTTCCTTGGGTATATAACTACTAAATATTCCCAGAGAATTTAACCACAGGTTATCACAGAATTCTAACTTCTGGAGCGAGTATCCTAAAGGTTTCCCTTTAAGACATCGTATATCAAAAGGGGACGCATGTATTAACGTGCCACATAGCTATCTACACCCTACATAGAGTTAACGCTTCGAAGTGTAGGGGCGGAGAATAGCTGGGGAGCCGTTCCACAGCTAATCTCGTTCGTGGCTACTTTTGGTACTCGAGACGTAAACAAACGGGCGCCATTGCTAAATGACGTCACGTCCGTCCTCATCCTGAAGCCAGTTGCTTGCCGATCACCATGATACAGCAGAGCAGGGTGGGACCTGAAAAACTGGACAAAGTAGCAGGGAGGGTCCATCAGGACGCCATGGCTATCTCACCCAAAAATAGATTTATCGTTTCGCTCAAAATCCGTTTTTTGGGCTCGAGCCATGGCGTCCTGATGGAAGAATACCAGAGAATCAATGTATCGTGGTAGATTTTCCCCTTTTAGAGTAAGTGCCGACGGCTTTGAACAGGTTAGCATGGTAATCTTAATAGAAGAACCGTAGGGAAGAGAACTTCCTGCCCCCCTAGCAGTGAAGTCCCCACGGGCCATGCCGAGATCAAAGTGGTCATCGAAGGGCTACTCACCTTGCTGGGAGAACCTGAAGAACTTGGAGACAAGACTGAATGGTTGGCATTCATATAGGAACATTCTCAAGGGCAGACAAGTGGTGGTTAGGCACTATATGTTAATGGAGAATAGTCTGGTCTCTAAGGTATGAAGTAAGTAAGTATTCGTGTAGGAATATTACATTGCACAGGTGAGTATATAATAAGGGTTGAAACCTTAGTAATCTTCATCAACCATAAGAGGAAGGGGATAATAAAACTATGACAGACGTGTATTTCATAGTATAAGTAGGAGCGGATTGAGACGCACAAGTAATAAAATAGAAATTTTATTTCACAATTGCAGAGAATATTAATGAAATGCAATAAATATGTAAAAGTAATTTACAACAAATTATAATGTACATAGTAATGAAAGACGTGCTCTTGAATCTGAAAGAAAATTTCAAATTATTAGTAGGCACTCGTTCCAGAGGAACGTCAGTCTTTAAAAGTAAAACACATCATGCTCTAGGCATGCGGCACTCGTGTGACGACTATGACATTTCACCTGGGATAAGAACAGTATATAAAAGCACTAAGTGTTTTTGAAATCACTACGTATCACTCAAGGGTCAACATAGGCACCCGTAGAGTTAGAGTCCCAAGTAACTCACTGTTCTATGCAGAGTTAGGTGCAGGTTTCATCACACTACCTGCGGGTACCACAAAATGTTTGACTTCGTGCACTTGTTTCGCATAATGTTTGAAGAAAACGCGCGAAGATTTCCAGCCTGTGAAACTCTTAAGGCTTTCGAAATCCGTACTCTGAAAGAAATTCAGAGACGATGCAACTTTTCTAGGATCGTGACCGGCGGGTGTACTGTCAGGATCCGCTCTGCGAATGAAGTAGGTGATTTTCGCTCTTAGTTGTTTCAGTGACAGGTCGCTGCCCGATGTTTCTCCTTTGAAGAGTTGGCCTCCACCAAAGTCCGAAGTTCTACGAAGATAGACCTTGAGGCTCTCTACTGGACATAGAGAGGCATCTTCTTTCAGGGGGCATATTCTCCAAGGGCCCCATCTTTTGGTGGGTAATTCGTTTTTTGCGAGAAACGTCGGATCCGGGAAGAGGGTAAGGTCTCCTGAGTCAGTAAACAGGATATGACCCTCTTCCCTTGATAATGCCACTATTTCGCTGACTCGGGCTCCTGAGGCAAGAGCAAAAAGAAATATAACTTTTTGAGTCAGATCCTTGAGAGGGCATGAATCATTGTCCAAGTTGGAGGCAAAATGGAGCACCTTGTCCAGAGACCAGGAGATCGGTTTTGGTGGGGGTGCTGGGCGTAGACGAGCGCATGCTTTCGGCAGTTTATTGAAGATGTCGTTGGACAGATCAATCTGGAAGGCATACATCAGTGGTCTAGTCAAGGCCGATTTGCAAGTAGAAATCGTGTTGGCTGCCAAGCCCTGTCCATGAAGGTGAATAAAGAAGGACATGCAAAAATCAATGGTGATTTCCGTAGGATTTTTTGCCTTGACGAATGAGACCCATTTTCTCCAGGATGATTCGTATTGCCGTCTTGTGGATTCGGTCTTGTATTCCTCGAGGAAGTCTAGACTTTTCTTCGAGATCCCAAACCTTTTCTTCGCGGCTAGGGAGAGAAAATCATGAGATGAAGGTCCTTGATTTTCGATGATGAAGCGAAAACAGTCGACTTGTGTACTTGCTGGGAGAGAACTGGGCCCGGGAGAGGGATCAGCGTGGGCTGCAGCTCCAGGACCAGGGGGTACCAATTGCTCCGGGGCCACTTGGGAGCCACTAGGGCCGCTGTCCCTTTGAAGGTTCTCAGCTTGGAGAGGACTTTCAGCTAGGTTGGTGGGAGGGAACAGGTAGATCTTGGACCATCTGTTCCAGTCCAGTGACATGGCGTCCATTGCCTCTGCCTTGGGGTCCTCGTACGGGGCCACATATCGAGAAAGTTGATTGTTGTCGCTCGTTGCGAAGAGATCGATCTGAAGTTCTGGAACTTGGTGAGAGATGAAGGAGAATGATCCTGCGTCTAGAGACCATTCCGACTCTATCGGGCTTGTCCGGGATAGAGCGTCCGCCGTCACGTTGCGGAATCCTTGTAGGTGAACTGCAGACAGGTGCCACTTCTTCCTCTCTGCCAGACGGAAGATTGTCAGAAGCACCTGATTTATCTGGGGCGATCTTGAGCCTTGGCGATTGAGACATCGAACTACCACCGAGTTGTCTAGGGTTAGACGAATATGGATCGAGGGAGGCGGGGAGAGTTTCTTCAGTGTTAGAAGGACCGCCATGGCCTCCAAGATGTTGATGTGAAACGTCTTGAATAGAGGAGACCATGTGCCTTGACCCTGTTTTTGGTGGGAGTGACCTCCCCAACCCTCCAGCGAAGCGTCCGTGTGGATGTTGAGTGATGGAGGTGGGTGTTGAAGAGGGATGGACCTTTTCAGGGCCGTCACTTCCGACCACGGCTTGAGGAGAAGTCGAAGTCTGTTTGGGAGCCGTCTCTTGAGGTCTCTTCGAGCGATGGATGCAGAACGTCTCCAGACTCAAGCGGCATCCTTTAGCTGTGCACAAAGCACTGGGTTTGTCACTGAGGCGAACTGTAGAGAGCCTAGAACTCGTTCCTGCTGACGTCTTGAGATCCGTTTGGATTTCAGCAGTCGCTTGACAGACCCTGCTATTTCCTTCCTTTTCTTCTGGGGGATGGAAAGGGGGTGTGACTGAAGGTTCCACTGGATTCCTAGCCATTGGAACCTTTGAGCTGGAGAGAGGCGAGATTTCTTCGCGTTTATCTTGAATACCAGGTGTTCTAGGAACTGGGTGACTTTGCTGCAGGATCTTAAACAATCCTCGGGCGATGGAGCCCAGACTAGCCAGTCGTCGAGGTAGGCCATCACCTGGACGTCTTGGAGGCGGAGCTGTTGTACTATGGCGTCCGCCAGCTTTGTGAAGATCCGAGGGGCCACGTTGAGGCCGAAGGGCATGGCCCTGAAGGCGTAGCTTTTCCTTTGGAGTCGAAATCCTAGGTAGAAGGAAGCGTGGTGGTTCATTGGAACGTGCCAGTAGGCATCCGCCAGGTCTATGGAGACCGTGTAAGAACCTCGAGGCAGAAGGGTCCTTATCTGTTGAAGAGTCAGCATCTTGAATTTGTTGTTCGCTATGAACTTGTTGAGGGGGGATAAGTCTAGAATGACTCTGAGCTTGTCGGAGTCCTTCTTGGGGACGCAAAACAGTCTCCCTTGGAACCTGGTTGACTTTACCCTCCTTATCACCTTCTTGTTCAAGAGATCTAGGACATATTCTTCCAGAAGGGGGGTTGACTGTTGGAAGAATTGCTGGAAGGTTGGGGGTGGTTGAGTCCAACTCCAGCCTAGACCCTTCTTGACGATGCTGTGTGCACAGGGATCGAAGGTCCAACGATCCTGGAATTGGCGGAGTCTTCCTCCCACCGGAAGCACTTCATTGCTTCTGGTGTCCCGAGGGCTTACCGCCTCGGCCGCTAGCTCCCCTTCCTCCTCTGCCTCTGGAGGGACGGCGAGATGTGTCTCTGCCTGCACCTCTGCTTGAGCCTCTTCCCAAAAACAAAAGGTAGTCGTCTGTTGCTCAAAGGCAGGGGTGAAAACCGGTGACTGGGACAAGACCGGTTGGGTGACCACTTGAAAGGTCTGCTGTGGCTGAGCAGCCACTTGGGGAGTAGCGGGTCCCGGAAACTGTCGTCTCTGTTGACGTTGCTGGGGTTTTGGCTTGGAGGATTTCCTCTTAGGTTGAGGGCCATCGTCCTGAGAGGATTTCCTCTTCTTTGACATGCCCCACTTGTGGAGAAGGTTCCTATTCTCAGTGGCGGCCTTGTCGGTAATCTCTTTCACAAGATCAGAGGGAAAAAGGTGTTTACCCCAGATGTTGGAGGAAATCAGCCTCCGGGGTTCATGTCTCACTGTGGCACTTGAGAACACGAATTCACGACAGGCTCTCCGAGCCTTCATGAAGCTGTACAGGTCCTTGACCAGAGTCGCCATGTGCGTCTTGGCGAGCACCATGTAGTGGTCGGGGACTCTAGTGTCACCAGCCATGACGTCAAGCTGTACTTGGAGGGACATGGATGCGGTGAGCCTTTCCTTCGTGTCTTGTTCCCGACGAAGGAGATGGTCATTAAGTTTCGGGAGGTCTTCATTAAACTGACGTCCAGCAACGTCAGGATCTAGTTTTCCCACCACGAAGGTATGCTGGATATCCTTCCAGTGTCGAACATCGGGGGGAGTCACCAGGGAGAAGGGTCTGCACTCCTCCAGTGCAGGGCAAGGTTTCCCTTCTTCCACTGCCTTGTGAACCGCAGCGAAGGCCTTTTCCATAAAGGGGAGGATCGCATCATCAGGTGCGACATAGGTAGTATGCTTCTTGCTCAGTGCCGGAAGCTTTGAGCAGGTAAAACCCCTACTTTTAAAAGCGTTGGCCAACATAGCCTGGGCCTTCGGGAGATCGAACACTATCACCTCCTTAGGTTCGGTCTCTTCTTTAGAGGCAGGTTCGGATCGAAGCCGGACGTAACAGTCCGGATAAGCCTCAAAACTCGGGAAGAACTCCACTTCTTCCAGGGCAACCGAGCCGACCTTCTCGCTGATGAAGATCCTGCCCGTTGCGATGGGCATATGCTCGGCATACCTCCAGGGGTTGGCGTGCGAGCATACCGGGAGGTCCTTAACCGAAATCCTTTTCGGCTCCTTGGAACTTCCCATGGACCTGATGTACTCGTGTGTCACTTGGAGTTTCTTGTCCATAAGCGCTTCAAGCATACAGAACATCTCCTGGGCGGTTGGGATGGGATCCGGGGTGGCGGAGGTAGACGGGAGAGATACTTCCGTCGGTGTAGGAGTTGGGGCGGTGGTGGAAGGCGGAGCGACCTCCTGCTCCGACTCGGTGTATTCCACCTGGTCCTCTTCATAGTCCAGCTCTTGGGCCATGAGGTTCCTCTCCGTAGTCTCCGAAATCTCCGACATGCGCTCCGCGTTGTCGGTATCCAGGTGACACTCGTGCATGGACTGGGCCATGACAACATCGGGTTCCACCGTGATCTGGACGGTGGGGATCTGATCCTTGGGGACCACAGAGTCTGGGGATGCCTTTGGGAACAGTAAGGCCCTCATGTCTTCAGTGGCAAGGTACGGTCCAGTGGCGTTCTTCTGGAAGCCACGCACCCATTTGCGTAGCTTCTCTCGAGAAGCGTCCCTAACCCCCGCTGAAGGAGGGTTATTGAACGCGTCGACCAGGCGTTCCTGGCAGACCGTACAGTTCTGCGGGTCCCAGAACTTCAGATCTCCTTTCTTGTTGGCACAAGGGGTGTGGGTCCTACACGCCGTGTGCCCATAAAAGTGCGGGCGCTTCACTGCACAGAAGCTGTGGTCGCACTTCAGTTGCTCCTCCTGTAAGAGAAAGAGAACATGAGTATGGGGGAGTCATAAGGATGACTTCTATTCTAAAGTTAAATATTAATTGATTAATCTTTAACTTAATATTAAGTGTGATGATCAGAGAATGGGCGGAAAAGAAGGAGATAGATACATACTCCGTGTAACCCGCCCGGCTGGTTACCGTGACCTTATCCATAGACAATTTGTTGTGACCGAAGGCACAGGACAGAATTCGACATGGAATGCCCGGAAGGCAGTGGGAATTCTATTGGGAATTGTCAAGGATATAAAACTAGGACTGAGGCTACTCAGACCCTAGAACTGGGAACGTAGAAGATCCCATAGGGTAACGGTTTCCGGCAACCAGCCGTGCTAAGATACACACAGCATGCTGGAAATCTGTGATATGCAAGAAGACAGCATGGTCACTAATAGAACGGTAAGATAATACCTATCCATTTACGTAAACAAACCATCTGGTTGCGATGTAGGGCTATCAACATGAGATGATAGCTAGTAGAAGGGGTGCAAGTCGCCTTGACGCCTCCGGAAGGCTCCGGCAGACCAACGGCACGCCGGAGGCCGCCCCAGCAGAGTTTCTGGCATTAGGGAAGACAATATAAAAGTCAGGAGTAATACCAGGGTGGCGGCCGCCGGCACAGCGGCGGGACCCGCCGGCACAGCGGCGGGACCCGGCGGCACGCCGGCGGGGTGCGGTGGCATGCCGGCTTGGTGACAGGAACAAGGATGGTTATAGCAGAACCGGACTGCCGGCAGTGGATGCCGGCACTGGGGGCCGGCCGGTGGACGGACGACCGAAGCTATGAGTTAAGAGGGAAGGCCATCGGCTGGACGCTGGCAGGAGGCGGAAGTCCCCCGGCACACGGAGGACTGGCGGCCCAGAGGGCAAGGGATAAGTCACCAAGGTAGGAGGTGGGTATCACCGACAGTGGAGGCGGCAAGGGACCGGCACCAGGATAGTGAAAGAGACAGAGGGAGGGATGTAGGGGTCCGGCCACGGACCCCAAGACATCCCACCTGAGTGGGTGTACCCATGATAGAGGCTAGCCCTATCACCCAGAAGCAGGGGCCGCAGAGGACCGGGAGCTAAGGTAGCCCAAGGGAGGGCTAGGGAACACCCAAGAGGGGGGGAGAACCCCTGCAGACAGAACGCATCCAGTGGCTAACCCCATAGGACACTATGAAGGGTATATGTACCAGAGCGGATGCACACAGGAGCTCAAGGTAGCCCTATCACTCCACCCTAAGGAGGAGTTGTAGAACAGGGGACAGATAGGTATAGACTAACCTAAGTATAGGCTAGGCCATACAAGAGATAGGTGGGGAGGGGAGAAGAGAAGGGTCTTCTGTGGAGGAGGCTCTGTACCAAAGCGGCCACCAAGGAAGGGAGGACACTCCCTAGCCTAAGGTAAGGCAGCCTGTCTGAAAACGGTGCATGGGTATCGTTTCAGCAAGGTACAGAGCTAACTCCCCCAAAACCTAACCTAGAGCAGGGATGTTACACCCTGAACTAGGAAGGATGGAAGACGTATCGCTATTGCAGGAAAGGTCGGAGACCTAGCCCCAGCAATAGAGGACGGACTAGCCGTTCCTCATTCTCGGACGCAACCCTAAGGGGGGATCATTCCCTTAGGGGGGACAGAGAAGCGATATATACTCTGATAAGAGCCTGATCACCTTACGTGGTAGGGGGAGCAAGGCTACAAAGAGGGGATGCCCTAAGGCAGGGGATGAAGGAAGCATATAGGGGTCCTACTTGTAGGTTAGGTTAGAAAGGCATACTATCTAACCTGTCCCCTATATGGTCCCTGAAGGCAAAAATACTTGCATCACAGTCAATAGTATTGTAAAATAATGCCACTATCTTCATAATTAAACCTAGTATCACTGAAATATATCATGCATGAACACTGATGTTAGGCGCTTTGGCCTAGGGGCTAGACTAGCCAACTGGTATGGGGTCAATTGATGACCGATAACACGGCGTCAAAACACGATATAAAAGTTTCTAGCTATGAAGACTAAATAACTAATAGTATCGATTAGTTAATGAGGCCGGAAAACGCTGTTGAGGCTATCTAAATAAGGCATGCAAAACAACAGCGACGCCATAAAATGGCGGGTCCGGTCGAGGCACAGCTCTGCCACAAAACATCAAATATCTCGAAAAGTAAAAGTTACTTTACGGTCAGAGCTTATTTAAACAATACTGGAACCTTGTACTCAACTTTCCAGAAGAAGGCGAGGCCGAGGGTAGAGACATGGCTAAGATGCAAGTCGATAAAGTACGCACAGGGAAAAGTCCGACTAGTAAGGCAAGCTACTAAACGAAGGATGGGGACGGACGTGACGTCATTTAGCAATGGCGCCCATTTGTTTACGTCTCGAGTACCAAAAGTAGCCACGAACGAGATTAGCTGTGGAACGGCTCCCCAGCTATTCTCCGCCCCTACACTTCGAAGCGTTAACTCTATGTAGGGTGTAGATAGCTATGTGGCGCGTTAATACATGCGTCCTCTGTTGATATACGATGTCTTGAAGGGAAACCTTTAGGATACTCGCTCCAGAAGTTAGAATTCTGTGATAACCTGTGGTTAAATTCCTGGGAATATTTAGTAGTTATATACCCAAGGAAGCTACCAAAAAGGAACCTTCCATCAGGACGCCATGGCTTGAGCCCAAAAACAACGGATGAGGACACTGATATTGGTTCCGTAATATATACAAGCCTTGAGACCGTTTGTATTCTCAGTGTATACTTATGTTTGTTCATACAATATATGCTACCTTGAGGCCCCTTTTCTAACGTCTAAAAATGACTCTTCCCTGCAGGGGCCAGGAAGCACTAACATTGTTATGCTTAGTGATAATGACGGATAACGGTAACGTCATTTGTCTCAATTGCCCCTTTTGGCCGTAGAAATATTGTCCCAAGGTTAAGGCACTGATGAAAATCCACAGATACATTATTTCTCTGGTATGCTTCCATCAGGACGTCGTGGCTTGAGCCCAAAAAACGGATTTTGAGCGAAGCGAAAAATCTATTTTTGGGTGAGTTGGCCATGACGTCCTGATGGACCCACCCTTCTTTTCCATGAAAAGATCTTCACGATTTCCCTCTCTGAACTACTGTATCTGTAGCACCATGCTCAACGCTACAAGGAATGGCCGCCAGAGGGAGTTGGCGCGGTTGTGATACGATAGTAGTAGGAGAACCAGGGTAACCTCTATTGCAGCTACCCTTCTAATTCTGCCACGTATTCCCCTCGAAGCGTAAAGGCTTTTTGGGGTGCAGATTGCCATGTGGCGTATCAAGAATACGTCCCCTGAGTATATTCGATACCCTCGAGAGTAATCTTAAGGGTACTCGCGCCAGAAATTAGAATTCTGTGAAACCTTTGGTTTGATTCTCTGGGAATATCACTGTAGTCATATATACCCTTGGGAAGCTACTAAAGGAACCTTCCATCAGGACGTCATAGCCATCTCACCCAAAAATAGATTTTTCGCTTCGCTCAAAATCCGTTAATTTTTCTTTTGTTAAATTTTCTAGTTCTACTGGTAGTCAGTACTGTAGATTTTATGTTCATAAAAAAAAACATTAGCCCACTGGTACCTATGATATCAGTCATGTTTATCTCTTTCTTGAATTGTTAATGGCTAGTTTAAATAAATTTCAAAGAATATTGAGCCGGTATATATTTAGCCTCATTCATTCCTATATTTTTGCCCTATTTTTCACTTGAGCACCTGCCCTGAAAAAGTTCTCTGCACGTCCCTGATGACGCATGTGTTAGTTAGAAGAATGAAATTCCCGGTTGTAATAACATTAATGAATTATAAAAGCTATTTAGGCACAATTATACTAGTAAAGATATATATATTTATGCATACATTTTCCTCTTCCTTATGTCGATCGTATACGCTAGAGATTCGGCGATTTAGGTAACCGAGATCTTGCTCCGTGCTAGGCTACCTAGCCTATGCGCTTTAGTATACTTTCATACATTATCCCCATTTACCCTTGTGTATTGTTTTATCAATTCAACGGGAGATAGTATATCTCCTAGAATTAGTGATATAACACGATACTCGTCTCCTGTGGAGATTTAAGGGATTCTCTCCTTCCCTCTGAGTGCCGCCATAGGCAATAACCCTATCTGGTCTTGCCATAGAGTAGTTCACTCCGGCTTGACTAGGCTAGGGTTTTCTGTCTCCCACCCTTGCCGGCAAGTATCCCGGCTTTGGTTTTCGACAGAACCTCAGAGTATTCAGTCTTTCTGCCAGCAGCCGAGCAGCAGGGCGAGTAGTCACTCCCCTGCCGGCTTACAGCTGTCGGCACAGGAGGCTAAGCCTCCCTAGGCCGCACATGAAGTGGTAGTATGATGCCGCCACCTTCTCACCTGCGGTCTAGAAGACTAGTCCTGTTTCGGCAGACCCTAGGCTGAAAAATAGATATTCTTCTGCCGCCTAGGATGGCGCTGATACTGAAACAAAGTTTCTCCCTTGTGTGAAAGTGGCGGCAATCTTGCCGCCTTCTTCCACACTTGATACAGGACCTTTTTCCCTGCCCCTCTCTGTCCTTTAGCGATGGCCTAGCTATCGCAATCCTGTGGCCGTCGTCCTACAGTCTCACCGCTTGCCGGGTAGATTGTGGTGCCGCCCAGGCTCCTACATAAGCAACTGTAAAGTTACTCAGTCTTTCCCTTATGGACGCAAGGCTCCGGGAAAGGTTGTGCCGGCTGTGGCGGCTGCCAGTGGGAGACCCCTCTACTGTTAAGTGTTCTTCAGTCCTCCCTTGGATTACCATCCACATCCCTGAAGCCGGCAGAGACCGGCAACGGGTCTTGTGGCTGGATGGAAGCTTGAATGATGCATTCTCCCCTTCTATTTGAACCCTCATTCTGGAGGAAGGCAGTAAGGTTAAGTACTTACACCCTTATTTACTGTAAACATACAATTTAATAAGGCAGCCGTTCACTCCATGCTTTCTCTAAGGCAGCCGTTCACTCCATGCTTTCTCTAAGGCAGCCGTTCACTCCATGCTTTCTCTAAGGCAGCCGTTCACTCCATGCTTTCTCTAAGGCAGCCGTTCACTCCATGCTTTCTCTCTCTCTGTCAGCTAGTGCCGTCAGGTACTAACCCAGCTGGCAGTATGCCAACTGGATCGGTGCCGTCAGGTACTAGCCAAGCCGGCGGCATGCCGGCTGCTGCCGGCTGAACCAGTGCCGCCAGGTACTAGCCAGCCGGCATGTCACCAGCCGGACCGTGCCGCCAGGTGCTAGCCTAGCCGGCAACATGCCGGCTGAACTACAGTATATGATTATACAGTAGCCAGAATATTTGCAGTATAGTATATACTGCAGATAGAAAACTATAATACAGTATATATTATACAGTAATTATTTTCCAACATACCTTGTGTATCCTTGCACAGTCTATTGTTGAGACCAATCCTATACTGTATTGAAAGAAAAGATTTCTTTCAATACACTGATAGTTAATCAGTTAACAACTTACCCCACAATATTAAAGAACTTGAGAAGGGTCAGTGTTAGTACATACTTATTCTATCCCAGAGGTTAGAACCCTTCTCTTTGAGTTTGCCTGGACATGGAAACTCTATAGCTTTAATTTTGGGGGAGGGCACAGAAATTGGCTGGATAGGAAACACAAATATGTGTCTTTCCTAATTCTCTTCTAGCTTAACTATCCTAAGCTATAATGGTTAAAATATTAATATTAATATTTTGCATAATTTGCTTATCAGTTGAGATACACAACCGCATACTCATTTAATTTTCCTCTCTTTACAGGAGGACCAAATGAAGTGCGACGTCATCTTCTGCAACCACAAGAGTAGGGACTTCTGTGGTTACAAAGCTGGTCTCATGGCCCCTGCACCGCGACTACCAAAACCCTGCGGTACTGGGACCCCCAAGACTGCAACATCTGCCGGACCTTGGTGACCGAAGGTTTCGACGACCCCAAGTCAACGGAGTCGAGGGATGCAGCATGAGCAAAGCTGTGCAAATGGGTACAGGGGCTCCAAAAGAACTCTACGGGACCGTACATACCTAATCAAAGGAAGCGCGACTTGCTGTTCCCTGAAGCGGGTACCAAAGCTGTCGTACCCCAAGCACGACCCGGACCTCCTTGCGTCCAGATTGCCATTGAGACGTATGTCAGTGAGGCATTGCAAGGCATGGACATCCACCAGGAGAAAAGGATGTCTGAAGTGTTCACAAACACTGTAAAGGATCTGCTGAAGGATGATCCCAAGGAAGAGTCTACTCTACCTCCAGATGAAGATGATGATGACGAGTTGGAGTCCCTTCCGTCTGTGCCGGCACCAGAGCCGTTACCCTCAACATTTTCTTCTTCTGCCCCTCCATCAGGCGACATGGGCCAGGCTCTGGCCCATCCATCTTACGGCCCTAATGGAGAGCATTCGTAAGCAAGGTGAAACTAGGGAAGCAAAATTCAAGAAAGAGATCCTTGAAGCTCGACTCTCCGTCTCTCGAGGGTCATAAAAGCGACCAAGAGTCCAAGACCTCCCATCCTGCTCCGAAACCAATCCCTGAAGGTATGCGGAGTTTATGCCAATAACCAACGGCAAACTCTACATATCAGAGAAGATGGGAGCCGTCCCCCTAAATTACATTCAGTTCTGGCAAAGATTTAATGCTTACCCAGACTGCTTCATCTGACTGAAGCAGGAGCCAGCGTCGAAAGAGGAGACGGAACCCAAGGAGGTCATGATATTCGATCACGACAAGGCACAGGCTCTCTTGTCGAGCAGCCTGAAGAAGGTGGGCTACACAAACTCTAAAGTGTCAGCCCTGAGCAAGAAGCATCCTACCTTTCTTGCTCCTGCTTCAATAGCCTTCCCCTTTACATCGAAGGCTTTTAAAGCCTTTGCCAAGGCAGTGGAGCAGGCAAACCATGTCCTACACTGGAGGAGTGTAGACCTCTGTCGTTAGCCCTGCCCATGGAGGATAAGGAGTGGAAAGAAGTCCACCTAACCTTCTCAGTAGGGAAGTTGGTGAAGATATTGCGGGATAACAGTTCAGCAAGAATCTCCCGAAACTGTCAGACTTTCTCTTGCATAGGGAGCAAGGAGAGACTGGCGGCATCCCTATCCCTACAGAACTGTATGGAGATGTGTGTAGGCCTAAAGAGCACCCCAGACATGAACATGGTCATGGCCAAAATGCACATGGCCACCTTAGTAAAGGACCTGTACGCCTTTATGAAGGCCAGGAGAGCATGTAGAGAGTTCGTGTTCACTGCCCCAACAGTGAAACACGAACCCAGGAAGCTGATAGTTTCCAATATCTGGGGTAAGGACCTCTTCCCAAATGAAGTGGTCAAGGATGTAGTCGATAGAGCCGCCACGGAGAATAGGAACCTTTTCCAGAAGTGGGGCATTTCGTCTAAGCGCAAGTCTTCCTCGGATGCGGGTCCCCAACCTAAGAGGAAGACCAAGAAACCCAGACTACCCCCTCGGCCTGCCCTACAACATCCCACAGTCACCATAACCGCGATGCCCCAAGTGGTTGCCCAACCACAAACCACATTCCAGGTGATGCCTCAGCAGCTGGTTGCCCAGTCCCCAGCATTCAACCCGGGTTCGAGAGGCAAACCACTACCTTTCATCCGAAAGGTAGAGGCTCCAGACGGGGCTCCTCAAGACACCCCTCACGAGGTAAGGGAGGACGCAGTCAGGGAGGTAAATCCTCCGAACAACCGAAGCAATGAGATGCTTCAGGTAGGAGGGAGGCTACAACAATTTCAGGATTGTTGGACCTTTCAATCCTTGGGCCCACAGCCTAATCAAGAATGGACTTGGATGGAGCTGGAGCAAGCCTCCACCATCTTTTCCTCAATTCTTCCAACACTCCACCCCCTTATTGGAAGAATATACCCCAGAACTGTTGAGCAAACAGGTAATAAGGAGGGCAAAGTCCATCAAATTCCAGGGAAGGCTGTTCTGTGTTCCCAAGAAGGACTCGGATAAACTCAGAGTCATTCTGGACTTGTCGCCACTCAACAAGTTCATCGAGAACAGCAAGTTCAGGATGTTAACCCTTCAACACATAAGGACCCTGTTACCAAAAGGGGCGCACACAGTCTCAATAGACCTAGCATATGCTTACTGGCATATTCCAGTCAACCGTCCCCTCTCCTCCTACCTAGGATTCGAGTTACAGAAGAAATAGTACGTCTTCAGAGCCATGCCCTTCGGACTAAACATAGCCCCAAGGATCTTCACGAAACTTGCAGACGCAGTCGTTCAACAACTACGCCTAAAAGGTGTTCAGGTAGCAGCGTACCTGGACGAGTGGCTGGTGTGGGCAGCATCCAGGACGGCTTGTCTGCAAGCATCCAAGAAAGTGATCCAGTTCCTGGAACATCAACTTCAAGAAGTCTCGACTCTCTCCAGCTCAGGAGTTTCAATGCTAGGAATCCATTGGAACATGAAGTCACACCGCCTCTCCATTCACCCAGGGAAGAGGAGAGAGATTGCGGGGGCTGTCAAGAAACTACTGAAATCCGACAGGATCTCAAGACGCCAATAGGAAAGAGTACTGGGCTCTCTCCAGTTCGCAGCAGTAACAGACCCAGTGCTAAGAGCACAGCTGAAAGATGCGTCAGGAGTCTGGAGAAGATATGTATCAAACGCTCGAAGAGATCTAAAAAGACCGATACCGACATAACTACGATCACTTCTCAAGCCATGGTCGAAGGCCAAGAACCTAAAGAGGACCGTACCCTTACAACCACCTCCACCATCGATAACCATCCACACGGATGCCTCGACGGAAGGATGGGGAGGTCACTCCCACCAAAGGAAATTCCAAGGGACTTGGTCTTCTCTGTTCAAGACCTTTCACATCAACATTTTGGAGGCCATGGCAGTCCTCTTGACGAAAAAACTCTCCCCTCGCAGATCAGCCCACATCAGGCTGATCTTGGACTGCGAAGTGATAATGAGATGTCTGAACCGACAAGGCTCGATATCGCTCCATATCAACCACGTGATATTGGCAATCTTCCGTCTGGCGGAAAAGAATAGATGACACTTATCAGCAGTTCACCTTCAAGGGTTCCACAATGTGACGGCGGACGCTCTATCCAGGCTCAAGCCGATAGAGTCAGAATGGTCCCTAAACGCAGACTCATTCTCCTTCATCTTACAACAAGTTCCAGAACTGCAGATCGACCTCTTCGCGACGAGCGACAACAAGAAACTACCTCGATATGTAGCCCCATACGAGGACCCTCTAGCGGAGGCGACCGACGCCATGTCCCTCAATTGGAACAAATGGACCCGGATTCACCTGTTCCCTCTGACCAATCTCCTGCTGAAGGTCCTAAACAGGCTAAGATCCTTCCGAGGATCGACAGCTCTAGTGGCTCCCAAGTGGCCCAAGAGCAACTGGTTCCATCTGATAATGGAACTGAAGCACAGAAGAATATCATACTGTCTGGACGCAACTGTAAGGTCTTGAATATTTGCATGAAGACCACGAATATTGCAATACAGAAGCGACATTGACGAAATTTAGGACGTACTGGTCCCAGATCTCGCTTAATGTCTCCAGACAGCATAAGAATTAATAGGAGTAAAAAAAGACATCATACTTAAAAACTAGATTAACAAAAATTATAACAAAAACAATATGTACAAAATTATAAATAAAGTGATTGATGAAACCCATAGACTATAGTAAAAAGTCAGAAAAACTGGTCAACATGGAGGAGCCGATACACCATGCTAGGCTAAATACCCTCCAGGATAGCCACTTCAACTGAAGGGAGGACAGTAAGGATGGTTTTGAGAAGAAAAATAATCAGAAAAGGAAAAGACAACCTCTTGATAAACGACCAGGTATCCATGGCCCTTCTATTAAGCTTGCCCAACACACCATTTAAAAAAAACAAGAGGAAGAAAAAAAAATAATATAGTAAAGTGTGCCCGAGTATACCCTCAAGCAAGAGAACTCTAACTCAAGACAGTGGAAGACCATGGTACAGAGGCTATGGCACTACCCAAGAACAATGGTTTAATTTTGGAGTGTCCTTCTCCTAGAAGAGTTGCTTACCATAGCTAAATAGTCTCTTCTACCCTTACCAAGAGGAAAGTACACTGAACCATTGCAGTACAGTAATTAACCCCTTGGGTGAAGAAGTGTTTAGTATCTCATTGTTGTCAGGTGTATGAGGAAAGACGAGAATATGTAAAGAATAGGCCAGACTATTCTGTGTATGTGTGTAGGCAAAGAAAAAATAAGCTGTAACAAGAGAGAGGGATCCAATGCATTACTGTCTGGCCAGTCAAAGGATCCAATAACTCTCTAGTGGTAGTATCCCAATGGGCGGCTGGTGCCCTGACCAACCTACTACCTTTTCTCTTCCAATTCCATCTGATCTTCCTGAGTATATATATATATATATATATATATATATATATATATATATGTATATATATATACATATATATATATATATATATATATATATATATATATATATATATATATATATATATATATAT
>NC_090732.1:94333130-94348130 GCF_036898095.1 Palaemon carinicauda | reverse complement strand
TTTCGCAGTTTTTTTAAAGAAAGCATCGATAGATAATTGCTTGGTACGGCTTTTCAGAATGTTTCGAAAGTGAGTTAGGCAAACATCATCGAATTGAGAAACTACACGACAAACCTGCAATTTCTTTGGATGGTATTTATCGATGAAGTCGACCACGTCTTGATATTTTCCTAACACCTCTTTTATTTGCGCCGAACCTAACACGTGTTCTACCTCCTCGCTCCCTTCCTCGTCATCAATCATGTGCTCCGACATAGCATGGAGTTCCTTGAGCTCATCCGTGGTAAGTTCGTCGTGATGTTCGGCGACGAGTTCCGTAACGTCATCTGCGTTGACCTCCAGACCCATGGACTTGCCAAGGGAGACAATTTCCTCTACGGCTTCCGCTGCACCGACCACGGGATCAGGTTTTGGGTCAAAACCCTCGAAATCTCGGGAGAAACTGCATCAGGCCACAGCTTCTTCCAGGCAGAATTGAGGGTCCGTCGAATTAATCCCACCCAAGCCTGATCTATGATCTTCAAGCAGTGCACGGTGTTGAAGTGGCCCTTCCAAAATTCACGCAAAGTTAAGTTGGTGCTTTGTATGACATTAAAGCACTGCTTAAATAAGCGCGTGGTGTACAGCTTCTTAAAATTAGAGATGACTTGCTGGTCCATGGGCTGGAGGATAGAGGTGGTATTCGGTGGAAGATACAGCACCTTTATGAACTTGAATTCATCGAAGATACCATCTTCAAGTCCGGGGGGATGAGCGGGTGCATTGTCAAGGCATAGTAGGCACTTTAAAGGCAATTTCTGTTCATGAAGATACTTCTTCACAGAAGGGCCGAAAACTTGGTTTACCCATTGCACAAAGAATTGCCTATTGACCCAGGCCTTCGAGTTGGATCGCCAGAAAACATGAAGCTGATCCTTATCGACGTTGTGTGCTTTAAAGGCCCTAGGGTTCTCTGAATGGTAAACCAGTAAGGGCTTAACTTTAAAGTCCCCGCTAGCGTTGGCACATAGGGCAAGAGTCAACCGATCCTTCATTGGCTTATGCCCAGGCAATTTCTTCTCTTCGGCAGTGATGTAGGTTCGACTGGGCATCTTCTTCCAAAACAGCCCGGTTTCATCACAATTAAACACCTGCTGCTCTACGTAGCCTTCTTCCTGCACGATCTTTTCGAAGTTCTTGACAAAGTCAGCTGCAGCCTTTGTGTCCGCACTAGTAGCCTCTCCGTGGCGAACAACTGAATGAATCCCGGACCGTTTCTTAAATTTCTTGAACCAGCCACGAGATGCCTTGAAATCATCTGAGGAAGGCTCGGTTGAACTCTCCCCAGCATCACCCCCAGAGCTCTCCTCCTTCAAGTCCGTAAAGATGGCGTGCGCCTTCTCGCAGATAACGGTCTCGGTGATGGTGTCGCCAACGATCTCTCTATCCTTAATCCACACTAGTAGAAATCGTTCCATCTCTTCTATGATAGGGGTACGGCGTTTGGAAATTATAGTGATCCCCTTGGAAGGTTTCACTGCTTTAATAGCTTCCTTCTGTTTAAGGATTGTCGAGATCGTCGACATATTACGGCCATACTGTTTAGCAAGTTCACTCAAGCGGACGCCCCGCTCATGTTTTTCAATAATTTCCTGCTTAATTTCTAAAGAAAGCATTTCCTTCTTCCTTTTCTCACCACTACCACTACCACTGGCAAAACTAAGCCTTTTAGGACCCATACTTTACGTAAATTACCGTTAAAGGATGCACGTAAAAAATCACGATTAAAACAGAGTTAATAGCAGAACGCACAGAGCACAACCACAAGAAGCCGACGAGAACAGAGGACTGACCCAAGACCCGCTAATTGAGCGTCCCTCCGAGGTCGATGTGCTGCCTTCTATCGGCGGAAATAAAAAACACTTCAGGCGCTATGAGCACCAACTACGCGTAGGAGTTTTGTTTACTTCGGGTGTCGAAAAAAACATTCGGGTGTAGTCGGAACGTGTTCGAATTGTCCTTCGCGTCGAAAAATTCGGATACAACCGTACAACGAAAATTGCTTACTTCTTGTGTCGAAATAAAATTCGGGTGCAGAGTAAAAAAATTGCTCGAAATTTACTTCGGATGTTGGAAAATTCGGATGTAGATACGTTCGTGTGTAGAGGTTCCACTGTACGGTACATATATAAATATATATATATATATATATATATATATATATATATATATATATATATATATATATATATATATATATATATATATATATATATATATATATATATATATATATATATATATAACGGATTTTGAGCGAAGCGAATATCTATTCTGTCATCTTCTCTTTCCATGACTGACTAAATCCATAGAGGATTCATTGGCTAGATACATCAAAGGATAGCCAGTTCCTTGTCATGCACAGTGCTTATCTAACTAAGGCAAGTGACCCCTGCCAGTCCATACTAATTCTAGTAAGATCAACCACCAGGCATCAGGAGTAAAAGCTGAAGAGATGGTTTGTCCTTCACCTTAAACCCACCTCATCCGCTCACTTGGAAGATAAGGCCCGGTGGCGTTCTTCTGGAAACCGCGCACTCATTTGCGCAGTTTCTCTCGAGCGATGTCCCTTACCTCCGTGGACGGAGGGTTGTCAAACGCCTCGTCAAAGATGCTTTTGCAGATTGAACAAGTCTGCGGATCCCAGTACTTGTGGTCACCTTTCTTGGCGAGACAGGAGGCGTGGGTCCGGCACGCCGTATGCCCTTAGAAGTCCGGGCGGCGAACTGCACAGAAGGAGCTCTCACACTTCACATACTCCTCCGGTAAAAGAAAGAGGTTATGAGTACATGGAAGACATAGATATGGCTTACATTACTCTTAATTTAAGAATAACTTAACTCTGTACGATTAGCTTATTATTATAGGCTCAGGAGCTAAAAAGGAAGTAGGAAGACACATACTTGTGAATCCCATCCAACCAGTTGCCGCAACCTTTTCTGTAGTCAATTCCTTAGGACCTGCAGGTTCTAAAGGAGGAAAAAATCCTTATGGATGAGCCAAGCTTAGGCCTCCTTTTTAAGGAATTTTCCACAGAGTGGAAAGGGTCTGAGGTCATTCAGAACCTAGGGAGGGAGAGGGGGAAAATAGGATAAAACCCCCTCAATAGTTAGGTAGGTCCCGGCAAGAGACTGCACTGAGAAGCACAGAGTATGCTGAAAATGTTGTACTGTGCAACCGTACAGCATAGCCACTATTTCAGTAGGTATAAGATACCAAGGGGGAAGTGGCCAGGCTATCCAGCTGCATCAGATCGACTGCCGGCACTGGGCCATCAGCCGTGGAAGGGGTGCTTGTCCATTAGAGCCTCATTTGGTGGCGCCGGCAGACCAGCGGAAAGCCGGAGGCCGGTCCGGCGGGGTGAATCCATCTAGGGGTACACACTGAGTGACAGATGGTAGACACCAAAGGGGCGATCGCCGGTACGGCGGCGGATCGCCGGTAGAGCGGCGGACTCCGGCAGCCGGCAGGCTGTCGACATGGTGAGCCTTAGTTTGTTTCATAAGATGTATGGGGCGGATAACCAGGAAGTCGGCGGTTAGTGCCGGCAGGGGGCGGAAGACGGCAGGATGTCGCCATAGGCAATCCTAGGGAAAGAAGTATAGGGCGGACACCTGGGGTGTCGGCGATTAGCGCTGGCAAGGGGCGGCAGCCACTGGCAGTCGGCAGGCTGTCGCCAGGGGTGTTAGCATCTTATGAATGGAGAGGTCACTTGGGGTGTCGGCGGCTAGTGCCAGCAGCGGAGGCGGCAAGGGACCGGCACCATGATAAGAGAGAGAGAAAGGTAAGGAGGGAAGTTAAGGAAGGGTAATGTCCAATACCCCACCGGCTTCCCTCCGGAAGAAGTGCTCTCATGATAGGCGGGGATACGTCTATCATCTGGCGGCAGGGGGATGGCAGACAGCCGGGAGCCTGAGGTAACCCAAGGGAGGGGCAGAGGGCACTCAGAGAGGGGGAGTCTTCCGCCAGCAGGACAGCCGCTGGCACCAACCCCATAGAACAACTATAAAGGGGAAGTGTAGCAGAACGGCCAGCCAAGCAGAAGAGCACAGCTAACCCTACAACTCTCCTCAAGGGAGGAATTGTAGGACAGCAGACAGGGGTGTGGAGGCAAGCCAACACAAAGGGATAGAGTGGGGTGGGGAGTAGGGGTCTTTCAAGGGTGGGGGGAGTCTGTCGGTGCTAGCCTACTTAAGCAGGTGAGAACGCTCCCCAACCTAGGGAAGGATAGCTCAGATCAGGTACAGCACTGGTGTACAGTCCTAAACTATAATAAAACAGAATCCCCCAGGCCTAACCTAAACCTGGAGAGTCATTCTCCTAGATTAGGGAGGACTGGGAAAGACACGTCGCTGGGTTGCAGGTAGGAAGGGAGTGTCCCAACCAAGTGCAAACTAGGAGAAGGGCAGAGCCCTTCCCCTTGGACTCAGTCACAACCTTAAGTGGGGTCATTCCCTTAGGGTGGGCTGAGAAGAGCGATGGATACTCTGGGGTTCTAGCCAAGATCCCTCCATATATAAGGGAGAGGGAAGAACACCTAGCCTAACCTACCCGAGAACTAACCCAGGCAGGGGGATAGGCTATAACGAGGCTACCCAGAGGGAGTTACCCGTAGGTGAGGGGGATATAGGAAGCATACGAGGGCCCCAACGTTAGGTTAGGGGAGTGTGGTACAACAGACCTAACACGGTCCCTTGTATGGTCCCTAGAAGGCGAAAGCACATGTGCAGCACTGTATCTAGTATGTTTAAAAGCCTATATCTTCATTATAATAACTTAGGAACACTTATTATATCATGCAAAGCAAATATGAGTACTAGGCTATCAAGTCTAGGGGCTAGGCTAGCGATCTAGCAAGGGGTTAAGCAAGCACTAGTTGCCTAACTGAATACTAACAGCATAATATAATAAGTGCAGCGGCATAGCAAACCAATTGTGCATTTTGTGATGGAAGCACCAAACATGGAGGAATGATCAAATATTATATGGGGAACATTTTCAGGTATGGAACCACTTTTGTAGTAATCCCAAAGTTGCCACCATATTGGATTTCAAAATGACGGCTAACAAATCTTTAATTACAGATAATTCTGGTTATATTCCAGCTAGACTTGGTTTTAGTGTCTAGATATACATATTTGAGGTCAAGGAATTGAATGGTTCTAGTTAGAAGTTGATTTGGTGACGCCATATTGGATTTCAAGATGGTAGGCTAAAAAAAAAGAGAAAATTATGACTGATATATTTGGTTCTGTGTCAGCTAGATACTTAATTCTGGTATTTTTCTTTCTATTCCAGATTTCAACCATGTGGGAAACGGTTCAAGGTAGTTGATGTTTCCAAGCCTTTAACTCCCACACCAAAACTGGACTGGGAACTCTGTGTTCTGTGTCAAGCTGATAAAGAAGAGTCCCTACAGTGTCCTGCTGCAACTAAAAGAAAAGTATCAGGTGCTGGATACAAGACATTTGAGGACAATATGTTAGCATTCAGTGAACTAGGTGAGCAGCCACAAGATATGGACTTACAACTAGATGAAGGCCAAGGGATAGCTGCCACTCTGGCTGCCCACCAAGCCAAGTGGCACAAGTCATGCAGGGTGAAACACAACACTACCAAGCTACAACGGGCACAGGAAAGAGGTAATTCTGAAGGAAGCCCTGCCGCCAGTACAAGCACAGATGAGTACAAGCGAACTAGATCTAAGGCAGCTTGTGTCGAAAACATACGCAATCATCTATGCTTCTTCTACCACCAACAGCTTGGTTCAGAGTTTCATCAAGTAGCGACACTGGAACTAGATAAACACGTTCGCAACGCTGCCGAGTTTCTTGAGGATACCACTCTGTTAGCCCAACTGAGTGCTTGGGGTATGGTGGCAAGAGAGGCCAAGTACCACAAGAAATGTTTGACATCCCTATACAACCGCGTGAGGGCAGCAAAAACCAAGCGCGTCAATCATCGTCCTCAGCATCTTTGACCATAGCTCAACTAATCAAATACAACAGTGTGAAACATGAGAGAAGAGGTGCAGGCACAGACGTGCGACAGCATCAGTCAAGAGACTCCCTTGCCAATATCTCTTGGCTTGTGCTTCATGCCCATACGAGAAAGAGGGAATTAGTTGACACACTATCTGGACTAGGGATCAGCATTGCATATGATAGAGTGCTACGGATCTCTGCAGAGCTGGGCGACAGGACATGTCAGCGCTTTCAGATGGAAAAGGTGGTTTGCCCCCCAAAGCTCCGCAGTAGAGTGTTCACCACAGCAGCTGTAGATAATATAGACCACAATCCCAGCTCCACGACAGCACATGACTCATTCCATGGCACTGGTATTTCATTAATACAACATCCAGACTATGACAATCAAGGCACAGACCGAGGTATTGTCATCATCGGGGGTATCTTCAATGTCAAGGCTGTGGGTGACCTTCCACGGTATTATACAGATGTACAGCCAGTTACTTCACCTGCCCAAAAAAACCATGTACCAGCTGGAACCCAAGCATCACTGTAGAGGAATCCTGCACAAGCTGAGCTTGATAAAGAGAAGTGGCTCCAGGCTGTGAAGGATGCATGTGACAGTGGTGATACACAAAATCCAGGAAACATTTCGTGGGCTGCACATCATGCAGAGAGCCAAGCAGCCCAGCATACTGGCCATTCCAGCATCAATGCGACCGTTTCAAAATGATCAAAGAACTCGTCTGGAGACTTCTGCGAACCTTGGAATTAACCTCTGACATGTTAAACACTGGATCGTGCATAAGAGTGGTCGCTTCAGTCTGCGTTACAGACTTTACACGAGTATTCAACAGCTCCAACTCCCTCGCATGCCTCGCTTCTTCCATCTCTATTTTTTTCCTGCCTTCTCTGTTTTTCTTCTTGTCTTGCGATTTCCCTTGCTTCCATCTCCTTAGCATGTCATGATTCTTCTGCCATCATTTTCAACTTAGGTAAATTCTCCTCTGCTGCAATTCATCGAATCTCAGCCTCCACATCCCTATCTAATTCCATGCCTTCACTTTGTGAGTCAACTGGTCCATACTTCACTAAAAATTCTTCTTCAGCTTCTTCCAACAGTTCACGAGCTGCTACAATATTTTCTTCCGACAACTTTCCCGAGTTTATCAGCGCTTCTAAGGCTAAACACTTTATTTGGGTTTTAATCATTCCACAAGTAGCAGGGCCATAACATACCGTTAAAATAGAGAACCACTGAGCTTTAATTACATTAGCTTCTGACAATTCCCCAACATTTGGGTTATTCAAAAACTCTTGGATGTTAAATTGTGCAATCTTGTAATTTAACAATATTTAATAACTCTCCAAAAATACATCCTAACAATACACAAAATCCTATCAACACTAAATTGTTCAAAACCTTTAATCAAAACACAGCCCAGTTATCACCAATATTTAGAACAGACTCGCTCAATCCAAGGGTCTGGGCACCAAAAATATATTGTATGATGGTCCCGTGACTGGGAACCTAACATATATGATATACGGTATATTACGGCTGGTAAACTATACAACCTATCGAGTTCCGAAGTCACCTGGTTGCTTTTACATTAAATCTGTTGTACTTGGAAATATTAATACCTGAACTCTGAGACAGTTATATAACTCCCAGACAGCAATATATAACAACACTGAATATCCAAAGGTCTCTTAAGTACACTTACAACTGGGTAATTATTATCAAGAATTGTTAACAACTACTTCCTACTACGATTCTTAACAGGATGCGAGCAGGTATGTAATAAACACTGATGACTGAAATAATACACTCTTAACAAAATGAATATATTCTATATAAATTACAACAATTGGAAAAGAATTTACATAAAACAAATCACTTGAAATATTAAGTCTGAACAAAACTTAGATTTAGACAAAAATGTTACCATCTGAAAATTATATAATCACTTGACTTAAAATATTAAATCTGAATAAACATTACAAAAAAATAATTACACTGAAAATTATATAATCACTTGACTTGAAATATTAACTCTGCATAAAACCTTAGACTAAGACAAAAGAAATAATACTTATGAAAATTATACAATCTCTTGTTTCACTTGAAATTAAATTTTACACACTATTTAATTAGTCTTAACACTCAATTAATATAGTTAACAATATAACGATACAAATACATTTCACGTTACTACCGGGGCAGTTACAAAAACTCTCAAGAGAATTTCTGTAAATACTCACTATCTTTACAAAAATCCATCTCACAAAACTTTAATATTTCATTGCACACATTCAAAAAAATACACAGAGAGATGGCTATGACTTATGGCTGGGATTTTCTATCTGATCTATGCAACCCTGGGTTTGCCTTTATATGAAACTTAACAACTTCCAAAAGATTCTAAGAGATCTGGAAGCGTGGTGGGGTTGGCCTAACAGCGACCCCAAAGTTATGAACTAGATAAAAATGTCAAGAGATGAACTGGGGTTTCAGGCAACTCACTCTCAGCTAGCTCTACCTACCTTTGTCCTCGAAATAAAAAAAAAAAAGATAAGATCTACCACTAGGATTTTTGGGAATCTTCCGAAGCACATGGTAGACAAAGGAATTCCGTATTTTCTTTCAAACATGATGCAATACCTCATGAAAATATGAAAGAACATTACATAAGCCCTTGTTCCTATCTCGCATGGTCACATAACACTCTCAAACAGTAACATAAGACTTTGTAACAAAAATATGTGAAATAAAACAATCTTAAAAATAACGTAAATTTACACATTCTGACTTGAATGAAGAATACAATGAAATTAACGACGAAAGTCTTACGTAATTTACATACAAATCTTAAATCTACAGAGAAGAACTCATTTACAGACTGGCTATTGCACAAATGAAATATATCAATAAATCATGAATAAACTATTGTATTTACTCTACACAAGACCAGCTTCGTAAGAGTTTCTGATGCTTGATTTTATACTTGACTTGTCCTTTTCAACATTAAACTGTACAGTATTTTGCAATTCTCAACTCTAAATTCCACATTTTGGCTTTTTTGGCAATTTTTCATGTTTTTAAGACATTTGCTGTCAAATTTAGTGTTTCCAAGAGAGCAGTGTATTTTAGAATATACAGTTTGTTGGGAAGAAAATGTGTAACATCCTATGAGTGAGACACAGAATTGCACATCTATGTAGAAAACTGAACTAGGGAAACGTGAGGAGAGTAACCTAACTTGCCCAGATAATTTCATACAAGGCACATGATTGGCCAATAGAGGAAACACAACCTATCAGAGCATGCTGATCTACATCCTGGCTAATGACTGGCTATCGGAATACAGAATCATTCTCAAGTAAACTGTGCTGCCTTTGACCATGTTAATCATGAGGACCTTGTTTTCAAACTCAAACAGTTGGGAGTGGGTGGGTCGTTTCTTAGCATCATTATTGAATTTTTAAGTAATAAGAACGCAAACAGTTGTTGTTGATGAGCACCATAGTGAGTAAAGGAATGTGATATCTGGTGTTCCTCAAATTATGGGGTATGAAGTTGAATTGACAAAACTTTAAGTATGAGTGTAAGTAGGTCAAAGACCGTGTCTCCTCAACATCCTGATCTCAGCATTGATAATGTTTCTTTAACTTTGTATGACTTTTAAAATTTGTGTGATTCTCGACAGCAAATTCCCTTTTGAGAAACACATTAGGTCTGCGTCTTCTTCAATTGCACAAAAAATGGCTTATTGAGAAAGTCTTTCAAGATTTTTGGTGATCAATCAATTCTGAAGAAGTGTTTTAATTCTTTCATTTTGCCTTATTTTGAGTATTGTTCTCCTGTCTGGTCTTCAGCTGCTGATTCTCATCTTAATTTGTTGGAAAGGAACTTACGGTCTATTAAATTTCCTATTCCAAATCTAGATATTAATCTATGGCACCGTCGTTCAATTAGTTCATTAAGCATGTTGCATAAGATTTTTTATAATTCTGACCATCCTTCATATTCTGATCTTCCCAGACAGTTCCATCCTGTTCATAATACTAGGTATGCAGTTAATTCTAATAGCCAGGCCTTCTCCATCAGGCTCAATAAAACACAGTACTCTAGAATGATCTTCCTAATCGGGTAGTTGAACTAGTAGAACTTCAAAGGTTCAAACTCGCAGCAAATGTTTTTATGCTGAACAGGCTTACATGAATCCTTTTATAGTTTATATATCAAATATCTGTTTTAATGTTTTTAAAATATTTTATTTTAATTTTCATTACCACTTACATCGTTTATCTATTTCCTTATTTCCTTTCGACTATGGGCTATTTTTCCCTGTTGGAGCCCTTGGGCTTATAGCATCTTGCTTTTCCAACTAGGGTTGTAGCTTAGCTAATAATAATAATAATAATAATAATAATAATAATAATAATAATAATAATAATAATACGCTGTCCAGTTTTCTTCTACACATATATACACAAAATCACTCTGCATCTTTATTGTGTGGTGGTTTTTTTTTTTTTTCTGGCTATAGCTGTGAATTGCTTTAAAGGCCTATGATGCCAGGTAAACATTCTGCACCTTCTAAGGAGGCTTCTGGCAATGAATCCAAGCATCAGAGGAAGAAGCTTACAATAGCAGAGAAAGTAAAACTTCAACATGCTTAATAAAGTGAGAAACTGTGCGGACACAGGGAGCCATTAGGGCATCAATGAATCTACTGTTTGCTACATCAAGAAAAAACAAACTAATATAATGAAGATGGCAAATGTCACTTTTAACAACACAGCGAAAAGGGTGGTTATTTCTGGCAATAGGCCAATCTTAAGGATGGTGTCAGCTTTAATCTTTTGGATAAGTGACTGTAGGAAGAACATTGTACTAGATACAGACACCATATGCAAGAAGGCCAGGCAGCTCTATGGCAAGCTTTCAGATGGCAGTGATGACGACCTAGAACTAGAACCATCTACAGCATCTCCCACTAAATTAATTGAATTTAATGCCAGCAAGGCTGGTTTGGTAAATTTCAAGGGGTTTAAGCTTCAAAATGTGTCCCTGAATGGAGAAGTTGGCTCTGCTGACAAACCGGCCGCTGAAAAGTACATGGATCACATTTTGATAAAGGGAGTTATTCATTTGTTTAGTTTTTTAATATGGATGAGAGTACTCTATTTAGGAAACATGAAATCATGGACTTACATTATCAAGGAGGCCAGAGCCTCTGGATTCAAGGCCTACAAAGACCACCTCACACTTATAATGTGTTAAAATGCTGTGGCTTTATGATAAAGCTAGCACTTATTTTCAAGTCTAAAAACTCAAGAGCTCTCAAAAACAAAAATAAGGCACTGCTCATTGGATGCACAACCAAAGGGCACTGATATCGGATTGATGTCATCAGTACTTCGTCCCAAAATTCAAGCTTTACCGTGCCAACAAAGGACCTCAATTTTAAAGTGCTTCTTCTATTGGAAAATGCTGAATACTATGTGATCAACCTGTATCATGAGGGTGTACAGGTAAAATTCTTACCTCTAAACACAATATCACTGATTCAGCCCATGGACCAAGGCATTATTCATCCATTCAAAGCATTGTGTACGCAAATTTCTGTGCAACATCTGGTCCAGTCTATGATTGCACAAGTTAACCTCTTTCTGAAGGAGTACTGGCTTACGTACAACATTGCAACATGTCTCAAAAATATCCACAAGGTCATAAAGGTGATGAAGGAAAAATACTCAATGCTGGCTTGAATAAATTGTGGCCAGAAGTGGTCAACGACTACAAAGGATTCTTTCCTAAAGAAATTCAACACTCAGCAATAGCTAAGGCAGTAAGGCTAGCAAAATTGCTCAGAGGAGATGGCATCACAGATATGACTACTGAAGGCATAAATGACTTGACTGAGGCCCACTCAGATCCATTACTGTATGAAGATCTGATGGAGGTGACAAAGCCTGTAAGAATTAATTAGGAGAGCATGAAGATCCCTGGGAAGAAGAGGAAGTTGGTCCCACACTAAAACACTTCTCAGATCTAGTAAAACCAGCAAATGAACTTCAGACAATGGCTAAAGATTGGGACCCACAGATGACTTGTGCGTTGCAGTTCAGAAATGCAATCTATGGAGCCATGGAATTTTATAAGAAAATACTTTTGCATAAGAAAAAGCAGTCAGGAATTGCCAATCACTATGGTCCTCACTCGCAAAGAAAATATTCCACCACCTGATGAAGTGCTTGCTGAAATGGTGCTTTCAGAATAGCATTACTGTAATGCTCATCTTTGCCATGCAGTACATTCACCTAATCATTGTCTTCATCTACATACTTTAATACTGCACACCTAATCATCTTCATCATTATCATTAAACAAGTTTACATATCTTCCTCGCTGAGCGTTCTGGTTTTAATTTTCCTCCTACGTATAAGTAAGGATGTCTACAGTAAAAGTAAGTTTTAGCTTAAGTGATTAAGATTGTATAATGTATTTTTCACATTTATAAGTATTGTGAGGGTTTATAAAAGCTTAAATTTATAAAAAATAATAAAAACCATGAAAAAGTATAACGAACATTGTTTCTACTTCACAGTTTTTCCACTATCGCAGGGGTTTCTGGAACGTAACACATGCGATAGCTGAGGGATCACTGTACTCCTAAACAGAACTTGAAGATAAGTTGCTTGATCCTATAGCTTACCTGCATCTAGCGTTTGATCCATCAAATAACAGAGTGATTGCTACTCCCCAAAGAAGGGAATGTAAGATAAGGTATAAAGAGCCAGTTGATCTTATCTCTTATTCTAGACTTACTGGTAGGTCGTGACCGCTATTTTAGATGAGATGTTTCTTGTCCGGTGAAGGAGCTAGGTCTGCTACACAATTTGTTGAGCAACAACCACCAGGCCAAAGATACAGGTATCCAAAGACCAGTGGGTATGCTCACATAGATAAAGACAGAGAAGGTTGTCTTACCTTCAAGAACTGTGCACCTGATAGGTTCTTCCTGAGAGCTGGAACATAGCAGATTTGTCCAACTTCATGCACTTAAATCTGGGAAGCTTTCTTTGTCTCCTCGCCACCCAGAAGAGCATGTCTGAATGTCCCACAAAAACAGAAAAAAAATTGTTCTACAATCTTTTCTCTTATTCTTTCCACTGTTGTAGGAAGATCTTTAATGTCCTTCCAAAACAGGAGGGCAAATCATCCAGGTCCCATTAGCCACTTGCAGTGAAGAGATGAAAAACAGACTTAAGGTTGTGAAAGCCTGGGTAGTAGATCATATAAGTGAGCTCCTGAACCAAGGTGATAAAGATATTCTATATTCCAGAATGACTAGTGACACAAGTCCACAAGCCAAGATATGTTGTTTCCTACTTAGCTCATCAAAGCTAGGTTAGTATAAGACACTTGGTTTCCTACTTAGCTCATCAAAGCTAGGTTAGTATAAGACAGTCTTGAGGGTCAAAGCCCTACCTGCTGCCCTTCACCAGGTTTTAAGCGGGAACGCTTGATAGACCTACAAATTCACCAAACATTCTCTGGGGTTTATTTGAAAACTTGTATGGAGGGACAAGCAGTATCCCTCACCATGAAGATTGAGGAGCTTCCCCGACAAAGGAAAAAAGAAAACATCTGGTCCGAATACCATTAGCATGTGACCACTTGGGAGAGATTAGTCATGACGAGCCCCTATGTTATTTATCAACTCCTGAGTAATCAACGAGAAAGATAAAAAGGGCAAAAAGGAGTAAACATCTAGAATAACTAGGGATGTTGGAAGGCGTCTCCGAATGTTGCCGACGGACTGGGATGCGGAGGAATACTGGAATTTTTTTTTTTCAGGTAGATGAGAACATCTATACACCTCAGCAAATCAAAGTAATTACTAAGTGAGCTGGCAGGGTGACGGGGCCTCCCCCTCCCTGCTTGTAACAATAGCCTCTCTCTTTTAAAATCTCAAGTGAATTTCCAATTTTGCTGAAATCACATTCCAATTAAAGGAAGAGGGTTTGTTTTATGCGAGAGCAAACATACTTCTTAACCTTTTTTGTGATCTATGAAAACTTATATTTTGGGTTACATATTTATTCTGGTTCCCATATCAGCCCTTATCTCTTAGTACATTGTAAATCATAGAGTTTAATTTTTTACATATGATTCTTGTCCCATTAGCTTTCATTTTGAATATTTCATCAATCAATGTATATCAATTTGGCTATATTCATGATCTTCATCCCTGATGATGGAATAGATAATTTCTAAAATGTTTAGTGTTCTACATTAATATAGTTCAAAGGACTGCAATGTCTGCATTGCTTGCCTTCTTTTATATTTACAAAATATATATACTGAATATATATACTGAATCTATATATATATATATATATATATATATATATATATATATATATATATATATATATATATATATATATATATATATATACACACAGTATATGTATGTATGTACGTATGTATATATGTATGTATGTATGTATGTATGTATATATATATATATATATATATATATATATATATATATATATATATATATGTATGTATATATATATATACTGTGTATATATATATATATATATATATATATATATATATATATATAAATTTATCTATATATGTATATACATACATATATATAAAGACATACATATATATACATATATACATACATATATACTGTACATATATATAAATATATATATATATATATATATATATATATATATATATATATATATATATATAAACATACATATATACATACATATATACATACATATAGACATACATACATATACACACACATATATATATATATATATATATATATATATATATATATATATATATATATAAACATATATATATATATATATATATATATATATATATATATATATATATATATATATATACACATATATACATATATATATAAACATACATACA
>NC_090732.1:94298130-94328130 GCF_036898095.1 Palaemon carinicauda | reverse complement strand
TGTAGGGACCAGACTTTGATCATCCAATGAGATAAAGAAATACAGAAGTTCATAGACATAGAAGAGGGCTGATGACTTTTCACAATCGCAACCCTTTTTTTTTTCCAGGAAAACAAATATTGTCGTTTCGTAGTGTTGGACTTAGTACTGTACCAACCGTGTGTCACACGATCGTACATAATTCATTTTGTATATAAATATTATGCTTGTATCTTTGCTCTTCCCTCGCACTAAAAAGAACCAGAATAAACATGTCTGCGTTTCTCCTATGTAACGTTGTCTGTTTCTCGAACATGTAATTTCTTGTTGCCTTGAGGTTTTGTATACAAAGGAGTGTGTTCTATAATAAAAACTCAGTTGCTTTCATACTGCCTTTAGAGTTCACAACCTTCTCTTGGTCCGTCACATTGGTGACCCCGGAAGTCGACTCGCTCCCACCGCCTTCCACCCCCACTACCCTCGCCCCTCCATCGTTGGTACTATGACGGACTCTAGAGAAGTTAGCGCTGCGGCTGCCCCATTGAAACTTTCACCGTTCACCAGCGGAGAGGCGTTTGCTTGGTTTCAGCGCGCAGAAGTCCAGTTTCGCATCAAGGGCGTGACTCGCTCAACCACAAAAGCTGGTTATGTTCTCGCGGCGATACCCGAGGACACCTTCCCGGAAATATCCGACTGGCTTTGTGAACAAGGAGACACCCCAATAGCGAAAGACGCCCTCAAAACATACCTTCTGCAGCAGTACTCGCCGTCGTCAGCAGCCCGTATATCGAAGCTTTTTCAGCTCTTGCAACAACCGTTGGGGGACCAAAGGGCTTCCCTTGCCCTCAGGGAAATGACCAGTATCGCTCGCCTTCAACCAGCCGCAGACGGCTCTCCTCATGAGGTGAACCTACTTCGTGCCCTTTGGATACGCCGTTTACCCGGACCTATACGCGCTGCCATACCAGATGTTGATAGTTTACCAATAAAGGACTTGATGACCAAAGCTGACGCCCTTATGGACAGCCACTTCAGGATCTCCATCAACGCCTCCACCCCTGACGAAGAGGATGCCTATTCAACGTCAACTGAAGCTGACATGAATGCCGTAGGACATACACGCCTATCCCATGACGTGCCGAGGCAGCGACAAAGCCGCCCACCACCCACCAATCGCTCGCGCCCCAACAAACATCTTCTACAGCCACTTACTGCCTCCCATCTGCCGCAGCTTTGCTACTACCACTACAGATTCGGGGCAACCGAAAAGAAATGTGCCGAGGATTGTCAGTGGCCAAAAAACATGTAAGTAGGCCATCGGTCGTGGCGGTGGCCTCCTGTGTTTCTAATCTTTTCTTTTTCCATGATGCAGGAAGGGGCGTACGATTTTTTATAGACACGGGTGCTTGTCGCTCTCTTTTGCCAAGGAAACTCTTCAAGACACGACGTAGTCTGTCTACATCTGGCGACGTCCGCTTGGTAGCTGCCAATGGATCTGCGATACCCACCTACGGTTACGAGAACCTCCCATTATCGTTCGGAAACGGTAAATTCAATGAAAGTTTCTCGTTGCTGACGTCACATTGCCAATCCTCGGCGCGGATTTCCTCTCTCATTTCCACCTTCTGGTCTATGTCGCCCACCGACGCTTGGTCAGCGCAGACTTGTACTTGTTGACACCTCTTCAACCCGCCCACTCTAACTTCGCTCTCCACATTAGCGCACCCACGGATGCCTACGCCCACCTCCTCACGTCATACCCGGAAGTTTTCCATCCAGAACTTCGCCAATCACCCTCGGTTCCTGCCAAGCACGGTATTTATCACCATATCAAGACGACGGGACCCCCAGTCTTCGCAAAATTCAGATGTCTGGCACCGGAACGAGTGGCAGCCGCCAAATAGACATTCGCCGAAATGGAGGAAATGGGCCTTTGCCAAAAGACCTCCAGCCCATGGTCGTCACCCTTACACATCGTTCTGAAGAAGGACATGAATTACAGGCACCTGAACATGCAAACAGAACCAGATCACTACCCCCTCCCAAACATTGCCGATGTGACCTCCTAGCTGCACAAAGCAAAGGTTTTCTCTACGCTCGACCTCCTGAAGGGGTATTATCAGGTGCCTATGAACCCAGAAGATATCCCCAAGACCGCCATCATCACTCCGTTTGGTACATACACGTTCAATTACTCCTGTTTTGCCTTCGTAATGCTGGGGCCACGTTTCAACGTCTCATGGATGGCATCTTAGGGGACCTCCCTTTCTGTGTATGTTATGTGGACAACATACTTGTGTTCTCCTCCTCAAAAGAGGAACACCTCCGTCACCTGCGCATCGTGCTCGACCGCCTACAACAAAATGGCCTTGTAGTCCAGTACGACAAGTGTACCTTTGGTGCCAACGAAGTGCCATTCTTAGGGCACCGCATCACTCCCGAAGGAGTCCATCCCCTCCCTGAGAAGGTAGCAGCGGTTCAGAACTTCCCCGCGCCCTCGACCGTCAAAGCTCTGCAGGAATTCTTGGGCATGATCAACTTTATCACCGTTTTCTGCCAGCCATTGCCGCCACTCTTGCTCCCCTCTACGACTCCCTCAAGTGCAAGCCAAAGGACCCGAAGTGGGGTCCCCTTCAAGAAGCAGCCTTCTGCAATGCAAAGAAGGCCCTATCAACTGCTGCAGCTCTCACTTTTCCTATCCCACATGCCCCTCTCCTTCTCTCTACCGATGCCAGCGACGTCCCTATAGGTGCAGTACTCGAGCAGGTGGTCAACTGCTCACCCCACCCATTGGCCTTCTTCAGCAGAAAAGTGTCCAAGGCAGAATCGGGTTATTCTACCTTCAATCGAGGATTGCTGGCGGTGCACTTGGCTGTCCGTCACTTTCGCCATTTCTTAGAAGGTACGCCCTTCGTCATTCGCACAGACCACATGCCTCTGGTGCATGCCTTTACTCGACAGTCTGATGCCTGGTCCGCCCGGCAACGCCGACATCTCTCCGCAGTTGCTGAATACAATTGCACCCTTCAATATGTCCCTGGGAAAATGAATCCCGTTGCCAATGCCCAGTCAAGAAACACGTTGGCTGCCGTTCAACTGGGATTGGATTACAACGCCCTGGCTGAAGCCCAACGACAGGATCCAGAGTATCAAGCATGTAGGACATCCTGCACGTTCCTCAGTTGGGAAGACTTCCCCCTCAAAGACTCCAACACCACCCTCCTCTGTGACGTCAGTACTGGTAGACCACGACCTTGGATTCCTGCTGCCATGCGCTGGCAGGTGTTTGATTTCATTCACGGCCTTTCACATCTCTCGTGCCGTTCTACTGCACAGCTGCTGAAGGCAAAGTTCATTTGGCACGGCATTTTGAAGGATGCTAAGGATTGGGTCCGCGCCTGCACTTCTTGCCAAACTTCCAAAGTACATCGACACACGGATTCAGGGGTGGGCACCTTCCCTCAACCCAAGCGTCGTTTTGCACACATTCACGTCGACGTTGTAGGCCTCCTATCCACATCACAAGGACATCGTTACCTGTTTACCATCATTGACCACTCAACTCGTTGGCCTGAAGCCATTCCCATGGAAACTGCAACGTCCGCCTCATGTACATCTGCCTTACTCTCTGGATGGATTGCAAAATTTGGTACTTCCGACAGGGGAACCACTTTCACCTCTCAATTGTGGACAAACATTAGCGAATCTCCTGGGCATCACCCTACATCAGACAACGGCCTACAACCCCGCTGCCAATGGAATGGTTGAACGTTTTCATCGCACCCTCAAAGCCGCTTTGATGTCCCGCTGCAAGGATTCCAACTGGTTTACTCAGCTTCCCTGGGTCCTCCTGGGACTAAGAACCACTCCTAAAGACACCCTCGATGTCTCGGCAGCTGAAATGGAGTATGGCGGCCCGTTGGTCGTCCCTGCCGAATTTTTTCCTTCTACAACCTCCTCCGACGATCTCCAGCGCATACGTCACGTCGTGGGAAAATTTACTCCATGCCGCCAGACTTACAAGCCCCCAGCGAAGCATCACATACCAACAGACTTGCACTCTGCAACGCACGTCTTCCTGCACAACGACATCAGCAAGTCACCGCTAACGCCCCCTTACACGGGCCCTTTCCTTGTGATCCGCCGCAGTCCGAAAGCATTCCTACTAAACATTCGTGGCAAAGAAGACTGGGTCTCCATTGATCGTCTAAAACCTGCTTATCTTCTGCCAGATGACCCGCCTACAGTTCGCCTCTCTATATCAGGGCGCCCTATTTAACATGTACAGTATGTTATTTTTAGGAGGGGAGCCATGTACCAACCATGTGTCACACAATCATACATAATTCATTTTGTATATATTATGCTTGTATCTTCGCTCTTCCCTCGCACTAAAAAGAACCAGAATAAACATGTCTGCGTTTCTCCTATGTAACATTGTCTGTTTCTCGAATATGTAATTTCCTGTTGCCTTGAGGTTTTGTATATAAAGGAGTGTTCTATAATAAAAACTCAGTTGCTTTTATACATAATGCCTTTGAGTTCACAACCTTCTCTCGGCCCATCACAGTACTCTTCTATGAAGTCAATTCTTTCCTTTGCAACTCCGAACTTTCTTTGAGCTGGAAGGGAGAGAAAATCATGAGCTGAAGGGTTTTCTTTATCCAAGAGGAAGCGAAGACAGTCTTCTTTTGAACATCCTAAGGCAGCACTGGAGATGGTAGAGGGACCTGGAGAGGTTTGAGTTCCAGAACAAGAGAATACCAATTGCTCTTGGTCCACTTAGGAGCCACTAGAGCTGCTGTTCCCTTGAAAATCCGCAGTTTGTTCAGGACTATCATTTGGAGGTTGAATGGTGGAAATAAGCAGATGTGAGACCACTGATTCCAATCCAGAGACATCGCATCTGTTCCTGTCGATTCTGGATCTAGGTTTGGTGCTACATACCGGGGAAGCTTCTTGTTGAAGCTCGTCACAAAGAGATTGATTTGCAGTTCTGGGACTTGATCTAAAATGAAACAGAACGATTTTGCATCCAGTGACCATTTTTTCAGAGGCTTTAATCTCAACAATGCATCTGCCGTCACATTACAAACCCCTTTGAGGTGAACTGTTGAGAGATGCCAATTCCTCTACTTTGTTAAAGTGAGGATGGCTAGAATCCCATAGTTGATCTGAGGAGACCTGGAGCCCTGTCTATTGACACAGTGGACTATGGTCCTGTTGTCGATGACTAATTTGATGTGTAATTTCGTCTTTGGATTCAGTCTCTTCAGTTGGAAACACTGCCATAGCTTCCAAAATATTGATGTGAAATTTCCGAAATGTGATTAACCACCGACCCTGTACTTTCTTGGAAAGGGAGTGTCTCCCCCCTAACTTTGTTCCGAGGCGTCCGTGTGAATTGTCATGGATGGAGGAAGGTACTGTAGAAGGACGTGTCGATAAATTCTTGGAAGTGGACCATGGCTTGAGCTGCTTTCGCAGTAAGACCAGGGTTTGTGGAAAAGATCTCTCCGAGCATTTGATGCCTTTCTTCTCCAGACTCTGTTAGCATATTCAAGTCTTGCTTTTAAGATTCGGTCTGTCACGGCAGTAAACTGCAGTGAACCCAAGACTCATTCCTGTTACTGCCTGGTGAGTACTCTTGAACGGAGTATGCACCTGACAGAGTTTGCAATTTCCTTTCTCTTGCCTTGCAGTAGAGCGAGTGTCTGTGTGACTTTAGATTCCAGTGAAGTCCTAGCCACTGGAATTCTTGAACTGTAGACAGCCTGGACTTTTCGAAGTTGATCTGAAAGCCCAGAGACTGTAAGAATTTCATGCCTTCTTGAATTGTACGAAGACACTCTGACTTCGTTGCAGCCTAGACCAGCCAGTCGTCTAGGTACACCATCACCTGGAGGCCTCTGTTCCGTAATTGTTGGACGATGGCCTCGACTAGCTCCGTGAAAATCCTTGGAGCTATATCAAGCACAAAGGGCATAGCTCTGAATATGTAGGCCTTTCTTGCCAGTCTGAAACGAAGGTAGGGGGAAAAGTGCTGACCAATTGGATGATACCAATAGGCGTCTGTAAGATCTATGGAGATGATATAGGCCCCCAGGGGTAGTAGGGTCTGTATTTGTGAGATATTCAGCATCTGGAACTTGTCGTTCAGAATGAATTTGTTTAGTGGGGTCAAGTCCACAATAGTTCAGTGTTCTAATCTTTCTTGGGCACGCAGAATAGCCGCCCTAGAAAGTTCATGGATTTTGTGCAACGGATGACTCCCTTCCAGAAACGATCATGTACATAATCCTCCAGGAATGGGGTTGTGGGTTGGAAAAACCTCTTGAACTGGGGTGCTTTCTGTCTCCATTTCCAGCCTAGTCCTTTTGAGCACAGAAATCGATCTTCCATAGATCCCTGAACAGGTGATGTCGTCCCCCTACCGGGAGCTTCTCATTGTTGGTGTGAAGGACCTGCATCTTTAACTACCTTGCCTCTACTTCTTCGACTTCTAGACTGACTGCCCTATCCAGACCTTCCCCTGCCACTGATGCTCTTCTTTTGTGCTCTGACTGGGTGAAATGTAATGGTGTCTCTCTCATACACCGGGTTGAAGTCTGGAGACTGATACAAACTGCTGGGGAACCATGTATAGTTTGAAAGATTGCAGCAAATGAAGCTGTCGTGACAGGAAAGGATTTCCTTTCCTTAAAGTGTCCTCTGGGCTTCTTTCCCTTGGGTTGAGGTCCTTCACTGGGGGTTAATTTCCTTTTAGAGAGGACATACCCCACTTCTCTATAAGGCTCTTATTTTCCTGACTTTCTTGACCAATTTTTGAGGGAAGAGGTCTTTTCCCCAGACATTGAAGTCGATCAGCTTTCTAGGTTCATACCTGATCGTAGCAGTGACTAGGACTTATTTTCTACATGCTCTTCTGGCTAGGAAGAAAACATGGAAATCTCTATGGAACATGGCTAGGCGAGTCTTTGCCAGAACTGGGAAGAGATCAGATTTGGAGTAGTTTCCAATGAGCATCTCCAGATAAGACTGAAAGGTCAAAGAGGCAGATAGTCTCTCTTTAGCTTCCAATTCTTCCCTTAAAAGGGATTCGGGAATTCTAGGCAGTTTCTCATTAAACTTTATCTAGTTTTCCAACAGTAGAAGTATGTTGGACATCCTTCCAACTGTCCGAATCATAAGGAAGGTCTTGGGAGATAGGTATGCACTCCTTTACCACTGACAATGGTCTACCCTCCACTACTGCTTTCTTTACAGCCTCTAAGCTTTTAAAGGCAAAAGGAAAGACATTATCTTTAGAGGCTACAAAGGTGGCCTGCTTCCTGACAAAAGCAGAGTGTTGAGTATTAGTGAATTCGGCCATCTTTGGCTCCTTAACCAAAAGAGACTGAGCCCTACAGTGGTCCAGGATGATCATATCATCCCCTAATGGACGCTTCTGAGTTAAGCCTTACGTAGCAGTAAGGATAACTATCAATTGATGGGAAGAATTCCAAGTCCAAGACTGGCTTGGAACCCAAACCCTCTCTGATGTGGAGGTACCCCTCACTTGGGGACATATGCTCAGCATAATGCCAAGGGTTCTTAACTGTGCATTCAGGTCAGTTCCATAGAAGGAAGATAAGGGGAACCTTGTTGAGATCTCTCCTGGAAGCCTCTAAGCCAGTGACGGATCGTCTTCCAACTCCATTCTTGCATGTCCCTGGAGACGTCGGTGGCGTGGAAACCAGTGTGAAGGAGATACCTGCAAACCTGACAGTTAGAAGGTTCTCAGATTGCAAGACACCCCTTAGAAACATGACAGTCTGCATGTTTACGGCAAGTCTTGTGGCCACAAGGCAACTTGACTTGCCTGCTACAGGTGATCGTAGAACACTTCATTTCATCGGACACCTAAACAGAAGAAAATATTTCAATGAGTATAAATCATCAAAAAATATTTCATCCTAAGATTAAACATACATATAAAATAATGCTTAAGATTAATAGTAACATAAATAATCCTACCACCTAAATTATGGCTTAAGACTACAGGATAATGGAGACTCATGCCAAACAGCTCAGAAATCATTGGAGGTTTTTGAGGCGACACTTCTGCCAAGATAGGCTAACCAGGCTGAGGAGTCAAGACTCCACAGCAAGAAGTACATAGCACAGGATGGGAAGCTGCAGTCCCAAAACAGGCAACAGCCAAGGCAGCAGAGGAGAACCCCACCTCTTCCCTGGATAGGGTTAAGCCATAGGGGGAACTGTGCAGGCAAGTCTAGCCCACCTAGCGGATAAGGGAAAAACTCAATTGCTAGAGTAAGATGACTAGACGAGAGGAACATAGTTCCCAGAACAGTCAGGTTATGGCCTAACCAAGAAGGGGAAGGGACAGAGAAATTACCAAAAGGTGGTCTCTAAGGCTGCAGAGAGGTTTAGTCCAGGGAAGGAAAAAATCTCATCCACCTAGGGCCAGGATATAGCCTACAAGCTATCCTTTCCAAAGATGGCAACAAAGAGTACTTCAGTTGCCATGGGACTAGACAGGGATAGGAACAGTTCTACTGCAGGTAGACACACTAGCAGGCAGAAGGGGAAGGGAAAAGAGTGGTGATGGGAGACTCAGAAATTGGTAAGGTGGTACATAAGAAAGGCCTAACTGCCACAGAGAACAGGAATAGTGTTCTAAGGGGTCTGGAGTCATAGGGCACAAAGGAAAAGTCCTCACAACCAGCCATAGCCTACCAAAAACTAAGAGGAAAGCCTAAGAATGGGTTAGGCAGCACAAGGGGTTCCACCTGTCAGCATTAGAACAGGGGGTAATGCGGTCCAATGGGTAAACAAGAAGTAGACAAAGGGAAAAATTTCTCAAGATCTGTGCCGCCTCGCCAAACATATAGGCTAAGTGGAAAGTGAAAACAGTCGTCATAGGATAATTGTAAAATACTATCCAACTCCCAGCGCGACCTTCAGGACCGCAGCTCCCCGCTGTGACGTGACAAAAGCATGGGAGGATGGACAGCCTCATGAAACCAGTAATGTTACGTGAAAGGGGATGGTGCAGAAGTGTAAAATCACCAGGCAAGCTGTAAAAGAATAATGTAAAAGATATTCCTACAATAAAATGACTAAATAACTAAGCATTTCTGAGCAATTTCGAAACATTATGCAACAGTGTTGACCACATTCCGGCCACGGATAATATAAGGCAAGCAAATTGAATAAAAAATGAGATCGGGAGCTGTAACGGCTCTCTCACCCATGTAGCCAACACTATCCCTTATCCTTTGATAAAAGATATTCCTACAATAAAATGACTAAATAACTAAGCATTTCTGAGCAATTTCGAAACATTATGCAACAGTGTTGACCACATTCCGGCCACGGATAATATAAGGCAAGCAAATTGAATGAAAAATGAGATCGGGAGCTGTAACGGCTCTCTCACCCATGTAGCCAACACTATCCCTTATCCTTTGAGACAAGGTTAACTCTACGGGGAAAGATAACCATGGCTTGTTATTAATATGTCCCAAATTTATACATGATATCTCTTGGGATATACTCTCCAGAGGTTAGAACTCCGTGATACTTATAAGGTAAAATCCTTTGGTGTATCAATCGCAGAAATATCCCAAGTAGAAAGCTGCCAAGCTGGCATTAGGAGAGTTCTAGCAGGACAACATGGCTTGAGCACACACCCCCCCCCCCAAAAAAAAAAATATATACCAGTGTATATATATGATAAATTTTTGCACATTTAAACATGTTTTTCATATTTCAAATAAGCCATATATATTAATACATTAAAGTCTGGATTCTCTTAACGACCTCGGGATCAGAGCCCCAGGCGAAATCACTCAAATACTATAGTATCAGACTGGCCGGGATTTGAACCCTGGTCAAGGATACCTGTATGCCAGTGACCATGCCACAATTTGAACCCTGGCCCAAGATACCTGTATGCCAGTGATCATGCCACAGAGTGGCTGAGTGGCATGGTCACTGGCATACAGGTATCCTGGACCAGGGTCCAAATCCCGGCCAGTCTGATACTATAGTCTTTAAGTGATTTTGCCTGGGGCTCTGATCCCGAGGTTGTTAAGAGAATCCAGACTTTAGTGTATTAATATATATGGCTTATTTGAAATATATATATATATATATATATATATATATATATATATATATATATATATATGTATGTATGTATGTATGTATGTATGTATATTATTATATGATATGGTTCTGTGGTCTGGGCACTAACAAAATATATTATACTATGACTCATGACTGGGAACCAAACATAAAATATTATATCAACTACGACTGGCAAGTTAATCAACCTCTCAAATTCCAAACTACCTTGTTTGCTTTTACATTAAAACTGTTGTACTTTAAAACATTAATACACGAATTCTGAGACCGTTAAATAACTCCCAGACAGCAACACACAAAAGACTGAATATCCAAAGGTCTCTTAAGCACACTCAAAACCAAGCTGGGTAATTACTCTTAAGTATTATTGAAACTTCTTTTACTCACTGTGGTTCTTAACAGGAATCGAGCGGAATCTAGTCTTAAAATATGATGATTGGAATAATACTCTTTAAAAAAAATAAATAGATTCAATATAAATTACAACACTGAAAAGAATTTACATAACAAAAGTCACAGTAAAAAATTGAATTCTGAATAAAACTTAGAATAAGACAAAAATGTTACAATCTGAATTTATATAACTTGACGAACTATTATACAGTGAACCCTCGTTTATCGCGGTAGATAGGTTCCAGACCCGGCCGCGATAGGTGAAATTCCGCGAAGTAGTGACATCATATTTACCTATTTATTTAACATGTATATTCAGACTTTTAAAACCTTCCCTTGTACGTAGTACTGTTAACAAACTACCCTTTAATGTACAGAACACTTAATGCATTTACTACAGCACCCTAAACTAAAACAGGCACAAATATTAAAGGCGATTTTATATCATGCGTTTCCTAAACACCAATGGCAACCAATGTTTTGTTTACGTTCATCTCTGATCATAATGAAGAAACAAACTCATTTAGTGTACACATACATGTATAGGTTAGTTTTTGCATCGATTATATTGATTATACAGTATGTTGATTTTTTTATTACCAATGTTTTACTTTATTTTTCTTAGGACTTCCAAATGAAATGTTTTTCTTTATGACACCGCCTGAAACGACGGCGTCATAAAGTACTGTACGCTCAGTAAACAACCACGCTCAGAACAAACAAGGCATTTAACGCGCATGATGATAGTGATAAATAATGATACAGTACAGTATTTACAGTAAAAGCATTTACAAAATATGTTACCTTACAAATATAATTTACCGTATCTATATAAAATCATACAGTACTGTACAGTACATATTGTACGTAGCAAAGCAGGAAAACAATTTATGAGAGAGAGAGAGAGAGAGAGAGAGAGAGAGAGAGAGAGAGAGAGAGAGAGAGAGAGAGAGAGAGAGAGAGATTGTTTTACGTACGTACAGTAAATGTAAGTTTTAAAAAAAATCAATTTACGAGAGAGAGAGAGAGAGAGAGAGAGAGAGAGAGAGAGAGAGAGAGAGAGAGAGAGAGAGAGAGAGAGAGAGAGAGAGAGAGAGAGAGATTGTTTTACGTACGTAAATGTAAATTTTAAACAAAAAAAATATGATAGGTTACAACATGTAGACTTTTAAAACCTTCCCTTTAACTTAATGCATACAGTACAGTACTAAACTATAAAACAGGCACAAATACAGTATTAGAATGTGAGAATATTAAAGTAAAAAATAAAGATTGTTACTGTACTCACCACGAAAGAAGTTTAAGAAAAACTTGAATGATGATGGCGATGAATTTGCTGCACAGTAGAAATGATGATGATGAAGCTGATGATGTGTTCTACTGTGCAGCCAGGTAGTATTTTACGTCTCTTCAGACGGAGGTGTCTTTTCCTGGGACACCTCTTCAACTTCTTCAATTTCTTCCGAAGGCGTAGTAGCAGGAGGAACTGGCTCTTTTTTGCGAGGCTGGAAGAACATTGTGATCGGAAGTTGTTGCCGCTGCTTCTTTTTTCGATCTAAGAGCATCTTGTAGGGAGTCATTATGTCATCAACCTTGTTGCAGAATTGCATCGACCGAACCATATCCTCGTCCCACTCTTGCAACATTTCTTTCACCTCCTTTATATGGTTGCACACCTTGGCAAGCCGTTCTAGTGTTAAGCCCGTTTCTTCGACATTTTCTTGGGTCTCTTCCTGGGTTTCACTCTCTTCTTCGCTTGCCGATTTCGTCAGGTCTTCGAGGTCTGCGTCAGTTAGGGGCTGGGAATGGCAGTCCAACAACTCGTCGACGTCTTCAGTCGTCATGTCGCCAAACCCGTCACCTCCAATTATGGCAGCCAACTGCACAGATTTGTGTACTGCAGTGTGTTGGATTTCAGCAGGTGTAAATCCCTCGTCGTCGTAAACAATCTCGGGCCACAACTTCTTCCAGCTAGCATTCACAGTTGCAGGTTTCATCTCTTGAAGTGCCTTCTGAATATTCTTCAGGCACGTGGCTATGATGTACTGTCGCCAGTACGCCTTCAAGTTAAAATCTTCATCCTCATCCTCTTGGGCAGCATCCACACACGCAACGAGGTCCGCCAAGGTATTCTTCGTGTAGAGGGCCTTGAACGCCCTGATAACCCCCTGGTCCATCGGTTGAATTAATGACATGGTGTTGGGTGGCAGGAACTCAACCTGAACGCCCTCACGCGACAGGTCAGTTGCGTGTCCACCAGCGTTATCCATAAGGAGAAGGATCTTGAATGGCAAGCCCTTCTCTACGAGATATTCATTGACTTGCGGGATGAAACACTGGTGGAACCAGTTGGAGGTCAGCATCTTCGTAATCCATGCTTTTGGATTATGCATCCAGTACACGGGAAGGAGATTCTTATTCTTATTTTTCAAAGCGCGAGGATTTTTCGACTTATAAATAAGCCCCGGCTTTAGCATAAATCCAGCAGCATTGCCACACATCACGAGGGTAACGCGATCCTTGAATGCTTTAAAGCCAGAGGCTTTGGCTTCCTCTTTGAACAGGAAAGTTCGCGACGGCATTCTCTTCCAAAACAAGCCGGTTTCATCCATATTAAAGACTTGTTCCGGCTTGTATCCACCTTCGGCGATAATATTCTTGAACGTCTGGTTCACGTAAGTTTCAGCAGCGGCAGTGTCAGCCGAAGCAGCCTCCCCATGCAGGGAAACGCTTTTCAGGGCGAAGCGTTTCTGAAACTTCGCGAACCATCCTTTGCTGGCGGAAAAACGTTGTTTCTGAGGCTGGGAATCAGTGGATGTCCCTAGTTGAGGATCATCTGCATCATCATCTTCTTCAGCATGGTTGCCATCGTCGTCTTGAGGTTCCTTTGCAGCAAAATTCTGATACAAGCTCAAAGCCTTTGTTCGGATGGTGTTTGTATCCAAGGCTATGTTCTTCTTCCAGCAGTCGGCAATCCACACAGCTAAAGCAACTTCCATGCGTACGATCGTTTTATTACGTGTTGTAACAACTCGCTTCGCTGAACTGCTAAAGGTGATTGCAGCCGTCTTTCTAATGTTCGCCTCGTCCTTCTTGATATAGCAAACAGTAGATTCGTTGATCCCAAAATGGCGCGCCGCGGACGCGTAACTTCTACCATCTTTTAACATATCAAGAAGCGTAACCTTCTCAGCAATCGTCATCATCCTTCGGTGGCGTTTAGGCTCACTACCAGCCTTAGTAGAAGCAGAACGCTTGGGAGGCATTGTACAGTAGGATTTGACAAAAAGTTCAACTTAAAAAGGACGCACACAGGACAGATTAAACTTCACAAACTTAAGAACGTCTACTCAGCGATACGCGGGAACAGAGAGTGGACGACGTGGGCCCGCGAGAACCTAGATGCTGGAAGCTGGAGATGAGGGCAAAACACCAACCACAGGCTAGATAACAAAACTTGAGTTCTGATTCGTCATCTATCAGCACTTGAACCAATCACAACCCGTCTTACAGTATATGATGCGTAGGTTACCAACTCATACAAGATACCCCGCGCATACCGTACATACAGTATTAATAATAATAATAATAAATAATGATAATAATACAGTACAGTACTGTAATAATAATAATAATGATAATAATGATAATTATAATTTTATTAACAACAACAATAATAATAATAACAATAATAATAATAGCTTTACGTATGCTACAGTATTTTATTCTTTTGTAGGATGTGTGTGTGTGTGTGTGTGTGTCTCTCTCTCTCTCTCTCTCTCTCTCTCTCTCTCGTACGCTTATTCGAAATGTGATTTTTGCAACAAAGAATATTATTGGATGCAGTACTACGTGCGTATACATGCAAAAGATTCATGGAAAAGAAGCACATCCATTACATTTGTAGTACGTACAGTAGTAGCCATCAGCAGCCTTACACCATTCTAATATTGTATGACTGCATCTGATTTGCGTTTCATGTTCGATTTAATTTTACTACGTACTGTATACAGTACTGAATTATCGTATGATAATAATACAGTAATAATAATAATAATAATGATAATAATAATAACAATAATAATTTTATTAACAACAACAACAACAATAATAATAATAATAACAATAATAATACACGTAATAGCTTTACGTATGCTATTTTATTCTTTTGTGGGATGTCTCTCTCTCTCTCTCTCTCTCTCTCTCTCTCTCTCTCTCTCTCTCTCTCTCTCTCTCTCTCTCTCTCTCTCGTACGCTTATTCGAAATATGATTTTTGCAACAAAGAATATTATTGGATGCAGTACTACGTACGTATACATACAAAAGAATCAAGGAAAAGATGCACATCCATTACATTTGTAGTATAGTAGCCATCAGCAGCCTTACACCATTCTAATATGGTATGACTGCATCTGATTTGCGTTTCATGTTCGATTTAATTTTACTACGTACTGTATACAGTACTGTATTATCGTATGATCACATTCTCTTTTCGTGTTTTATTTCTTTCTGTGCTGAATTATATATCATATGTAATGCAATGAACAATCAGTAAGAGCAGATATTACTAATTACAGTATTAATGGAATTACAGGTAACAAAATATCGTATTTGGGGGTCTTCAGATTTCGCGGTATTTTCGAAATTTCCGGAAAATCCGCGATATGTATATATATATGGGTTATGGAAAAAACCCGCAAAGTGGTGAATCCGCGATGGTCGAACCGCGAAGTAGCAAGGGTTCACTGTATCTGGACAAACTTTAACCTAAGAAAAGAAATAATGCAATGAAAATAATAAAAATGCTTGAAATAATTCTGAAATAATACAATGTTTAAGTTTGACTCTTAATGAATAATAGTTAATCAGATCACTTTACATAACTTATCTTCCCTACAGGGCCGTTTACAAAAAAGAATTTATTCAATACTAACACTCACCCTAATACAATGAATTAAAAAAATTACCATTTAGTCTTGCCTAGTTTTTCGACACACAATTTGCTTTGGGGCACAGAGTCACTTAGGAGAGGACACACTAAAACGCATTAAACTCTTTCAACAAATACACTGGGTTACGTGTGGGAGAGAGAGAGAGAGAGAGAGAGAGAGAGAGAGAGAGAGAGAGAGAGAGAGAGAGAGAGAGAGAGAAAAGGAAGCAGGCTATTTTCAGTTTCTAAGTAGATAAAAATGCCAAGAGGCAAATCAAGGGGGTTTCGGGCAAACTTTCAGATACACACCAACGCACCCGCGAGATGACTATCCTTGCTAGCTCCGCCTACCTATTGTCCCTAGAATAAAAAAAAAGAAGGGGACATCCTCTAGCCGGGTATTCACAAAGTTTCGAAAGCACATGGCAGAGAATCTTCCAATGCACATATTCTGAACACACTCTCTTAAAACATGACGCAATATTTCATAAAACATAAAACATTACCTAAGCCCTTATTCCTATCTCACACGAATCCTACAACACTTTCAAATAGACTATGTAACTTAAGACTTAGAAGCATACATACGTGAAATAAAAAGTTAATTCTTAAAAATTAACGTAAAATTACGTATGTTGACTTAAATAAAAAAGTACAATGAAATTCACAACAAAAGTCTTACGTAATTTACATAAAATACATATACCTATATGAGAGGAGCTCATTTTACGGACAGGGTATCATCTATCAAATGCACAAATGAAAACAATAAATGAAAAATAAATAAAATTAATAATAAACTACGATATTTACTCTGCAATGGACTAGCTTCGTAGGATAGCTCTCCCCCCAAAAAAAACATTGTTTATTTTGGGTTTGAACCCATCAATTCGACCCGAGATAAATAATCTGCAACCACATTATTTTTACCTGGTATATGCTTTACATTATTACAATACGGTTACCAACATAATGACCACCTAGTTAACCTTTGATTATTCTTTTTCATCCCATTCACAAAAATGAAAGGACTAAACTCCAAGTACAATGAAATTTCATTCTATGGTCCATTTACGTACATTAAAAACTTGTTCTTCACTGCGATCAGCGCCAGAAGTTCCGTTTCAACTGTCAAGTTGGCTCGTTGTTGCTTTGACGACCTAACAAACACAGGGTGAAGAATTCCTTCCTTACCTTCTTGCAATAAGACAGCTCCAATCCCGTTATGCGACGCATCCACTTCGATAAGGCATTTCACGTTGAAATCCAGTGCTTGAAGTCTTGGTTTTGAAGTTGATATGGCTTTCCTCAGATTTTTCCCTTTTCCTGACAACTCGATAATATAGGTCCATCCACTGCTTTCTTCCAAAATAAGGAATGGTACTTGTAACTCGTTGGCGAGAGGGAATCTTCTTTCCGATGTGTAGACCAACACCTGCCCTCCTACCATAACCTGTCTGTTCGTACATTTCATGCTAAACGTTTTCTTCGGTCGTCCTTGCCTCGGTTTCACGCCTTCTAGGTAAAATTTCCTCAACTCACCGATTCCTTTCATCAAATCTTTAACGGTTCCTTTGTCTATTTCCTCTCGATTATTCGTTTTTCCTGCCAACATTTTCTCTGGTCCTGTGCTGAAAGGTTCTGCAACCTGTGTTCGTATCCTTTCTACCAAACCTTTCCTTTGTGCATTCTTGACTACGTCGTCTTCATGCCTTCTAGGAAAAATTTCTTTATCTCGCCAATCCTCTTCCCTAAATTCTTGACATATTCTCCTTCCGTTTTCTCTCGATCCTTCCATTTTTCTGCTATCGTTTTCTTTGGCCCTTTCCTGAAGGGTTCTCCTTGTACTTCCATCGGGGGTAAGGGAGCTTCCTTGATGCACTCATTAGGTTTTTCAGCCATTTGACATACGTGACATGCACGGCAAATCCAGCTCACGTCCTTTTGCATGCCAGGCCTGAAAAAGTGTTTCATTATCTTCTCCGTCGTCTTCCTTATCCCCATATGTCCCGTCTTGTGCACTACCACGATCACCTGTCTTCTCAAAGGTGTGGGAATTAACATCTACCGATATATCACCAATTCAGCATTCCCATGGATATCGGCGGGTCTCTGCTTCCTCATTAGCAACCCATCATTGTAATAATAACAGGTCGGAGACTGCTGTACCGCCGTTTCGTCTACCACACAGTACAATAACTCTGTTAACCTTGCATCCTTCCATTGCAATTCTATCAGCCTTTTCCTACTCACTTGTCCTACTTCCAACGTTGAATTATCTATTTCTTCCAAGTCCATTTCTTCTTTGTCCTCTTGTCTGCTTGTCTATCGTTCCTTTTCACTCGGGATTACTTTAAAGTTCTCTTCTTGCATATCATCAGGGGAATCATCTTCTTCGGAACACAAATCCTCCAAATTCCTTTCTTCCTGGTCCAATTTTTCTTTATGCTCTTCTCCACTCGTCTGTCGTTTCTCTTCGCTCGAGCTTACTCGGGACTTCTCTTGCATACCATCAAGGGAATCCTCTTCTTTGGAAAACAAATCTTTTAGTTCATCACTCCTTCGATTTCTTCTTTTTTGGCAGTCACTTCCTTCTTCACACTCTGAGTCGTAACACCACTAGGAAACAGAGACGAGTAGTCCTTCTCGAGTCCAGTCATAGGACTATACTTCAAAGGTTCCTCCGTTACAATGCGACAAGGCACGAACGGCGCTCCACCAACCTCATTAACCAGCACGATGTCTACTCCTTCGACAGCCATTAAATCCTTTACCACAAAGTCAAAATTTCCTGTCACCAACTCGTATAACAGTTTTAAACAGCAAATAAGGGTGACCTCCTCACCTATTCCCTTCAAAATAATTGAGTCCCTGTGAGAGACTGTTTCACCATAGATGTACTCCCAGTACAACCACACTATGGTTACAACCTGTGTCGCACAATATCCTGACCGGGGTTCGCTCACTCCCATCTATTGCTGCTAACATACCTTCATAAATATACGGTTTAAAGGCATCCATACTGCTTGGGATCATCTTGTTCGTCGTGTGAATGGTGGCTGGTTCCTTTTCCTCTCTGTCCTTTCCCAATTGCTTCTTAATCTTCGCATTCTGTGAAATCAAATTACCCTTAATCACCTGGGAGACTGCTTTCGGGTGGTTTGACCAACATTCTTTACTGATCATGGCCTCCCTTACCACACTTAAAACAGACAATATCAACCTTCTGCACGTCTTTCTCAATACTTGAAGGAGGACAATTCGACGTTTGTTGCTGTGGTACAATTGCATTCTGCTTAGGGACAGTACCAGTGCTACTTCCGTTGTAACTGTTGAACTTGTTCCCGTAGTTATATCCTAACTAGTTTCCATGATTCGGCGAATACTTGACACCTGGTCGGAACAACGGTTGAAACTTCATACCTGGGGAGGGTTTACGGCTGATAATATTGTAGTCTTCACTCAGAGAAGCGGCTTTATCGTATTTCTTCACCTCTCTCAAGTACATTCGAATGTGTTCAGGAATTCCTCATAGATACTGCTTTAGTAATATAGTTAACCAGATCACTTTACATAACCTATACTGCTACAGTGTTGTTTACAAAAAACTTTATAAAATGCTGATGCTTGCCCTAAAACAATGAATTAAAAGATAAACTTTTATTCTTGCATAGTTTTTCGACACACGATTTGCTTTGGGGCACAGAGTCACTTAAGAGAGGACACACTAAAACGCACTGAACTCTTTCGACAAATACACTGGGGTACGTGTGGGAGAGAGAGAGGGAAGGAGGCTATTTTCAGGCTGCAACTCTAACTCGATCTTCCGGTAACCTAACCTTGATCACCTTTTATATGGGATTTAGCGAATTCCAGAAGGTTCCAACTTATTTGGGAAGCGTGGCCTTTGCCTAAGGGTGTCAGAGTTACCAACTAGATGAAAAGGCCAAGAGGCAAATCAGGGGGTTTCAGGCAACTCTCAGATACATACTAATGCACCCGCAAGATGACTATACCTGCTAGCTCCGCCTACCTATTGTCCCTGAAATAAAAAAAAAGATAACATCCTCTCGTTGGGTATTCAGAACGTTTTGAAAGCACGTGGCAGTGAATCTTCCAAATCACGTTCTAAACATTCTTTCTCAAACATGACGCAATACTTCAAGAAATATAAAATATTACCTAAGCCCTTGTTCCTATCTCGCACGAATCCTACAACACTGTCAAATAGACTACGTAAGACTTCATAGCAAACATAAGTGAAATAAAGTTATTTTTTTTAAATAAAATAAAATTATGTAGCCTGTGTTGACTTGAATAAAAAAGTACAATGAAATTCACGACAAACGTCGTACGTAATTTACATGAAATACTTATATCTACATAAGAGGAGCTCATTTTACCAACTGGGTATCATCTCTCCAATGCACAAATGCAAACAATATAAGAAATATAAATAAAATTATCAATAAACTACGATATTTACTCTACACTACACAAGCTTCGTAAGATATATATATATATATATATATATATATATATATATATATATATATATATATATATATATATATATATATATATAGATAGATAGATATATATATATATATATAATATATATATATATATATATATATATATATATATATATATATATATATATATATATATATATATATATATACACACACACATACGAACTTGCAGAGATACCCGGCGATGCCTGTGTGTAAGATTAAAAGGTAATGTCAGTATATGCAACTGGTCGATTCTTGTAAGTTATCTTTTCGATGACTCATTCTGAACCACATGTTTTTTTAACTCCTAGATACTCTTTCTGCCCAATATTTCATTTGTTTAAACTGCAACTGTGAAGACGAAACATTTCCTATGTCAAGGAAGTGATGATATTTGTAAAAAAAAAAAGTAGCCTAACATTCCTTCCGCTGCAATACAATTTAGGATGTACATTCTTCCATTTCAGAGCCCCACAGTGATTACAGTTTTGTGTCATCAAGACAATTTCTATTATCTCTTCTGTATCATACCGATGTCCTGGGTCATAGGTGAAGGTGACATGATGCCACTGTTTTGCATTAAACAGGCATTATCTGACTTCTGCACATGTGACTATTCTTTTCTTATTCCTGTGTTTGTTGGTTTTACCAAGCAATCATTGTCTGTTCGTTAGTCTGAAGTAGAGTTATTCTCTTATTCCTTTTTTCCTGATTTCTTTGTGCTTCAATTCTTTGTTGATTATTTTCAAGGTAAGAATTCCTTTGGTCTTCGTCTTCTTCACGCATAGCTGTCATTTTGATGGCATTAATGTTCCCTTTATCTTAATTTTTAAAAGGGTGAGGGTTCCGCCTAGCCCTCATAGTTCTCTCAAGGTGTACCTAGAGATTCTAAACCACCTCCATTGTCTTTTTCGGAAATTTTTACATAATAACATGCTTTTAGATATTACATAGAATCGTACATATTTGAGGTTTAAAGTGGGTGGGGTTCTGCCCACCATAGCTCCCTTAATGGGGTACTTAGAGATTTGGCACCACTTCCATTGACTTCCTCTGAAAATTTTTCATAATACACTTTCAGTTTGTATGTAGAATTGGATAAGCCTACATGAGATGTTTTGAGAGGGTGGGGGATTTTGCCCCCTTAGCTCCCTTAGGGGAACACTTAGAGAAGCAGGACCACTTGCATTATCTTCCTCGGAATATTTTACATAGGAATATACTTTTATTGTTTATGTATATTTCCTAACCTCTCTTTCTCTAGGGAACACACACACATTGTCTCTTTACATATATATATATATATATATATATATATATATATATATATATATATATATATATATATATATATATATATATATATATATATATATATATATATATATATATATATATATATATATATATATATATATATATATATATATATATATATATATCTTATATATATATATATATATATATATATATATATATATATATATATATATATATATATATTATATATACATATATATTTATATATATATATATATATATATATATATATATATATATATATATATATATACATATATATTTATATGTATATATATATATATATACATATATATATATATATATATATATATATATATATATATATATATATATATTTGGGCTCAGGCCATGTCGTCCTAATGGAAGGTTCTTTTAGGTAGCTTTCTAAGGGATATTTACTACAGTGATACTCCCAGAGAATTAAACCGAAGGTCTCCAGGATTCTAACTCCTGGTGCGAGTATCCAGTAAAGGATATCACACAATATCAGGGGACGTATACTAGATACGACACATAGCAATCTTCACTCCGAATAGATTTAACTCTTTGATGTAAGGGAGAAGAGTGGCTAAAGGAGGGGGTGCTGTTCTATGTACCCTGTGAACCTCCATCCCTACTACTAACACGACGCCATTCCTTTTCTTGTAGCTCTCTAAGAGAGTTGTGCTCCCACGTTAACCCGGCGTTTTGTTACAAGTTATTGAAATATTCACAGTTAAATTTCAATAATTTAAGTGTTTGGTTGAGCATTGCCGAGAACTGGAGGCAGCCATTTCACGACTGCAGTCGCCCGTTATTATTGCATTTTATTTAGTCAGTAGGGCGACAATTCCCGGTATTAAGCTATAATGTTAGCTATTCAGACAAATTATACAAGTGGTGATTTTGCATACATGAATATTATTCCCTATTATTTGACTTTATTTATCATAAGCGGCGGAAACCCTGGTGGTACCAACTACCTTGGCCAGGGATCTTACCAGAGCTAGGTTACTCTAGCTCATATATACGTTAGTAACATAATTTCCAAAATTTAGCCTTACCCTATCATTCTTTCTCGATTCATATGAGAATTTACATTCTCTAGAATCTATAGATAAGTTACGATATTCATTCTCTCTCAGAGAGAAGAGTCTAAACCCTTTCTACCTCCCTGAGTGCCGCCGCCGCTATAGGCGGCAACTACTGTCTTTCCTCATCGCCGTCGAGTAGAACAAAGTTCTTGCTGGCTCTGGCTTTGAATTAGATAGTGACTAACTCAGGGTGCCCTCGTCTTTCCGCCGACGATATCGTCAGCAAAGGAACCATGCTTCCTCTGCCACCAACGATGTCGTCAGCATAGGAAGCCATGCTTCCTCAGTTCATTGTTTAAGGTAGGCGGCATACCTGCCGCCACCTCTCATATCAATGAACTATAAGACCCTTTACCCTTCCCCTTCTGTCCTTTAGTGACGTCATAGCCGTCACAAAACTCCCTCACCAGTATTCTGACAGTCATCCCGGCTGGTACCCGGCCAGTAGTAGTTAGTTCAGCCGTCTCTGCCACCTTCCCCCTTACTCCCTCCCTTCACAGGAAGTGAATATTATTAAGGGGAAGATTGAGACGGCTCCTGACGGCTGCCGGCGGGAAACCTAACATACTTTGGGAAGTACTCATTCTCCCTTGAGCTGCCATCCACATTCATTGCCGCCGATGTCATAGCCGGCAACAGGCCTTTTGTGGATGGGTGGAAGCCAGAATCTGACAGATTCTTTCCCCTTCCATTGAAACTTTCATTCTGGCAAAGAGACAGTAGGTGGTCTGATAGTCCTCCTACACTTCCAACTGTTATGTTTATTCATAATAATAGGAAACTCTCTTTCCTTAATGCTTTTTCTCCCTCTATCAGTTAGTACCACCAGGTACTAACCTAACACCGGCAGTTCCACCGGCTAAACTACAGTATACAACTATAAAGTAGTACACATGTTTTCTAACATACTCTGTGTTTCTTATCACAGTCTATTGTTGGGACCACGATATTATGTTAAGGTTAAATACTCCCTCAACACCTAGATGGTTTTCTTGATTATCAGGACCCTAAATACCCGATCGGTATTAATATGTACTACAGGTGGATAATGTTAGTATAAAAATTTACTAACTCTAACTCTAGTTCCAAGAGTTTTCCTACCTTGTATTCTCCCTATGAGGGAAACTAAATATTAATACTTATGGAGGTCTCAGCAATGGCCTAAGAGAGGAAACACAGATATGTGTCTTTTCTACTTCCTTTGAAGCTTACTATCCTAAGCTATTATAAACAATAGTGATTACTATTGTTAATAAAATTGTATGCTTTTATGTCACGGATATAAAAAATTTAAATACTCATTGGGCCCTTTTTCCTTTACAGGAGGAGCCAATGGAGAAGTGTTCAGCGTTGTTCTGCGACCACAAAGGCAAAGACTTTGGTGGCCAAACGAAGTGCAGGACTCATCCCCCTTGCTGCATCATGTCGGGAGTAATCAAATATTAGGACCCGAAGGGTTGCCCCACCTGCTCAACCCTGCTGGCCAACGGCTTCGGAGAAGCCCCTCCAGTTACCATAGACTAGAGACTAGGGATACAGTAGGGGAGACCCTTCACAAATGGATAAGATGGTTCCAGAAGAACTCTCCGGGACCATACTTACCCAATGACTCCCTAAGGTGCCTACTGTTCCCCAAAGCTCTTCCAAGCGCGGTGGTGCCCCAGGAACAGATCCAGCCTCCCCTCATACAACTGAAGCTCGACGCAGACATAAACATGGCACTGAAAGGCATGGACTTCCACCAAGAGAGGATGTCAGAAGTGTCCACTGACACTGAGCAGGACCTACTGCAAGAAAGCCCTGAAGAAAACGTTGAACATCCACAAGCAGAGGAAGAAGGATCCGTATCAACGGCAACTGAAGACCCTCAGTTTGCCGTGACAGCATACCAACCTATGCCGTCAACTTCCTTGGCTCCAACTCCACATCCAGTTGACAAGAACGAGGAGTTCCTTACTTCGATCTCCGTATTTAAGTTGGATCCAGAAATAGCAGGCCAGCAGTTCAATGAGAACCTTCCGAAGTAGTCTTGCAGCCTCCCTTTCTCATCAGAACTGCCTGGAAATGTGTGCAGGTCAACATAACGCCCCAGAAATGTTCGTCTTCCTGGCTAAGTCTCACATGGGTACCCTTGTGAAAGACTTATATGCTTTCCCCAGAGCAAGGAGAGCCTGCAGAGTTCGTTTTGACCTCAGCGACCGTCACACACGAACCAAGGAAGCTGATTACCTCGAGCATCTGGGGTAAAGACCTTTTCCCACAGGAACTGGTCCAAGAGGTCATTGCCAGAGCAGCCACAGAGAATAGGAACCTTCTCCATAAGTGGGGCATGAACTCAAAGAGGAAATCTTCCTCAGACAGAGGTCCCCAGCCTAAGAATAAAAAGGCAAGGAGACCACGCAGATCTGCACAACTTCCTGCCATGACTATGACCACCATGCCTCAGACCACCTGCCAGATGGTCCCTCAACAACTAGTAGCCCAGTTGCCAGTGTTTAACCCTAACTTTCAGAGGCAGTCGACTTCCTTTAGCCCTAGTCAGAAGGGAAAAGGCCCTAAGAGAAGTTCTCCCGGAGGCAACTCCTCTCGGGGCTTAGGTGGACGTGGTCATGGAAACAAATCCACAGGACCCCCCAAGCAATGAGGGATTCCAGGTAGTGGGCAGACTGCTTCACTTTCGGGATCGCTGGACATTCGATCCCTGGGCCCACAGCCTAATCACAAATGGACTCGGGTGGAAATGGAGCAGAACTCCACACCGTTTCCAGGATTCTTCCAACACTCCACCCCCTAGTTAGAAGAATATACCTCAGAACTCTTGAACAAGAAGGTAATAAGGAAAGCGAAGTCCATCAAGTTCCAGGGAAGGCTGTTTTGTGTTCCCAAGAAAGACTCAGACTAACTCAGAGTCATTCTAGACTTGTCTCCACTCAACAAGTTCATCGAGAACAACAAATTCCGGATGCTTACTTTGCAACACATAAGGACCCTTCTGCCAAAAGGGGCGTACACGGTCTCAATAGACCTAGCAGATGCTTACTGGCATCTTCCAATGAATCGCCCTTTCTCCTCCGACCTAGGATCCAAACTACAGAAGTAGAAGTTTGTCTTCAGAGCAAAGCCCTTCGGACTGAACACAGCCCCAAGAATATTCATGATGCTAGCAGGTACAATTGTCCAACAGCTACGCTCCGAAGGAGTTCAGGTGGTAGGATATATAGATGATTGGCTGGTATGGGCAGCATCCAAGACTACTTGTCTGCAAGCAACCAACAAGGTGATCCAGTTCCTGGAACACCTGGGCTTCAAGATCAATTGCAAGAAGTCTCGCCTTTCTCCAGCTCATTAGTTCCAGTAGCTAGGAATCCAAGGGCTTAAAGTCACACCACCTCTCCATTCCCTCCAAGAAGAGGAGAGAAATAGCGGGATCTGTCATGAGCCTAATCTGTCACAAGAGGATTTCAAGACGCCAACAGGAAAGAGTATTGGGCTCTCTCCAGTTTGCAGCAGTGACAGACCCGGTGCTAAAAGCACGTCTGAAAGATGCGTCAGGAGTCTGGAGGAAATACGCATTAAACGCTCGATGAGATAAACTAAGATTGACCCTGACCTTGTTGCGCACGCAGTTAAGGCCATGGTCAACAGCCAAGAGCCTACCATGGACAATTCCCCTGCAACCACCACAACCATCAGTGGTGATACACATGGATGCCTCCTTGGAAGGATGGGAAGGCTATTCTCACGACAAAAAAGTGCAAGGGAATTGGTCGCACCAGTTCAAAATCTTTCGTATCAACATTTTGGAAGCTATGGCAGTTTTCCCAACGTTGAAAAAACTATCCCCTCGCAGATCAATCCAGATCAGATTCGTCCTGGTCAACGAGGTGATAGTAAAGTGTCTAAATCGACAAGGCTCGAGATCGCCCCACATCAACCATTTGATATTAGCCATCTTCTACCAGGCAAGGATTAAGGGATGGCACATATCAGCAGTTCACCTACAAGGGTTCCGTAATGTGACAGCAGACGCTCTATCCAGGCGAAAGCCCACAGAGACAGAATGGTCTCTAAATGCAGACCCATTCTCCTTCATCTCGGAAATAGTCCCGGAACTGCAGATCGACCTCTTCGCAACGAGCAACAACAAGAAACTACCTCGTTACGTAATCCCTTATATGGACCCTCAAGCAGAGGCGACGGTCGCCATATCCATCGACTGGAAAAGTTGGAATCACATTTACCTATTTCCACCAACCAATCTCTTGCTAAGAGTCCTCGACAAGCTAAGATCCTTCAGAGGAACAGCAGCAGTAGTGGCCCCAGGTGGCCCAAAAGCAATTGGTTCCCACTAGTTCTAGAGCTGAAACTGAAGCCGATTCCTCCGCCGGACCCAGTACTATCTCAACTGGTCCAGAAGTAGGCTGTCTACACTTCATCCTCGAGAACTAACAATCTACATCTCCTGATTTTCTCGCCCTAGCTGCGAACAAATAGTTTGGAATCTCGAAGAATAAAGTTGACTTCATCGAAGAGTACCAGTCAAGTTCGTCTAGGAGACAATATGAATCGTCATGGAAGAAATGGGTTTCCTTTGTGAAAACAAGGAAACCGACAAAGATATCGATAGATTTCTGTCTCGCATTCTTCATAGACCTACACGAACAAAGCCTGGCCTCTACTACAATTACCTCGTGTAAGTCGGCTCTGGCTAGACGACTTCTGTACACTTTTGAGGTGGACCTCTCTAGTGAAATCTTTAATAAGATCTCAAAAACATGCATTAGACTCAAGCCAGCAACCCCACAAAAGCCCATCACGTGGTCTTTGGACAAAGTCTTGCACTATGCTTCGAACCTAAACAATGAGGATTGTACTCTAAAGGATTTAACACTGAAAGTCATTTTTCTGTTTGCAATAGCCTCAGGGGCTAGAGTTAGTGAAATAGTGGCCTTATCCAGAAACCAAGGCCATATTCAGTTCCTAGATTAAGGAGAACTGAATCTTTTTCCTAATCCTGCCTTTCTTGCCAAGAATGAGCTATCCACTAAGAGGTGGGGTCCTTGGAGAATCTGCCCACTGAAGGAAGATGTCTCTCTATGCCCAGTAGAGTGTCTTAAAGTCTATCTTCGAAGAACTTCAGACTTCAAGGGAGGATAGTTCTTCAGAGGCGATACCTTAGGATCAAAGCTATCTGTTAGACAACTGAGAGTGAAGCTCACTTACTTTATTCGCAAGGCTGATCCTGACAATACACCCACAGGTCACGATCCGAGGAAACTTGCTTCTTTGTTGAACTTCTTTCAACATATGGACTTTGAAAGACTCTGCTCATACAATGGGTGGAGATCATCCAGGGTCTTCTATAAACATTACGCGAAGCAAGTACATGAAATAAAACATTTTGTGGTGCCGGCGGGTAGTGTCATAAAACCTGTCATCTAGTGCTGCGATCAACAGTGGACTGTTTTGGGACTTTACAGTGCATCGGGTGCATGGGTATACCTACCCTCTAGTGCAAATCACAACAATGATTAACATACTGTTCCATACAGGTGCATATTTGACCAATAACACCAGTGCCGAGTGAACGTTTGCGTCACAGTGTTTATGCATTTCCGAACATCTGAACATGTCAGATAGATTTGGTTTCACATCTCCATTGAGTGGCATTATTCCGATAATGAAATTATATATGTTTTTTCTGCCAAGAAAATATTGTCCTTGATGTATTGTAATGCTGGATCAGATTAATACTCTATTGTAACCACATTTGATAAATTAGTTAGAAAATAAAATACTAAAACGTATTTGCGTCTCATTACTGCTGCCTCAGTTACATACTAATAAAGTACGCTAGAGTTTTATTTAATCCCTGTAAAGGGCTTATAACTTGAAATTAAGACAAAGATTTCCCAAAGAATGAATCTTACATTCTCATGGTAAGTAAAAAAAGGTAAGGTCCAAAGTTTTCCCTTTTTGTTCCTACGGAAATACAAACCTTGAATCCTTATCGTCGATATCAAAATTTTTCCTGCTGGAGACAGGAAGCACTAAACCAGCTCCAGGCTTAGTGGAAATGACAGATCTCTGGAATTTCACTTACAGGTCTAGTAGACCAAATAAGGATATCTATTCAAGGTGGAAGGCACATACACAAACCCAAAGCTAGTAGTAATTTCAAGATAATTCTCCGGTATGCTTCCATCAGGACGACATGGCCTGACCCCAAAAAAACGGATTTTGAACTAAGTGAAAAATCTATTTTTGGGTGAGAGTGCCATGTCATCCTGATGGACCCACCCTTTTACTTTATCTGTGCCGATTTCTGCTTAACGACAAGAAAAGGAATGGCGTCGCAGTAGTAGTAGGGATGGAGGTCCACCGGATATCTAGAACGGCCCCCCCTTCTTTTGTCACTCTTCCCCCTTACATCAAAGAGTTAAATCTATTCGGGGTGAAGACTGCTATGTGTCGTATCTAGTATACATCCCCTGATATTATGCGATATCCTCTACTGGATACTCACGCCAGGAGTTAGAATCCTGGAGACCTTCGGTTTAATTCTCTGGGAGTATCACTGTAGCAAATATCCCTTAGAGAGCTACCTAAAGGAACCTTTCATCAGAACGACATGGCACTCTCACCCAAAAATAGATTTTCCACTTTGTTCATAATCTGTTATATGAACCTATTATTGGGTAGCATCACTTTGTAGGAACCTGAAAAAGTATAAATATTACAAAAGACTCAATCACTAAATAATCTTTAAAGAATAGAAAATCTGTGTTGTGTGTGTGGAGGTGTGGAGTGGACAACCCCCAAAGACACCTTTTTGTGGGAAAAAAATTCCGAATTAATATAGCCCAAAATAATCTCCTATGTTCTTACAATCTCTACGTCGAAATTCATTGCAATTGGTTCATTAATATTGAATGCAGTTTTAGGGGGTCTGTAATTATGGGGCCCTTACACCACACAAGGTGGATCTTGATCAAATTGAAATAGTGGCGTTAGCTTTCTCGATAAAAAATGCATAAGATTCGATCATTAAATATTCTGTAGGTACATCTCTATGTCCAGTTTCATTGCAATTGTATGATCATTATTGAATACAGTTTTAAGGCGTCTGTAATTATGGGGCCCGTAGACCCCCAAGGTGGATCCTGATCAAAATGGAAAAAGCGGCGGTAGCTTTCTCGATAAAAATTACATCATATTCGATCATTAAATATTCTAAGTACATCTCTATGCCCAGTTTCATTCCAATTGTATCATTATTATTGAATACAGTTTTAAGGGGTCTGTAATTATTGGGCCCGTAGACCCCCAAGGTGGATCGTGATCAAAATGGAAATAATGGCAATAGCTTTCTAGATAAAAATGACATAAGTCTCGATCATTAACTATTTTGTAAGTTTCTTGTAAATTTTTTCTATAGGGAAAAATTGCACAAAAACAGACATTGCCTTTGCACACACACACACACACACACACACACACACATACATACATACATACATACATATATATATATATATATATATATATATATATATATATATATATATATATATATATATATATATATATATATATATATAGATTTCCAAATTAATATAGCCTAAAACAATC
>NC_090732.1:94285630-94290630 GCF_036898095.1 Palaemon carinicauda | reverse complement strand
CACACACACATATCTATATCTATATCTATATCTATCTATCTATATATATATATATATATATATATATATATATATATATATATATATATATATAGATATATATATATATATATATATATATATATATATATATATATATATATATATATATATACACATATACATATACATATATACACGCTTATATATATATATATATATATATATATATATATATATATATATATATATATATATATATATATATATATATACATACATATATATATATATATATACATACATATATATATATATATATACATACATATATATATATATATATATATATATATATATATATATATATATATATATATATATATATATATATATATATATATATATATATATATATATATATATATATATATATATATATATATATATATACATACATATATATATATATATATATATATATATATATATATATATATATATATATACATACATAAGCGTGTACACATATATATATATATATATATATATATATATATATATATATATACACGCTTATGTATGTGTATATATATATACAGTGAACCCTCGTTTATCGCGGTAGATAGGTTCCAGACCCGGCCGCGATAGGTGAAATTCCGCGAAGTAGTGACATCATATTTACCTATTTATTTAACATGTATATTCGGACTTTTAAAACCTTCCCTTGTACGTAGTACTGTTAACAAACTACCCTTTAATGTACAGAACACTTAATGCATGTACTACAGCACCCTAAACTAAAACAGGCACAAATATTAAAGGCGATTTTATATTATGCGTTTCCTAAACACCTAAAAAGCACAATAAAAAAAGGCAACCAATGTTTTGTTTACGTTCATCTCTGATCATAATGAAGAAACAAACTCATTTAGTGCACACATACTGTATATGTATAGGTTAGTTTTTGCATCGATTATATTGATTATACAGTATGTTGATTTTTTTAATACCAATGTTTTACTTTATTTTTCTTAGAACTTCCAAATGAAATGTTTTTCTTTATGACGCCGCCTGAAACGACGGCGTCATAAAGTACTGTACGCTCAGTAAACAACCATGCTCAGAACAAAGAAGGCATTTAACACGCATGATGAAAGTGATAAATAATGATATTTACAGTAAAAGCATTTACAAAATATGTTATTAGTACAAATATAATTTACCGTATCTATATAAAATTATACAGTACACACTGTACGTAGCAAAGCAGGAAAACAATTTACGAGAGAGAGAGAGAGAGAGAGAGAGAGAGAGAGAGAGAGAGAGAGAGAGAGAGAGAGAGAGAGAGAGAGAGAGAGAGAGAGAGAGAGATTGTTTTACGTACGTAAATGTAAATTTTAAACAAAAAAAATATGATAGGTTACAACATGTAGACTTTTAAAACCTTCCCTTTAACTTAATGCATACAGTACTAAACTATAAAACAGGCACAAATACAGTATTAGAATGTGAGAATATTAAAGTAAAAAATAAAGATTGTTACTGTACTCACCACGAAAGAAGTTCAAGAAAAACTTGAATGATGATGGCGATGAATTTGCTGCACAGTAGAAATGATGATGATGAAGCTGATGATGTGTTCTACTGTGCAGCCAGGTAGTATTTTACGTCTCTTCAGACGGAGGTGTCTTTTCCTGGGACAACTCTTCAACTCTTTCAATTTCTTCCGAAGGCGTAGTAGCAGGAGGAACTGGCTCTTTTTTGCGAGGCTGGAAGAACATTGTGATCGGAAGTTGTTGCCGCTGCTTCTTTTTTCGATCTAAGAGCATCTTGTAGGGAGTCATTATGTCATCAACCTTGTTGCAGAATTGCATCGACCGAACCATATCCTCGTCCCACTCTTGCAACATTTCTTTCACCTCCTTTATATGGTTGCAGACCTTGGCAAGCCGTTCTAGTGTTAAGCCCGTTTCTTCGACATTTTCTTGGGTCTCTTCCTGGGTTTCACTCTCTTCTTCGCTTGCCGATTTCGTCAGGTCTTCGAGGTCTGCGTCAGTTAGGGGCTGGGAATGGCAGTCCAACAACTCGTCGACGTCTTCAGTCGTCATGTCGCCAAACCCGTCACCTCCAATTATGGCAGCCAACTGCACAGATTTGCGTACTGCAGAGTGTTGGATTTCAGCAGGTGTAAATCCCTCGTCGTCGTAAACAATCTCGGGCCACAACTTCTTCCAGCTAGCATTCACAGTTGCAGGTTTCATCTCTTTAAGTGCCTTCTGAATATTCTTCAGGCACGTGGCTATGGTGTACTGCCCCAATACGCCTTCAAGTTAAAATCTTCATCCTCATCATCTTCGGCAGCATCCACACACGCAACGAGGTCCGCCAAGGTATTCTTCGTGTAGAGGGCCTTGAACGCCCTGATAACCCCCTGGTCCATCGGTTGAATTAATGACGTGGTGTTGGGTGGCAGGAACTCAACCTGAACGCCCTCACGCGACAGGTCAGTTGCGTGTCCACCAGCGTTATCCATAAGGAGAAGGATCTTGAATGGCAAGCCCTTCTCTACGAGATATTCATTGACTTGCGGGATGAAACACTGGTGGAACCAGTTGGAGGTCAGCATCTTCGTAATCCATGCTTTTGGATTATGCATCCAGTACACGGGAAGGAGATTCTTATTCTTATTTTGCAAAGCGCGAGGATTTTTCGACTTATAAATAAGCCCCGGCTTTAGCAAAAATCCAGCAGCATTGCCACACATCACGAGGGTAACGCGATCCTTGAATGCTTTAAAGCCACAGGCTTTGGCTTCCTCTTTGAACAGGAAAGTTCGCGACGGCATTCTCTTCCAAAACAAGCCGGTCTCATCCATATTAAAGACTTGTTCCGGTTTGTATCCACCTTCGGCGATAATATTCTTGAACGTCTGGTTCACGTAAGTTTCAGCAGCGGCAGTGTCAGCCGAAGCAGCCTCGCCATACAGGGAAACGCTTTTCAGGGCGAAGCGTTTCTGAAACTTCGCGAACCATCCTTTGCTGGCGGAAAAACGTTGTTTCTAAGGCTGGGAATCCGTGGATGTCCCTGGTTGAGGATCATCTGCATCATCATCATCTTCAGCATGGTTGCCATCGTCGTCTTGAGGTTCCTTTGCAGCAAAATTCTGATACAAGCTCAAAGCCTTTGTTCGGATGGTGTTCGTATCCAAAGCTATGTTCTTCTTCCGGCAGTCGGCAATCCACACAGCTAAAGCACCTTCCGTGCGTACGATCGTTTTATTACGCGTTGTAACGACTCGCTTCGCTGATCTGCTAAAGGTGATTGCAGCCGTCTTTCTAATGTTCGCCTCGTCCTTCTTGATATAGCGAACAGTAGATTCGTTGATTCCAAAATGGCGCGCTGCGGCCGCATAGCTTCTACCGTCTTTTAACATATCGAGAAGCATAACCTTCTCAGCAATCATCATCATCCTTCGGTGGCGTTTAGACTCACTACCAGCATTAGTAGAAGCAGAACGCTTGGGAGGCATTGCACAGTAGGATTTGACAAAAAGTTCAACTTAAAAAGGTCGCACACAGCACAGATTAAACTTCACAAACTTAAGAACGTCTACTCAGCGATACGCGGTAAGAGAAAGTGGACGACCCGGGCCCGCGAGAACCTAGATGCTGCGGGTTGGAGATGAGGGCAAAACACCAACCACAGGCTAGATAACAAAACTTGAGTTCTGATTCGTCATCTATCAGCGCTTGAACCAATCACAACCCGTCTTACAGTATATGATGCGTAGGTTACCAATTCAAAGTACAAGATACCCCGCGCATACTGTACGTACAGTATTAATAATAATAATAATAATAAATAATGATAATAATACAGTACAGTACTGTAATAATAATAATAATAATAATAATGATAATAATAATAACAATCATAATTTTATTAACAACAACAACAATAATATTAATAATAACAATAATAATAATAGCTTTACGTATGCTATTTTATTCTTTTGTAGGATGTCTCTCTCTCTCTCTCTCTCTCTCTCTCTCTCTCTCTCTCTCTCTCTCTCTCTCTCTCTCTCGTACGCTTATTCGAAATGTGATTTTTGCAACAAAGAATATTATTGGATGCAGTACTACGTACGTATACATACAAAAGAATCATGGAAAAGATGCACATCCATTACATTTGTAGTATAGTAGCCATCAGCAGCCTTACACCATTCTAATATGGTATGACTGCATCTGATTTGCGTTTCATGTTCGATTTAATTTTACTACGTACTGTATACAGTACTGTATTATCGTATGATCACATTCTCTTTTCGTGTTTTATTTCTTTCTGTGCTGAATTATATATCATATGTAATGCAATGAACAATCAGTAAGAGCAGATATTACTAATTACAGTATAAATGGAATTACAGGTAACAAAATATCGTATTTGGGGGTCTTCAGATTTCGCGGTATTTTCGAAATTTCCGGAAAATCCGCGATATGTATATATATATGGGTTATGGAAAAAACCCGCGAAGTGGTGAATCCGCGATGGTCGAACCGCGAAGTAGCGAGGTTTCACTGTACACACATACATATACATATACATATATATATATATATATATATATATATATATATATATATATATACATAACATAAATAATACTGCATATAATATATACGTTACAAATGTGCCTGTGCCTAAATGAAGGTAGAGAGAGATAGTCAATAAGAAGACATAAGAAAAATCAAGACTGCACTTTAATAGGCATCGGATATAATGTTAAAAACTGCTATTTTTTAGATTTTGGCAACGGAAAGTGAGAGGAAATTACAGAAGAAAATTACTATCTAATGGGAAACGAGAAATGTATGATGGATTTGAAGAAGACTCAAGAGCGTCAGCTATTAATTTTTTGAAGGAAGTTGCAGAAGTGATGCATAATAAAGACGATAAGAATTGCATAGTCTTAGGTAGGTGTGGTAAAAACAAAAAAGGCACAGATATCGAGGGTA
>NC_090732.1:94265630-94280630 GCF_036898095.1 Palaemon carinicauda | reverse complement strand
TCTCTGAGCATTGGTTGCCTTTCTTCTCCAGACTCTGTGGGATATTTGAGTCTTGCTTTCAGGATTGGGTCTGTCACAACAGCGAACTGTAGTGAACCCAAGACTCTTTCCTGTTGTCGCCTGGTGAGTCATTTTGAGCAAAGTAGGCACCTGACCGAGTTTGCGATTTCCTTTCTCTTCCCTTGCAGTAGAGAGAGGGTGTGTGACTTTATATTCCAGTGAAGTCCTAGCCACTGGAATTTCCGAGCCGGAGACAAGCTGGACTTCTCGAGGTTGATTTGGAAGCCCAGAGACTGTAGGAATTTCATGACTTCTTGGGCTGTCGTCCAGGTACGCTATCATCTGATAGCCTCTGTTCCAAAGTTCTTGTATGATTTCCTCTACTAGCTTCGTGAAAAGCCTTGGAGCCATACTGAGCCCGAACGGCATGGTTTTGGAACTGCTAACTCTACAGAGCATTCATTCAAAAACTTGGGTTGGATTCCATCTGGTCCCATTGATTTGCTTGTTAACATTGATCTTTTCAAGTACCCCTAAAACTGTACCTAAATCCACTTCTATGCTATCTAAGATAGGATCATCATGCCTATATATATATATATATATATATATATATATATATATATATATATATATATATATATATATATATATATATGTGTGTGTGTGTGTGTGTGTGTGTGTGTGTATCTATGTATGTATGTATGTTTATATATATACATAAATATATATACACACACACATATATATATATATATATATATATATATATATATATATATATATATATATATATATATATATATACCTATTCGGGTAAATAAGCCAATACACAATTTAATAGCAAAACAAACTTCCAAGGGATAGGCCTATTTTCGTCTACCACTCAGATTTGTATAGCCAACGGTTATTTACAAAGGTATTTCCTTATTTAGAAAGTGAAAATTTTTAGAAAAAAAATCTATATAACCAGCCAGTTTTTAAACTTTCTACGTACCATTCAAAGTAGGCTACCCGTGGAAGAGAGAAAAGCTGTAGATGACTTTAATTACATTTACGAAAAACATAGAGTAAATACTGATGGATCAAAACTTATTGGAGGTACGAAGTGAAGAGCTGCTAAGCACGCCTGCATACTTCAAAAAAGAAAAAAATAATAAGTACAAGGTGCTGAACCGTATTATTATTATTGTTACTATTACTAGCTGAGCCACAAACCTAGTTGTAAAAGATGGATGCTATAGACCCAAGGGATCCAACAGGAATAAAATAGCCCAGTGTGGAAAGGAAATAAATAAATAAACAAAAAGAGAAGTAATGCTAGGGCATTGTCACTGTCCCTTGCCTCTGTCATTCAAGAGTTCCCTTTAACCCTTAAGCATTATAATAAATCTTTCATAAATATACTATAAAAAGATACATATGTCAGTATGTTCAACATAAGAACCTTTGCTACAAGTTCGAAATTTTGAAGTTACACTGATTCAACTACTTGATTAAGGAGATCATTTCACAAACTGGGCACAGCTGGAATAAAACTTCTAGAATAGTATGTAGTATTGAGCCTTATGATGGAAAAGACATGACTATTAGAATTAACTGTTGTGGCTGATGTGGTAATGTTCCTGTCTGGTGAACACCAGACTGGGTTTCGAGTCCCGCTCAAACTTGTTAGTTCCTTTGGTCGCTGCAATCTCACCATCCTTGTGAGATAAGGATGAGCCTATAGGTCTATCTGCTGAGTCATCGGCAGTCCTTGCCTGGCCCTCCTTGGTCCCAGCTTGAGTGGAGAGGGGACTTGGGCACTTATCAGATGTATATATGATCAGTCTCTAGGGCATTGTCCTGTTTGCTAGGGCAATGTCACTGTCCCTTGCCTCTGCCATTCATGAGCGGCCTTTAAACCTTTAAAACCTTAGTACTACGAAAAAGATCGTACTGTCCGGGAAGATCTGAATGTAAAGGATGGTCAGAATTATGAAAAAACTTCTGCAATATGTAGGCTATAACAAACTAACTGAACAACGGTGACAGAAGAATACTCGAAACAATGCAGAATGAAAGAATTAAAACACTTCTTCAGAATAGATTGACCTCATAAAATCATAAAAGACTTTCTTAATAAGCCACAATACTCAAAACAAGACAGAATGGAATTAAACTCTTCTTCAATATAGATTGATTACCAAAAGTCTTAAGAGACTTTCTCAATAAGCCAATTTATTGTGCAATTGAAGAAGAGACAGATCTAATGTGTTAATAAAAAGTAAATTTGCTATCAAGAATCCCACCTCATACAGTTATAGAAACATTATCAATGCTGAGATCCAGATGTTGAAGAGCCACTCTCCTAGACCTACTGACAATAATACCTCCGAGTTCTGCTAGGGTTCAACTTCATACACCATAATTTGCACCATACACTAATTTCAGCTATGTCTATATCAAGGGATTCAGCAACCCAAAATCTATATTCAGGAGATGGAGTTGATACAAAGAAAGTACCATCATCTGCAAATGAACAAGCTTGATTTTAGGCCAAACCACATGTCATGTGTATATAGTATGAAAAGTAATGGGCCAAGGACACTACCCTGAGGAACACCATATATCACATTTCTATACTCACTATGATGGCCATTAACAACTCTCTGCAATCTATTACTTAAAACTCAATAATGGTGCTAAAGGCCTCATGATTAACACAGTCAAAGGCAGCACTAAAATCAAGGCCAATCATACGAGCTTCCAGACCACAATCAAGTGATTTCTGTACAGCAATGGAGATTTTAAGAAGGGAATTACATGCTCCAAGGTCTTTATGAAGGCCATATTGCAAACTATGGAACAGATGAGTACTTTCAGCTAACCTATTTACACATTTTGCCACAAGAAGTTCAAAAACTTTAGATAATATGGGAGTAATCGAAATTGGGTGGTAATCAGCTCAGTTTGTGTTACTGCAAACACATTTACATAATGAAGTAACATTTCCAATTCTCAAACAAGCACAAAACAAACTTCTTGGAAACTTGTGGAAAATAAGATTACTTGGGAGCTATGAAATCAGCAGTCTTTATAAAAAACAAAAGAAAAACGCCAATTGGGTTCACACCTCCATAAGCATCCAAGTCCATCAAGAAATCTCTAATTCAATAAGATCTAAAAGCTAAACTAGTTAGTTTAGCCTCAGGAAAAATGGAATGAGGAAGATAAAAGTTTCTCATTAATCTGCTTACTGTCAAACACATCAGCCAAAAGGGTTGCCTTTCCCTTGGATAGTGAGTGATAGAACCATTTGGTTTAAGTAAAGAAGGAACTGTTATTTCTATTCTACACCAAAGAGTGCAAATTTAAGGGCAGCTCACCGATTGTTCCTGGGTTGTGCCATTAAGGGTTTCTTTTATGGTTCAATTGTATTCCTTTTCAGTTGAAGCATAAACTCTGAGCAAAACCTCTTAGCTGAGAATAGTTTTTCCAGGGCAATTCTAATCTGCTACCCTTCCAAAGATGCTAGGCCTCCTGCTTCTCCAAATAAGCACGTCTGCAATCAGCATTAGCCCAGGAGTTGTCTTTCACTCGGTACGGAACTTTAGCACATGAAAAGGGATACATCTATCAATTATGTTGACCGGATTCTCATTCAAAAGAACATGCTCAACACTATTATACAATTGTGACCAATTCAAGTTCAAAAGATCACTCAAAATTCCATTCCAGTCTGCTTGAAATTTTATATAAATCTCATATGAGTATGATACATCAGGGACAGGCTGCCTAGTCTTCACCACTAACGAAATTAAGGCATGATCATATGTACCAACGTGAGAACCAACCTTACATGTTATAACGCCAAGGGAGTTAGTGTATACTAGGCTCAAGTAGTTTTCAGATCTGTGAGTAGCTTCACTTATGATTTTTTCATAGTTCAATAACTCTTAAGTCATGATCAGTAGGAGAAACAAAATTTAACCACTCTCTATAGTGAGCATTAAAATTACCAACAAAATCAAGAGGCCTTTCTATCATCTTCGAGTATCTTAGACAAAATGGTAAGAAAATCGAAAATAGAATGTTCCATGTCAGAATTCCAATAGATTGAATACAAATAAAAGTTATGCCTGCCACAAACTTTTATTTCCTGAATCTCATCCCCATTCGTAGGATTTCCCGTTTCAAAATTACTGGCTTCTTGAAACAAATACTAAGGAGCTCAGATGAGTGCCTCGATGTCCCCAAACAGGATACGAATTAATAGCAATAGAAAATATTCTCTGTACTTAAAATCAAACTTAACAATATGGATAATAAAAGCAATAAGTACAGAAATATTTATAAAGGGATTGGTACAACCCATCGACTAAAGATAAAAAGTCAGATAGAATTGATTTACATGGCGGAGCCGCACCATGCAAGATTAAATACCCTCCAGGCTAGCCACAACAACTGAAAGGAGGATAGTAAGGATGGTTTTGATAATGAATACTTGTGAGGAAGACAAAGAAACTGATAAGGAAAAGTCAACCTCTTGATAAACCACCAGGCATCCATGGGTCTTCTATTAAAGCCCTACAGGACACACTATTTAAAAAACAAGAAGAGAAATAAGACAGAATAGTGTGCCCGAGTATACCTTCAAGCAAGAGAACACTACACCAAGACAGTGGAAGACCATGGTACTGAGACTATGGCACTACCCAAGACTAGAGAAAAATGGTTTGTTTTTGGATTGCCCTTCTCCAAAAGAGCTGCTTACCTTAACTAAGAGTCCCTTCTACCCTTACTACAAGAGGAAAGTAGCCTCTAAACAATTGCAGTGCAGTAGTTAACCATGAGTGAAGAAGAATTGTTTGGTAATCTCAGTGCTGCCAGATCGTATGAGGATAGAGAAGAATGTGGAAAGTATTTCCCAGGCTAGTTGCTGAATATCATCACCGTTTATGTGAAAAAAAAAAAAAAAAATGTGGGGCCTTAGCCAGTATGAAGGCTAGCGCACTTTTCATCCAAGAAACTTCACGATCACTTATTGGGTCAACTAGCAAAACATTAACTGACATTAAATGAAAATTAAAGAGACTGAGGGCTTAACATAATTATTTTACAAATGTAGCTAAATTAACCTGCTTTTCCACTTATCGCAAAGGATTTACCGCAAGGTTATTAATTTGGGTTTTAAAGAAAAAATATCACAGGGATGTTGAATTCAGTGTGAAGTTAAGATTTTGCTGCCCTTTCACTACTTCCAATGGATAATTGTACTTTTGACAAGCTTGCAGAAAACCGTGACGATGAAGACTTACCAGAAGAACTAGTTTCATATTCGTTGCAGCGAAGGTTATGTATTGATAAGCGTATGTTTCCGGGTGTGTGTGTGGTTGCGATTTGCATAACTCAAAAACTATTTGACAGAATCTCATGAAATTTGGTGGTATTATTGGCCATGATCCAAGGACAATTTGATTAGACTTTGAGAGTGATTGGGTCAAAAGGCCAAGATCAAGGTCCCCAAAAGGTAAAAACTTTCCTTTTACAATATCATGGTCCATTTTTATCCTGTTTGCAATGAACTAGTGACAAAATGTGCATAATTCCACTGCCTATCTTGTGATATACATGATATAGTGATGACATTACCCTTGTTACCTTCACCAACTTCGTTACGGCAAAGGTTATGTTTTGATAGGCGTATGTTTGTAAGTCTGTCTGTGTATATGTTTGTGATTCACAAAACTCAAAAACTATTTGACTAAATCTCATGAAATTTGGTGAGATGATTGGCCATTAGCCAAGGACAATTCCATTAGATTTCAGGAGCAATTTGGTAAAATGTCAAGGCCAAGATCATGAGAAAACGAATCACAAAACTCAAAAACTATTTGATCGAATCTTATGAAAATTCGGTGAAATTATTGGCCATGATCTAAGGACAATTTTATTAGATTTCGGAGAGGATTGGGTCAAAGGCCAAGGTCAAGGTCACGAAATGAAAAAAAATCTTTTTGCTATAGCATGGTTGATTTCTATCCAATTTCCACGAAACTAGTACAAAAAATTTGCATAATTCAATTGCCCATCTTGTGATATACAACATAGTATAGTGATGTCATTACCCTTGTTTGTTTATCTATTTGTTTATCTGTATCTGTGTGTTTGTGATTTGCATGACTCAAAATCTATCTGGACGAATTTCATGAAATTTGGTAGGATGGTTGGCCATGATCCAAGGACAATATGGTTAGATTTTGAGAATGATTGTGGTAAAGGTCAAGGTCACAAAAAGGTCAAAAACGTCTTTTTGCCATATCATGGCCAATTTTTATCTAATTTGCAGGACACTAGTGCCAAAATGTGCATAATTCAATTCGCTACCTTGTGATATGAGTGTATTTTGCGATAAAAACCCATATCATCAGTTTTCTTGATGATAAAAGTGGCGGCGGTGAAGGCATGAGCTCTACCGAGTGCCCGTTCTAGTTTGTGTATTTATTACCTTAGCCTACTTCATCGCGGAAAAGGTTATATTTTCATAGGCGTATGTTTGTATGTCTATGTATGTGTTTGTGATTCACATACATAACTCAAAAACTATTTGACGGAATCTCATGAAAATTGGTGGGATGGCGGCCCATTATCCAAAGACAATTTGATCAGTTTTTCAAAACGATTGGGTCAATGGTCAAGGCCACGAAAAGGACAAAAACGAATCGCAAAACTTAAAATCTATAAGACCGAAGCTCATGAAATTTGGTAGGATGATTAGCTAGGTTTCAAGAACAATTTGGTTACATTTTGGGAATAATAGGGTCAAAAGGTCAAGGTAACGAAGTTAAAAAATGTCTTTTTGCTATATCGTGGTCAATTTTCATCTGATCTGCATGAAACTAGTGCCAAAATGTGCATAATTCTATAGCATATCTTGTGATATACAACATGATATAGTGATGCAATTATCCTTGTTTTTTATTTATTTCTTTGTATGTCTGTCTGTGTGTTTGTGATTCGCATAACTCAAAATCTATTTTCCCGAACTCTTATGAAATTTGGTGGGACGGTTGGCCATGATCCACGGATAATTTTATTAGATTTTGGGAGTGAGTGGGTCAAATGTCAAGGACAATGTCACAAAAAAAGGTAAAAAAAAAAGTCTACCTTTTAGCCATACCATGGCCATTTCTTTATCTGGTTTGCATGAAACTAGTACCAAAATGTACACAATTCAATTGCCTATCTTGTGATATATAACATGACATAGTGATATCATTACACTTGTTTGTGTATTTATTTATTTACATATTAGTCTGTGTACTTGTGATTTGCATTACTCAAAACCTATTTAACCTAATCTTATGAAATTTGGTGGGAGGATTGACCATGATCCATTGGTCATGACCCAAGGACAATTTTACTAGATATTGGAAGTGATTTGGTCAAAGGTCAATGTCAGGAAAAGGTCGAAAACGTATTTTTGGTATATTGTGGTCATTTTTATCCAATTTGCCTGAAACTAGCGCCAAGATGTGCATAATGCAATTGCCTATCTTGAAATATAAAATATGATATTGGCGAAGGTATGCGCTCTACCAAGTGCCCGTTCTAGTTTGTTGGGGTCTATCTGTGTGTTTGTGATTCGCATAACTCAAAAACTATTTGATCGAATCTCATGAAATTTGGTGGGATAACTGCCCATGATCCAAGGACAATTTTATTAGATTTTGGGAGTGACTGGGTCAAATGTCAAGGTCACAAAAAGGTCATACCGCTTTTTTTGCCTTATCATTGCCAAGTTTTATCAGATCTGGTTTGCATGAAACTAGTGCCAAATGTGCATAATTCAATTGCCTATCTGGTTTGCATGAAACTAGTGCCAAATGTGCATAATTCAATTGCCTATCTTGTGATCTATACCATGATATAGTAATGTCACTACCCTTAATTGTGTATTTATTTGTTTGTGTGTCTGTCTGTCAAAAACTATTTGACCTAATTTCATAAAATCAGGTGGGATGATTGGCCATGATGCAAAAACAGTTTGATTAGATTTTGGAAGTGATTGGGTCAAAGGTCAAGGTAACAAAACGTAAAAAAAGTCTTTTTGCTATATCATGGTCAATTTTCATCCGATCTGCATGAATATCATTAGTTTTCTTGCTGACAAAAGGTATGCGCTCTACAAAGTACCCATTCTAGTATGAAGCATGCTATATAGGGTACGAAAAGGGCAGGGTAATCGACGAAGATAAATAGCACCTTTATGGACTTTACGTGAGCGAACTTTGCAAGATCAACCTCTCTCCAATAACAATTTAGAATAGTACCACTGTGCTCTACAGTGTTGTTTCAGGTGTTCATTCAATTACATGGAAGTTGATTTAACATTGAAAAAGAAGTCTTCCTTGCCCATCTAAAAAAAAATACTTGGAAGGTGGTAATGATATTCCAGATAACCGAAAGTACAAGGGCTTGAAAGAGTGATTAAAAATTATTTTTTTACGATATGATTCAAAGAAGAAAAAACTTATTTCTTTACAGCAGTTGTAAGGATAATACATTATTAAAACTATCATTTCCCCTTGTTCTGTAATACATTTTAATATTGTTTGTGCATATAACTTTACTTTTGATTTTCATTGAAAAAAAAAAAAAAAACTTCTACATACTTTTTACTCTAATACTGTTATTGAAATTATTATTAATAAATATCTATAGCCTGGGAAAATAAGTCAATAAACCGCTTGCTTACAAAACTTCAAACGGATAGGCTCTGAAATTTTACCAGGAGCTCATTAAGGAGTTGTATGATGATCGGCGCTTGGGAATCAAATTATCCGGAATAAACAATTTACCGGGAATCAAATAACTGAAATACAAAAAAAAAAAAACAGGGACCAACAAACCTAGAACCAAAATGGATAAATAAAACTTTGAACCAGGAAGATGATTCAGCCTTCAGTGAGCTATTGGAATCATATCAATTAGTTAATAACGTTAATTGTGCAACACCTTTTACTGAGCATACGTTGGACTTATTGTTTCAGTGATAATATGAATAATATTGTACCCATCAGATATTAATGTGGATGAGAAGTGCTCCATTTTTCAATTGCAAAAACTTCCTTTAGATTAGCCTACCTTTACAGGAAGACGCAGTGCTAAAGAAAATCAGATTTAGAATTAAAAATTTAACTTCTTGTGTATTTATTGATGAAGTTACAAAGATAATAAACGATGTAATCAATATTCTCTACGGTCATGGCAACCAACGTTTATTAAGCTCAACATATGAGTTCAATGCCTCATAACTAGATATAATAGGGTGAATAAAAATGAGATAGCATGTGCCCAATGATGGAAAAGACTATAACTGTTAAAGATAGGTCTCCTTGGTTCGATGGACAGACTTTAGAGAAAAAGAAAGAAAGCGTACGTAAAGAAAGTGGAGTTTGTTAAAATCTGAAAGTGCATGAGTGGAATATAAAACAGTAAGTGCCAATACAATTACCTATTAAGGAGGGAAAAAGTTAATACAGTACTATAAGAAAAAATCGAGGAAGTAGCAACAGACATGAATAACTAGTATCGCTTCCTAAATGGTTTAATTGGAAATGTAATTGAAAAAGATACTCCTGGATGGGTATAGCGACCAAGAACTGGCTAATAAAGGTCTGGAATTCTTCAAAAACAAAATACAAAATATAATTGGGTCTTTAACAGATATTCCATATCAGATTGATGCTGTACGAGATACACATATAAGATTAACGATATTTAATAATATAACAAAAGGTGAAGTCACCAGGATTTTCAAGAGTGCAAAGAAAACAAATTGCAGGATTGATCCGATGCTAATATCTGAAGTAATTGGAGGAGAACACTTTTCTAGTCTTGCCGACATAATTACATGAATAATAAATACTGTACTATAAGTTTCCTAACCTAAGAAAATATCTATAGGTACACCGGTTCTTAAAAGTGCTCTAGATTATCAAGAATTAAGACCATACATAACTATTTCAAATCTATCATTTAAAAGAAAAAAAACTAGAATATGTAATTCTTAAGCAACTAGTTAGTCACTTAAAAAATAATCGAAGTATTGCCACACAACCAGCCAGTATACAAACAATAATATTTTACGGAGACATCTAATCGTTCTGTTGTAAATAATATGCTGGAAATGATGGATGACAACAAAATAATGTGACATCTTATCATTACTCGATCTTGGCGCCACTTTTGATGCAGTTGTGCACGAACTGCTACTTGATGATTTACGGTCCACTGGGATTTATAGATCAAGTTTTGGGGTATCTAAAAGATTGCTTGGTTAACAGAAACTACTGCGTCCGAAATGGAAACTTTCATTCATCATATGAACCATTAAAGTGGTGTCCCTATGGAAGTATAATGGACCCAATCTTAATTTGTATCTCTATTATGGGTATAACAAAAGTATTAGAGTCATTAAGTGATGTTTAAACTATTTGCAGAGGATACACGATTTTAATTCTCCATAAATGACATCTGTGATACTGCTAACACTTTTAATCAGGTTTAAAAACTAGATGAAAATAAAACCGAGTTTATGGTGGTAGTTAAGAAAAATAACTTGAGAAACCGGGTCCCAATATCTAATAGCGTTCATGAATTAAGTATATCACCTGACTATATAGTTTGTCTCTGTGTTCAAATAAATAATTAAGTAAGACACGTTGATTATCAAACTTTGAAACATTTCTTTTGTAAAAAAGTATCTGGGTGAATATTCTATAAAGAAATTTTTTAATAGCTGTGTTATTACCAGGTTTGACGACTGTAACTCAATCTATTGCAAAGTATCCAAAGTCCAACTGAAGAAATTATCAAACATGATAAACAGAAGGGCAAGTTGATAAAAGGTGTACTAGCCAGAGAAAGGATTACTCCTATAGTAATTGAATTACACAGACTGCCCATTAAAGCTAAAATCGAGTTTAAGATGACATGTACAATAACTCATCAAGTTATCATACTATTAATTACTATTAGTCGACCCTTTATTGATAATAAATTTGCTGTTGCTTATAATAACATGCAAACACAAACAGTTTTAATATTTAGCTAATTGAAGTCCTTAAATTATTATCAAATGTTGTCAGCTTCTGTATAATTATGTTGTCAACAATCGTAGTTACGAAAAAAAATCATCGCACTACGCTTACTGCGGAAGTAGCAAATTCCACCCAGATTACTGACCCGAAGACAACTGATCTCACTGAGAAGGTGGATAATCTAGCGAAGAATATGGAATCAATTACGTTAAAGCTTTAAACTCTTATGGCCCACCAAAACGAGAAAATTACTTACACTGGCAAAGTTAAGGCAAAAAACTACTAGTAATTAAATCTATAAAGAATCAAAAACAATCGCTAACAAAAAAAAATGAGGTTGAACATGCACTTAAGGATATACCAAATCTTGATACGAGGTCAACTTCAAATGAAAATTATGTTGTAAGCTTTGCTGATGAAAGATCTGATATGAAGCAGCAAACAAGACTCAAACAATGGTTACCGATATCGAAACGAGGAAAATTGGAAAATTTAAACCTAAAATAATACATAATGCATACAGAGTTAAAGATAAATTATCAAATGAAGTTCTGCAGGTGGGACTATACCACTACTTGTTGAAATGTAATTTGGAGTTTTAATATTGGTGACAAAGTTATTTTTCGATGGAGTTGCTTACAACCACGACCCACATAGTGACGGGTCAAGTAACGCGCATCCTGGGTTTTGCTACTCGAGGCAACATGAGGTCAGGTGAGCCACTGCGGCTGGCTGTCAGGTACACCCATCAACAAAACCGGTGTCGCCTGGCCAGACCTGACTTGGAGAGATCATGCCCCTCTTGCCCTGAAAGGTGGCCGACATTAAACAACCGAGACATCGTTAGGATGGTTCGAATGTGAGGAGGAGGGAAATTACCGATATCACTCAAAGAAATGCGATGATGAATGAAATATATATATGAAAAGAGAGAAAACTTTTTTTATTGTTTTAAGAAATGTAATCTAATATCATATCGAAACTATTTCATCAAGAGATTTTATCATAAAATTTTATTTGAATTTTCCTATCCTATTTCTAAATAAAATTTTCTTGATTGATATTGGAACCGACTATCCACAACACACAAATATCTTCGTTTGCATTTTCCTAAGCAATCCCCCCCCTCTCTCTCTCTCTCTCTCTCTCTCTCTCTCTCTCTCTCTCTCTCTCTCTCTCTCTCTCTCTCTCTGCATACATACACTCTACGCATTATATTTAGGCGCTAATAATGTATCGTTTCAAAGAGCATCTTATTGGGTCACTAATCATTGATAAGTGGTCGTAGTTCAAAATTTCGAAGGTAATCAGGTTTAAAGGTTTAGTTGTTGATTTCAGTGTTTTCCTTTGATTTCGACCATGAGCCACGTAGCTCGGTGTGGTTTGGGGTTAGCTTTTGTCACGGGCTACTTGGCTCCGGCCCTCACAGAGAAAATAGTATTATTTGATATATCAATTATATTGGTCTACGGTTGTAGATTTAAAATGCATCATCAGTTAACATAATCTATATTGTTTCAGAAGTGATAGGTTGAGATAAAATATGTGAAATGATATGCAATGAAAGTGTTCATGGGTGCATCATTATAGTGTTGTGGTATATAGGATGTAGGGTATTAAAGATTATACTATCAACTCATTGTTTACTCAAATTATCTGATTCGGCGTCAATCACCCTAGATGTCAGGAGTACAGAAAACTCCTAATCAATCTATCGATCGATCAAATTATCGGGGCAAGTCACCCAATTCCAAGAGAACCCCATTCCCTGGTGACGATTGGTCAATGCTCAAAGGTCCGAGTCTAGTAGGCTTCACCCTTCCCAAGGCAAAAGGAAATATTTCCTAAGCATTGAGTATTGGTATTAATACGATTTTATTTGTCGTTTCATGTCCTGATGTCCAACGCCTTGAAAGTGTTCCCCCGGTAAGCTCTTCAAGAAATCCATTACTCTCGATATTTGTTCAATCAGTCTTTCGCATATTTACTTCGTTATTTATAGTTTTGATATAATTTTAAACACCTGGAAAGCAAACTGTTTGAAATGTTGTCATCTTAGTATTTTGTTTTTCATTGATTAAAAAATTTCCACCTGAAGGATCTCATCATAACTCTGAGACCTTAAAACCTCAAACATGTGGGGATGGGGGTAGAAGGATAAAAAGAGGTGGGGGTTCAAGATGATGGTGGAGAGGTGGCAAATGAGTGATCTTAATGTATGGCTTAACGGGGCTTGCATATTAACATTTATGAAGTGATGATGATGATGGCATTACCCCTACTGATAACCTTTGATATCAATGATTCCAACTCTCAATAAAAACGGGCATATATCGTTCTAACATTGTTTTTAGGTGATCATTGAACATCTTTGAAACATGGGATCTTCACACAAACGAAATACAAATCCAACACCAGCTTGCAAAGTAGTTAACGGTCTTGTGTGATCCTTGGGAACATCCAATTGACATGAAATACTGGATACATAAGCATTTAGGGTTCTTATGATCTTATATAACTTATTCTTGAACTCGAGAGAGAGAGAGAGAGAGAGAGAGAGAGAGAGAGAGAGAGAGAGAGAGAGAGAGAGAGAGAGAGAGAGAGAGAGAGAGAGATAGTCCATGAGCCAGACAAGATATTGGTACCACCTCTGGTGGCAAAACTTCTTTTAGTACCAATTTGTTGATTGGGTCCCTATAAGTACATTTAAATGTGATAACCTCTTCACCGGAGTAGCTTAATATATTTTTAGGCCACTCAAAGTTTTCGCTTTTTTTTTTTTTTTTTTTTACAATCTTTGTTATCTGTTGTAAAAGTGGGGGTTTTCTGTCAATAATTGGTGTGTGAACCCATGATAATGTTAGAAGATAAGACTAATGTATTTAAATTGAGTTTTACTTCAGATTTGCACCAGTTGAAGACATTTTTAAAGATATTCCTTTCAGAATTTTCTTTTTTTCCGAAATGCTAAGAAGTAGATGATGTAGGTAAGATTCTTAATCATAATGTGCAATCTTTACTCTTTTCAGAAGAATAACTGAAGTCAGTCAGTTTAAGTCACTTACTCCTAAATCATATAGATGCTGATAGAATCCTGTACATAACTGAAGTTATGTACCGTATCGTGATTATTATTGGATATCATTACACCTTATTGAGTTTACATGTGTTAATGCTATTTAAGTTAGATAAGTTTGACTGTGTGAGATATATTTAGAATAAAGAATAAATATTGACATGGTCGAAATCCTGCTAGGTTTAGTTCGAGCATCAAGGGAGGGAGATTGGCTGTTGCACCTGGCATCAATTCGAGATATGATCCCCTGGTACTTTGCATACGACAAGTTAAATTATGCACGTTATCTCCCATATTATTATGCGCAGATGTCACGACTAGTCATAGACCATCCAGATGTTTATGAACATTTTATTCATGGTGGTTTCTCAGTTCAGCTTGGGTCCAAAAATCCCTTTGGAAAAATTCCAGTGGATCAAACCATCGAAGAAACGGTGAACAAGGACACACAGACCTCTGGGGGGGACCAAAGGATTCAGTCTTAAGCCAGAGGGCGTCAGCAGATATTACCTTAAGTCAGAATACAGGAGTCCATATCTGAGGCAGCTAAGACACATGGTAGGTAACGATTCTTCCTCAAAGCTCTGACACTCAGACTTACAAATGCCTAGAATTAAAAAGAGATGAAGCTGATGTGAAAGCCTGTGTAGAACTAATGGAGAAAAGTTGGATAGATCCAATAAGTCAAGGTCAAAAGGATTTGTTCTGCTTGTCTTCAGGCGTCCTGGTACCACCTGCAATAGAAAGTGACCTTCTCAGAGCTCATAGTGTTGGAGAAGAAGCCTACAAGACATTTAAGGAGGATCGTTTGGAGACTCATCCGCCCTCAACTAAATT
>NC_090732.1:94248130-94260630 GCF_036898095.1 Palaemon carinicauda | reverse complement strand
GGATCTCCAAATGCCTTCAGAAGAAATAGCCGTAGACTTAGCATGGAGTTCTGAATGACACCAGAACTGATTCTTCCTGGAGCTCCCTGAACGGCACCTGAAGAAAATTTTCCGGGATCTTCAAATGGCTTCAGAAGACATAGCCGTAGACTTGGCATGGAGTTCTGAATGACTCCAGAACAGAATTTTCCTGGAGAAGTTCTGAAAGACTCCGCACGAGCTTCAAATGACTTCTGAAGACCTGATCTCTCTTTTCTTTTTTTTTTCAAACTAAGCATGCAACGCAGTGAACATTGTTAATGGGTATTTTAGGAACAGGGAGATGACCATGAGAATTGTGTATTACAACTACAGGATCAACAGGAGGCTCTTCGGAACACCTTCATCTACAGCTGGTTTTGGTGGTTGCTGCAGAACATGACGAGCTTTGGAGAACATAATGTACGCGCCTTGAATGATCCTTTGCTTGGGCTTTTACAACGATGTCGTATAATTGGAGACTATTGGAACTAAGGAAACAAGGAAGGAGACAGAATGGTTCAACTGAACGGTGAGTGATGTGTGGTTCTTCAACAGGATAGTCCCAAAATTCGACATTGAAGAAAGGTCATATCCAGATCGTATTGGTAAATATATTGTACAGCTCGTCGTTTACTTTAGCGTGAGGGCGTATGTCGAGAAAATTTATTGCGTCCCTGTGTTTACCCATCGCCCTAATGGACAAGGACATGGATGCCATCGATTTTTCTGAAGAATCTAACGAACTGACGACACACGGCACTGAAAACTCTCTTGAAATCTGGAAGGAAACTGACGAACTAGGAAAGAATACGATGAAATCTCGAAGGAAATTGACGCACTTAGGAAACTGGAAGATGAAATATCAAAGAAAACCGAAAAACTAAAGAACTTGAAAAACTAGAACAGACAGAGGAGAACAGCAACTAAGAACCTTTAAACGAAGACATAAAATAGCCTTTAATGTTGGAGGTAAGTCGCCTTGAAATAGAGGTAAAAAAAAAAAAAAAAAAAAGCCCCTAATAGGAGAAATAAGGCACCTACAAATAGAGGTAAAAAAAAACCCTTAATGTTAGAAATAAGGCACCTCAAAATAGAGGTAAAAAAAACTTTAATGCTAGAAATAAGGCACATTAAAAAAAAGAGGTAAAAAATGTCCTAATGCTATAAAGAAGGCACCTAAAAATAGAGGTAAAAGAGCCTCTAATACTACAAGCAATGGACCTCAAAATTAAGGTAAAAAAGCCCCTAATGCTATATATAAGGCTCCTAAAAATAGAGGTCAAAGAGCCTCTAATGCTATAAATAAGGCACCTAAAAATAGAGATCAAAGAGCCTCTAATGCTAGGAGTAATGCACCACAAAATCAAGGTCAAAAAGCCCTTAATGCTATAAATAAGGCACCTAAAAAGAGAGGTCGAAGAGCCTCTAATGCTAAAGGTAATGCACCTCAAAATCGAGGTCAATAAGCCGTTAATGCTATAGATAAGGTACCTAAAAATAGAGGTAAAAGAGCCTCAAATGCTAGAAGTAATGCACCTCAAAATCGAGGTAAAAAGGCCCCTAATGCTATAAATAAGGCTCCTAAAAATAGAGGTCAAAGAGCCTCTAATGCTAGAAGTAATGCACCTCAAAATCGAGGTCAAAAAGCCCCTAATGCTAGAGATAGGACACCTCAAAATAGAGGTAAAAAGTCAGCTAATGCTAGAGATAAGGCACCTCAAAATAGAGGTAAAAAATCCATAATGCTAGAGATAAGGCACCTCGAAATAGAGGTAAAAAGTCGGCTAATGCTAGAGATAAGGCACCTCAAAATAGAGGTAAAAAATCCCTAATGCTAGAGATAAGGCACCTCGAAATAAAGGTAAAAAGACTCTAATGCTAAAGATAAGGCACATTGAAATACAGGTCAAAAACCTCTAATGCTAGAGATAAAGCACCTCAAAATAGAGATAAAAAAGTTCCCAGTGCTAGAAATAAGGCACCTCAAAATAGAGGTAAAAAAGCTCATAATGCTAGAGATAAGGCACGTAAAAATAGAGGTAAAAGAGGTAAAATGCCCCTAATGATAGAGATAAGGTACCTCAAAATAATGTCAAAAAGCCCCTAATGCTAGAGGCTAGAGATAAGGCACCTCAAAATCAGAGGTCAAAAAGCCCCTAATGCTAGAGATAAGAACCTAAAAACAGAGGTCATTATCATCATCTTTGTCTGCATCTTTTCCCACTTTTATATGGGGTCGATATTTCTGGCCAGCGTTCTCCATCTACCTCTATCCCACACTTCATCACCGGTTACTCCCTTTGATCGAAGATTATAAAGCCCCAAAATCTATAGTTAAGGCACCTAAAAAATAAAAGGTAAAAAAGATCCTAATGCTAGAGATAAGCCACCTCAAAATATAGGTAAAAAATCCCCTAATGCTAGAGATAAGGCACCTGGCATCCCAAATTCAGAGGTAAAAAAGTCCCTAACACTAGAGATAAGGCACCTCAAAACAGAGGTCAAAAAGCCCCTAATGCTAGAGATAGGGCACCTAAAATTAGAGGTAAAAAAGCTCCTAATGTTAGAGATAGGGCACATAAAACTAATGGTAAAAAATTCCCTAATGCTAAAGATAAGGCACCTAAAAATAGAGGTCATAAAGCCCCTAAATCTAAAGTTAAGGCACCTAAAAATAGAGGTAAAAAATCCCCTAGTGCTACAGATAAGGCACCACAAAATCAGAGGTCTAAAAGCCCCTAATGCTAGAGGTAAAGCGCCTAAAAGTAGAGGTAAAAAAACTCCTAATGTTAGAGATAAGGCATCTAAAAATAGAGGTAAAAAACCCTTAATGCTAGAGGTAAGGCACCTAAAAAAAGAGGTCATAAAGCCCCTAAATCTAAATTTAAGGCAACTAAAAATAGAGGTAAAAATTCCCTAATGCTAGAAATAAGGCACCACAAAATCAAAGGTCTAAAAGCCACTAAAGCTATAGATTACGCTCTTAAAAATAGAGGTAGCCCTAATGCTAGAGATAAGGCCCCTCAGAATAGGTCAAAAAGCCCCTAATGCTAGAGATAAGGCACATCGAAATAGAGGTCATAAAGCCCCTAAAGCTAAAGTTCAGGTACCTAAAAATAGAGGTAAAAAAAACCCAAATGCTAGAGATATGGCACCTCAAAATATAGGCCAAAAATCCCTAGTGCTAGAGATAAGGCACCTCAAAATAGAGGTAAAAAAGCCCCTAATGCTAGAGATAATGCATATCAAAATAGAGGTAAAAAATTCCCTAATGCAAGAGATAAGGCACCTAAAAATAGAGGTCATAAAGCCCCTAAAGCTAAAGTTAGGGCACCTAAAAATAGAGGTAAATAAAACCCTAACGCTAGAGATAAGGCACCTAAAAATATAGGTCATAAAGCTAAAGTTAAAACACCTAAAATAGAGGTAAAAAAGCCCCTGATGCTAGAGATAAGGCACCTCAAAATAGAGGTCAAAGAACCTCAAATGATAGAAGTAAGGCTCCTCAAAATAAGGGGTCAAAAAAACCCCTGATACTAGAGGTAAGGGACCTCAAAATGTGGGCTAAAGAGGTGTTACAATTAAATGCAGCATATACTTCAGGTATTTTTTATGAATGAAATGAACCCGCTTCAGCCAGGTGAGTGGCAAACTAAACAGCCAGCGTACCTGCTCTTCACCATGCAGGCTCCTGGTACTTAACACCCGTCAGTGAGAGAGAGAGAGAGAGAGAGAGAGAGAGAGAGAGAGAGAGAGAGAGAGAGAGAGAATATATATATATGTGTGTGTGTGTATGACTAACACACTTGATTTTAATTAATGTAAATATCAACCACAATGGCATTTAATATCGAATTCTATCTTTGGGAATGAATATCCACTAAATTCATTAATGATAACAGCTTCTGGCTGGGCAGAAATTCGAACCTATGCCTCCTAGCCGAAACCATGCTTGCAGAGACTGTAACCAACCATGCTATCAAGACAAATAAAAGTTTATTACAAGTCTACCGTACATATTCCAGTCAAATTCAGGAATCTGTTCTTAGATTTGAAATAAACGCATCTCCACTATGATAGCTGGATAGAGACGCTGTTATTGATACATATTCATGATAAATAACCACGTGTTGCAAACTCACTAGTCAGCTATCATAGTGGAGAAGGGGAGAAGGGTTGCTTTCAAGTCTAAGAACAGATTCCTGAATTCGACAGGAATATGTACGGTAGACTTGTAATAAACTTTTATATTTAGATATATATATATATATATATATATATATATATATATATATATATATATATATATATATATATATATATATATATATATATATATATATATATATATATGACAGAGATAGAGAGGTCTTATCTCTTATTCTTTTAAGAAAGGCAATCGTTTTCGAGAATAATTATCGAAAAATATAATCGCACCGATATATTTGAATTCCTTATTATATTTCTGTATAGAACATCCTTAAACATTGTGGGAACTGACTATTTCAATTAATATACGTTGGAATGATATATCCTGTTTGCATTATTCTAGCAGCTGCTCTCTCTCTCTCTCTCTGAGAGAGAGAGAGAGAGAGAGAGAGAGAGAGAGAGAGAGAGAGAGAGAGAGAGAGAGAGAGAGAGAAAGTTAGGTAAGATCATAAGAACTCTTCAAATTCTTAAACTAAATCGCTCTACCAAAGAGCAAATGGAGTCTGCGAATTTTTAGTCTTTGAGACATCCAAAATCCTTGTAACTCTCTCTCTCTCTCTCTCTCTCTCTCTCTCTCTCTCTCTCTCTCTCTCTCTCTCTCTCTCTTCTAAGTATATATATATATATATATATATATATATATATATATATATATATATATATATATATATATATATATATATATATATATATATATATATTACATTATATATACATTACATTTCATATATATTACATTTATATATATATTACATTATATATATATATATATATATATATATATATATATATATATATATATATATATATATATATATATTACATTATATATACATTACATTTCACATATATTACATTTTATATATATTACATTTATATATATATATATATATATATATATATATATATATATATATATATATATATATATTACCTGTATCCAATATTTTATATTATTTGGACGTTCCCAAGGATCAAACGAGTCCGCTAACTACTTTGCAAGTTGGTATAGGAATTGTATTTCTTTCGGGTGAAGATCCCAAGTTCCAAAGATGTTCAATGACCACCTAAAAACAATGTTAGAACGATATATGTCCGTTTTCATTGTGAGTTAGAATCATTGATATTAAATGTTATCAATAGGGGTATTATCATCATCATCACTTCATAAATGTTAATAAGCAAACCTCGTCAAGTCATACATTCAGATCACCCAATTGCCACCTCTCCACCATCATCCTTAACCCCCACCTGCTTGTATCCTTCTAACATGTTTGAGACTTTGAGGTTTAAAGGTCTCAAAGTTATAATTGAGATCCTTCTGATGGAAGTTTTTTAGTCAATGAAAAACAAAATACCAAGATGACAATATTTCATACAGTTTGCTTTCCAGATGTTTAAAATTATATCAAAACTTTAAATAACGAAGTAAATATGCGAAAGACTGATTGAACAAATATCGAGAGTAATGGATTTCTTGAAGAGCTTACCGGGGGAACACTTTAAGGCTGCGTTTACACCAAGCGAGTCGAGTCACGTCAAGTCATGAACGTCATTTGATGAGATTCATTTTGACTCATCTCCGTTTACACCGACTGCGTCAGCCGTCAGCCCGCGTCAAGTCAGTATCAGTGACCTGTCTGATTTCATACGGAATGGATGCAAGTTCCTTGGTTGAAGTGGCTACTTTGTTATTATTAAAATTATTATTATTAATTCTTTTATTATTATTATTATCATCATCATCATCATCATCATTATTGTTATTATTATTATTATATTTCTTGTTTTCATTATTATTATTAGTAGTAGTAGTAGTAGTAGTAGTAGTAGTAGTAGTAGTAGTAGTAGTAGTAGTGCCGTGACTTGACTTGACTTGACTCGACTCTTCCGGTGTAAACGGTTTCTTCAAATATCCATACAAATTAATGTTAAACTGGGGTGGCGATTCATGACGCGTGATGACTTGCCTTGACTTGACGTGACTCGACTCACTTGGTGTAAACGCAGCCTTAAGGTGTTGGACATCAGGACATGAAACGACAAATAAAATCGTAATAATACGAATACTCAATGCTAAGGAAATATTTCCTTTTGCTTTGGGAAGGGTGATGCCTGCTAGACTCAGACCTTTGAGCACTGAGCAATCGTCGCCCGGGAAGTGGGTTCGCTTGGAAGTGAGCGGCTTACCAGATAATTTGATTGATTGATTAGGAGTTTTTTGTCATCCTGACATCTAAGGTTATTGACACCGAAGCAGATAATTTGAGCAAACAATGTGTTGATTGTTTAATCTTTTATACCCTACATCCAACATACCACATCACTATAATAATGCATCAATGAACTTTCATTGCATATCATTTCACATATTTTATGGTCACCAATCACTTTTGAAACAATATATATTATGTTAACTGATGATGCAATTTAAATCTCCAACCTTAAACTAATATAATTGATATAGCAAATAATACTATTTTCTCTAACAGTGCCGGAGCCAAGTAGCCCGTGACAAAAGCTGAGCCCAACCACACCGAGCTACCTGGCTCATGATCAAAATCAAAGGAAAACACTGAAATCAACAACTAAACCTTCAAACCTCATTACCTTCGAAATTTTGAACAAAGGCCACTTATTAATGATTAATGACCCAATAAGGTGCTACTTGAAACGATACATTATTAGCCCCTACATATAATACGTAGGCTACAGTGTGTATGTATGTGGAGAGAGAGAGAGAGAGAGAGAGAGAGAGAGAGAGAGAGAGATCAATTGCTCAAGAAAATGCAAACAAAGGATATTTCCGTGCTATAAATATTAATATGAATAGTCAGTTCCATTATTATTCAACAAAATTCTATACAGAAATAGGATAGGATAATTCCAATAAAAAGTTATGATAAAATATTTTGATGAATTAGTTTCGAAATGATATTAGATTACATTTCTTAAAAGGATAAAAAAGTTCTCTCTCTTAATCGCATTTTTTTTTTTTTTTTTTTTTTTTGAGTGATATCGGTAATTTCCCTCCTCCTCACATTCGAACCATCCTAACAATGTCTAGGTAGTTTCAGGGCAAGAGGGACATGATCTCTCCAAGTCAGGTCTGGCCAGGCGACACCGGTTTTCTTGCTAGGTGTACATCACGGTATATAAAAAGCAGGATTAATCCTGATAGAAAAGTAGATCAGGCAAGATAGGGAAACGGTTGTGGATGAAAAGACCAAGTGAAAATATTAATTCTACTTCCACTTTATTGTTATTTTGTCTCTTGGTATTTATAATCTGCCGAGAACTTTAGCGTATAAATACTAACAGTTCGGTGTACAATGCCTCATTTACTACTACGTAGTCTAACGGTAAACGTCTCTGTAAAATTGATTTTCGTCTCTAATTACAATTGTGTAATAACGAAATAACCATGCCGAGCAATTACGTTATTCATGGTTGTTATAATACGAAAAAGAAAGTAAAAAAGCGTAATCAAAGCATTCGTTTCTTTCGTTTTCTGAGGGATGAAATCTTGAGAGATGCTTGGATACAAGCATGTCGACGATCAGAAAAGATCAATGCAGAGCATACTGTAATTTGTCTTGTTGCATTTCTGCAAAGATATTGCTGACGACATGAAATCATGAAGATAATTGTTATTTGCATTTATATCTGGTTGAAAACTAACTAGGCCAGGAAAAAAAAATAAATTTTCTACAGGGAAAACAGAAAATAAGCACAGCATACAACCATGAGCTAATAATAAAATCAAAGTAAAATCTGTAGGAAGTATGCTAGTATAGAACATTATGTTTGAAGACCACTATATTATATTTGATGTTTTGAGAGAAATATAATGTGTAATTCTCAAACCAATTTCGTAATTTCTAGGCATCATGGTGTCAATGTTTTCTGGCAATTTCTTGAACGGAACCCAAACTATATATATATATATATATATATATATATATATATATATATATATATATATATATATATATATATATATATATATACTGTATATCCCAGAGCTTAACCAAATATTAAAGAAAGATACAGATCAACATGTGATTAGGATGGTTTTGAACTTGACCGTCTTGATGAATATCTTCAATTCCTCTGGTCAGTGCTAAAGTTTTCTTTAATTATCGATTCATTATTTACTTATAACTAACATAACTAATATGAAAGGCTTAACAGAAGCTTGGGTTTATTGAAAGAAGAGATTGTAAATAGATAAGTATTAAGAATGGATATATAAAGAGATTTAGAGTGCGGAATAAAAGCGCATATAATTTCTGAGCGACAGATGGGGCTTCATGTGAGAGCATGCGCGAAGTTGGTCTTCTTTTCATCTGACGCTTGGTTGACCCGTCACTGTATGGGTCCTGCTTATAACATACATGTTAGGTACCATGTGCCATAAGTGATACTGCTACCAATGTCAAAGGTATTGACATCTTGAAAAAGATTGCAAGTTCAAGACCGATGATGAAGTGTGCGAGGAATGTTCAGCAGATCTCGCCACCAAGGATTGTAACTCACAACAGATAAAATGTATAAACGGCACTAAGATGTACAAACCTGATGACCATATACTGAATTCAAGAAATTGCTAAACTTATGATTTGGAATGGAAAAGGTTAGCAGAAAATACAGACCTTGGATAATAATGATGTCATATATAGTACCTAGACCTATGTGAGTATTCAATGTTATTAAACAATTCAAATTCGATAATTGATAAATGAGAAATATTTTGTTCAAGAAACAATAAAGACTTTCTTTTTCTCTAAGTGTTTCGATAATGCGGATTTGATAATAAACATCAGTTATGCAGTGTGATATGCAAAGAACGATACCTAAGCATGTATTATGATAAACTGATTTCGTAGGTCCTGAAGAGAGTAGGGCTATCCTAGGGTCTATATTATACCGTACTTGATAGGACCAGGAAAGCAGCCCCTAAGTAAAGTAAGTTTAACCGTAAATGTTTGGTAGTTTCGTAACTGATCAAAACTAGCGGATATGTTATTTCGTAACAACTATTAACGCAGTTTACCTCACTTCCCGCCAACACCACCACCGACAACAAAGAAACATAAAACAATAAAAATCGCATACTTATAGGACGCGAAAAAACAAAACCTACGAAATTGTTAACTTCTCGGCTTCAAAAAGGCACGGTTACGAAATTACTATATCCCGTTTCTAGAGCTTTTAAATATACGACTATATAACAAGCTTCCAATAAACAACCGAAAGACTCAAGATATTAATAAGTATAACAATCATTAAAATAAATTATAATATATTGAGGAGATATGATATTCTAAAGTTGTGTAAAATGACGTGAAGTGGCTCCAAACTAGGCCGTGGCTGTGATACAAAATAATATGTAAGTATTTGTAAACTAGATTGTAAAAAAGTGAGTGTAAGACACGCGAATTAAAACAGTTAATTTTGTATAAAAATCAATTCATTGCCTAATCTTAATAGTATAGATATGTACTGTGATAGTTCAGTGAGTGGTATTAAGGTTGGATGTGGGGTTGTTGTAAGAGAATATTATGAAAATTATGTGACTACTGAGGAGAGTCAAAAAAGGATAGAGGAGCATCTACTACTAGCCATTCATGAAGGGTTAACCTTAAGTAAACAATTTGAGATGTCTTTTTTTATTCGTTGATTGCCAGAGTGTTCTTTTTGCACATAACTACAGATATCCGATTGATAGAGAATTAGTGAATAAGTATAAAGAACTTGGACATGCAATACAAGATCATGGAAATTTTTTTTTTTTTTTTTTTTTTTTTTTTTTTTTTTTTTTTTTTTTTTTTTTTTTTTGTACCGTCTCACTTGGAATTCGCTTGAATGAGATGGCCGATAGTTTGCAAAGGATGCTACAAATAAGAATAATATTGATATAGAAAGTGCACCGACCCTGAGTAGAATGAACAAAGGGCTAAAAATAAAGAGGTCATCATGGGAAGCGGCTGAAATTCGACAAATTTTGAACAACGGTAGTGTCAGTATGAGACATTATTTGCTTGTGTCGGAAAACAACAATATTATATATGGCAGGGCATTTTAATAATGGGGTTACGTCTGGGATGTAAATACTCTTGGAAATACATTGATGACAACTCATAATGTACATTATGTGGGGAGTTACTGAAACATACTATATGTTATGGAATGTAATGAATTATCAAGAATCCCGTAACCCCACAATAGATGACGTAACAAAAAAGGTAATTTTTTGAAGAAAAAAAAATACGCTTGTTCCAGAATTGTAAAGAAATTTCCTAATTTATTTTGGAATAAATAATTGATCCAATTGCTTGTACATTAGTATAATTCATAACATGATTTTTGCCATATGATTTGTATGACTTTTGCCTAATTGATTTTGTTATAGTATATTATCAAATTTGGATTTGTATGAAGTAGGCTTTATAACTTGGCAATAGTATAAATGATTTGTCTAATCTTAGCTAAGTATTATTTAGTGTAATATTTTCTCTTGTATAAATCCGTTTTTTTTTTTTTTTATTCAAGGTATTTGCTTTTTGTTAAAATTATTATTGCGTAGACTCTGTTGAATCTTATTGGCGAGTGAAGCTCTGCATTTGAGGTCAATCAATAAACGTTTTTAATTTGAATTCAAAATATTACGGCTTCCAAGAACAAACTGAAGACTATTGTTTTCGAAGTGCTTCGTTCATGGGGATTTGACAATTAAAGCGGAACAAGCAGTGTAAAACTAAATACCAAAGAACCTTAACGACAAACATCTTGTAGGAATGTAGGTCTAATAGTGAGTAGGGTTTCCATGTGTGATACGTACGACCAGGAAAACAGCCCTTACATTAAAGTAAGCGGTTCAGTTTTAGCCAAAACTAATAATTCTATGACAACTTTATACCTTTATTTATCGCTTTAGTATTGAATAATCTCAACACCGTCTCTTCATACCCATAAAGAGGCTAAGACGAGCAAGTGTTAACAGACTTTCTTATTAACAAGGCAGTTTCGACTACGGTAATAATAAATACAACAAAAGAGAGCTAAGATATATACCCTACTCCTTTCAATAATAATCATAAGATAATTACTACCTAACCTATGAGGGAAAGTGCAGTACTTACCATTAATGCTGCGAGTCCCACGACGTCTTCAGTTGACTCATAAAACTCAGGCTACCCGTTTTTACCATACCGGATCTCAACAAAGATCAGTAACCAGTTCGATAGTTTCATAGTGACTTGAAGTCTCCAATCGAATGGTATTGTCAGACTTTCGTTTCCTATGTAAAGTTGCGTTTGCTTTCATCCTATTCCTTATGGGGTGGTGCCTTGCAGGGTTGAAAAGTCCTTTGCCTCTCTCGCTGTTTCAAGTTATTTCATACGAAATAAAACACAGAAAACAAGTAGCCTTCTAGTCAGGAGTGCTCATGTTCATGCAGCATAAGTATATCACGCCACATGTCTTTGTCCCTTTCCCAAGGAAAATCTGTTTATGATCTGCTGTGCCATTTTTGGGGGCAGTTAGTTGTCAATCTACCTTGCCTACATTAGACAATAGGGGCATTTTGTGGCCTACTTCGAGTTCCTAGACGTCTTCAAAATGGACATGGTTTGTGTGGGATCACAACCAATAATTTGTGCATAGTTGGGGCCTCTGCATATATAAGAGTTATAATTAAAAGTTGGTTCAATTGCTGCAAACTGCTGGTCACAAGACAGGAAGAAAACCCTCATATGCTGATTAATACCGGCCCAGCTGTGGGGAGATGATTTTAGGTGCAATTGATTTTGGCAACTACAGTAACATCCATCTACTTATTTAATTGTCTTGTCGATTGATCTTCCTTGCTAGACTAATTTTTCTACCCTCTACCTCCAAAATGTTGTCCAATATTTGCATCACAGACAACGGGGTTTACAAGGCACCTAACACTTAATTCACTTGCTCTTTCAGCAACTTTCTTTAAAAATTTCATTTTTTGTCTAACTCCACTTTCAACCACTATAATGCCATCGGCATTATCATCTTTTTCATGGGCTGAGAGTCTTGTTCCTAATCGTTGTCACTAATTAACTTCATTGCAGTACGCATGACTTTCCGGTATTGCCATACATTCTCATTGGGTGCTATTTGCAATTTCGTAGGCCTATTCTGATTCACATGGCCAAAATAAAAGCTGACACAACATATAATTGAAAAAAAAAATTATGTTTTACTTGCCTCATAACATCCATATCACTTGACGA
>NC_090732.1:94223130-94243130 GCF_036898095.1 Palaemon carinicauda | reverse complement strand
CTGATACACCAAGGTACCGTGCTATGGTGCAATGTTAAAAGAGATGTCACTATATTGACGACTCTGCCTCGGCTACAGCTGAAATATTTGTTTTGTCTAGATCCAATAAATTTCCAGAAATATTATTTTACTCTCTGGAGACAATTAGAAGATTGTCAGTTTTCTATAAATGCCTGACTTGCCTGACACTGTACTGTCAAGGTTAAAGAAGAAATGCTATAAGGAAGGGACTGTGGTAAGCATATTTTCAGGATTAGTTAAATTCTTAATTAAATATATTCCAATGTTTCTTAACAATTCTAAACCCAAATTTCATGGCAATCAAGTTAATAATTTCTCTGACAGTTTAGAAGAATTCACTATCTATAATAAACAAATAGAGAACTCTGCTTAAGATCTATTTCGTGTAAGACTTTTTAATGTGAAAATTAAGATGCGCTTGAGTGAAAAATGCAAAAAATTCAAAGATTATGTTCGTAGTTTTAACCCATTAGAAAATCACCATCTAAATCTCCCCATCGTAATTAGTTGTATGACCCAATTTCCATTTAATAACAGAAAGAATTAAAGACCTATTGCGAGTTACCACTTTTAAAGATAAACTCAATAACCAAAACAATGATTAACCTATCAGCAAAATTATGCCAACTAATACTCGAAATTCTAGCCACAAGAGTATATAGCGTACAGATTACACAAAGTAATCTAAAATAATTCTGATGTAAACAAGTTGACATGGTATATTGGTGTGTTATACAAGGCAAAATAAGTAAATCTCTTATAAAAGATTTTTGTAGAATACGGGAAAAGATAGTATGAAACGAGAAAAAGATTAAATAGAGGAAAAAGTTTTCAAAATACTAAAAAACGTAAATTCTGTTTTAATTACTCTGTTCAAAACACATTTTGAAAGACGTGCGTGAATGCCGCAATATCTCTTCTTAGATAGTTCATCATGACTATTACAATACAAATTCTGAAAACTAAGGTATGTGAATGTATTATTTATAACTATCTTTTTGCACCTCATTAGTTGATTTGCTTTGCAAATACAATTAAAGCCAGAGATGGGTTTCGGTTAATTCTAATGGTTACCAAGAAAGGTGCCAAAACCAATATCTATTTTGTTAGGATGAAATATCTTGTAATTTATGTTTTAACCATTTTAACTTCATTAGATTTCGATACCTTTGATTTTGGATGCTCTGAAGTACCATCGAGTCTTTCCAAACATATCTTCCACTTCTGTCGTTTTTATCTCAATCTTCGATGATCATCATAACCAAATGTGACCCTAATAAATCTCTGAAGTGCTTATTAGCATCTCGTAATAGCCAATAACCCATCAACCTCTATTCACTGCGGGTGCAAGACGAGATACTCAATGAAGAAACCCGAGAGGCGTGTGACAGCTCTTACCCTCTTCCATGTAGTACGTGGAAACTACTCCAGCCCACTCCAAGAGGAATCCAAAGAGGTTCCATTTCCGGCGGCGTCTGTGGGATTCTTTTGATCGGAATATCCTTACCGTGCATCCTGGTGACCTGCGAGTTCTTTAAAAAAGAAATGAAGAGATGAATGAGTAAAGATAAAAAAAAAATATTCAGGAAAAAATACAGATTGGAAAGAGATGAAGAACTTGGAGAAAGGATTCAGTATGTCCGTCAATGGAAATCAAAGGGAGAAATCAGCAATATCCGTGTTGATTTTTATTTATCATTTTTACTTCGTCCAGTGGGGGACATTTCTACCTACGTATATAGTTCGTTTTCTCAGGATTTCTAATTCATACTAGTATGTATTATTTTTTTTTAACATCAAGTGTTACTTAACCTAAACAATTTACAAGAGATAATTATATTGCTTCTAGTTATCTCTCCAAACGTAATGAGGAATATTTAATTTTTCATTTCTCTATTCACTGTCAAAAATACCAGCCTTTTAAATGGACGCCTTTTGATTTGGACAATGAGTGAGAACCTTCTACTGCAATCAAAGGAGGAACTGTTAAGTCTACACTAAGAAGTTGGACCAGGGTCTTTTTATGGCAGAAATATATCAATTTTAACTTTATCATCGTCAGACTTACTCTAAATAAAACAAATTAAGGAACACGAGAGCCTGGACCCCAAACATACCCACGGTAATTTATAGGTTACAGAGATAATCTCGATTATCGGAATACATATGCACCTATACACACACACACACACACACATATATATATATATATATATATATATATATATATATATATATATATATATATATATATATATGTATGTATATATATATATACATAATTTTATATGTATATATGATTATATATATATATATATATATATATATATATATATATATATATATATATATATATATATATATGATTATGTATATATAAATATATACATATATATATATATATATATATATATATATATATATAAATATGTATATATATATACATATATATATATATATATATATATATATATATATATATATATATATATATATATATTTGCATTGATAGTGTTTCTTTATTTATTAAAACTCCTTTAAAATTTTAGGATGTGAAACACAATTGGTCTGTTTCGTCATTAATTGCACAAAGAAAATTAGTTATTGAGAAAATCTTGAAGGATTTTTAGTGATAAGTTTGTTCGTAAGAAGTGTTTTAATTTTTTCATTCTACTTTGTTTCGAGTATTGTTCTCCTGTCTGGTTTTCAGATGGTGGTTCTCATCTTGAATTGTTGGACAAAAACTTGCCTTCTATTATCAAGTTTCCCTTTCCTGATCTTGATATTAATCTCTGACAACAGTGTTCAGTTCGTTACATAAGATTTTTCATAGTTCTGATCATCCTTCGCATTTAGATCTTCCCGGACTGTACCCTCTTGTATGCAGCAGGGTTAAAAGAATATTCTTTTAACCCTGGTATGCAGTAGCAGTTTTGACCAGAATTTGGAATGATCCTCATTTGGCAGTTGAATTGGTGGAAGATTCAGAAGTTCAAACTTACAGCGAATGTTTTTATGTTGAACAGGTTGATATAAATGTTTCTTTATAGTTTATATATGACAGATCTAGTTTAACGTTGTTACTGATCTTTAGATATCTTATACTCTTTATTCATTACTGCTCATATGTAGTTTATTTATTTCCTTATTTCCTTCCCTCACTAGGCTATTTTCCCTGTTGGATCCCTTGGGCTTGTAGTAGCTTAGTAGTAGTAATATAAAATGATATCAAGATAGATTTATACATTTACGTACACACACATATATATATATATATATATATATATATATATATATATATATATATATATATATATATATATATATTCCTTTCTAAGTGGGGTTACCTCAACGTGGTGAAAGGGTTTGTGTATTGCCGTGATCATTAAAGCAATGCTAGTAAGGGCCACCCATACTGAGTTGGTTTACTGTGAGCGACCAGAAGAAAGTCTCGCACCATCACCAATTCGCAGTTGTCAGTGTCGTGATGAAAATTGGCCAAACCTCAGACGGGTATTGATATGTCTGAGGCTTTTGTCCTGCGGTGGACTAGAAATGACTGCATTTGTTGTTGTTGATATCTATCTATCTATCTACCAATATATATATATATATATATATATATATATATACAGCAATACCTTGAGATACAAGTTTAATGTGTTCCGGGACCAAGCTCGTGTGTCAATTTGCTCATATATCAGATGAATTATTCCCATGCAAAATAACTAAAAAAAATTAATCCGTTCCCACCTTTGAAAAAAACCATAAAAACAGTATATTACAGTGGAAAAACATGTTTTTAATTGTTCTAAATAAACATTCTACGCTTACAAAATAACAAATACCTATGAACTGGTTATGATGCTCGATAAAATGTAACATTATTATGGAGTTGTTACCTTCGAGACAGATGGTAGCAGCTAACAGTGGTGTTTGCGAAGGAGGAGGGAGAGAGGACGGGGAGGAGAGAGACTTGGCGGCAACACGTTCGGTACACACCACTTTTGTAACACTACGTAACATAACCTTAACTTTAAATTTAATTTAAATGAAAATAGCAACTTTAAATTCAACTTTAAATGAAATTAGCAGCTTTCAATTTAACTTAAAGGAAATTAGCTTACTGTACACACACTTAAAAATAAAATGTTAATCTTACATTACACTAAGCTGAATTTGAATTTCGTTTTCATTTTCATTATTTTACTTTTCTTCTTCTTCCAGCTTGGCTCTTTTTGCCGTGCTCTCAGCTTCACTTTTTGATGGCCTTTTTAAAAGGAACCTATATAGGGATGTTTGCTTTTGTCTTTCCCCTTCAAAAAGATGCGAGAATGACGCACTCGCAAACTTCTCAAGGTGCCTCTTTTCCATAAAATTTGAAAACTCCTGCTACTTCGCTAACATGTCTTTGATTTCTGCTGTAGAAATGCGGCCCTCGTCTTCCACCTCTTCCTAGCCACTGAGCTCCTGCAACACTTCCGAATGTTGCATCTTCTGGAGCTCTATTAATTCCTGTGTCGTGAACTCTTCCTGATGCTCCTCGACAAGGTCGTTCACATCTGCCTCATCTACCTCCAGCCCCAAGGACTTACCAAGAGACACGATTTCATCCATCACAATAGGTTCTGGGTCATCAGGGTCTGTTGTAACGAACCCTTCAAAGTCCCTCTCAGCGACGGAAGCTGGCCACAATTTCTTCCATGCTGAATTAAGAGTTCTTCTTGTGACACCCTGCCATGCATCGTCAATAATTTTTAAGCAATGGACGATATTGAAATGTTCCTTCCAAAATTCACGAAGGATGAGATTGGTGTTGTCTATAATATCGAAGCATTTCTTGAACAAATGCTTCGTGTACAGTTTTTTGAAGTTGGAAATAACTTTTTGTCCATGAGTTGGAGGAGTGGCGTCGTGTTGGGTGGGAGATAGAGGACCTTGATGAACCTGAACTCCTCAAGAATGTCATCTTTGAGATCAGGAGGGTGACCAGGGGCATTGTCGAGAACCAGGAGACATTTCATTGGCATGTGTTTCTCGGCCAAATACTTTTTGACTGCTGGACCAAAGCACAGATTAACCCATTCTGTAAAGAAATGCCGCGTAACCCAAGCCTTAGCATTAGCGCACCACATCACTTGCAGTTTTTCTTTCAAGATCCTTTGGCTCTTGAAAGCACGTGGGTTTTCTGAGTGGTACACCAGCAGTGGCTTGACCTTACAGTCACCGCTGGCATTGGCACACATGGCTATAGTTAACTGGTCCTTCATGGGTTTATGGCCCGGTAGTTTTTTTCTCCTCTGCTATGATGAATGTCCTCCTGGGCATCTTCTTCCAGAAAAGGCCAGTTTCATCACAGTTGAAGATTTGTTGGGAGATGAAGCCATGTTGGGTGATAACCGAGGCAAAGGTTGTGACGAAGTCCGCCGCAGCTTTCGAGTCGGAACTTGCTGCTTCCCCATGCCTCACAACCGAGTGTATCCCAGTCCGGTTTTTAAAGTTATCCATCCAGCCATGGCTGGCTTTGAAGGTTTCAGCTGGCGTCAAAGTGTCCCCTCTCTCAGCTGCTTGGTTCCCTTTCAAGTCATCATAGATTCTGGTGGCCTTTTCACATATGATCATCTCAGTCATGCTATCTCCCGCCAACTGTTTCTCCTTTATCCATGATAAAAGAAGCCTCTCCATCTCGTCGTGAATATTATTGCACAGCTTGGAAAAGATAGTTACTCTTTTGGAAGGCTTGGTGCTCTTTATAGCATCCTTCTGTTAGAGGATGGTATATATTGTCGATATCCTCCTCTCATATTGGCGCGCCAGCTCAGTCACTCTTACGCCACTCATGTTTTTCGATTATTTCATGCTTTATCTCAATTGTCATCATACGCTTTTTCTTTTCACTACCCTTGTTTGAACTCGCTTGCTTTGGACCCATTGCTTATTCACTTAATTTTGCACTGATTAACGCAAAAAACACGTAAAAAAACAAAACACTATGGTCGATACTCGGAGATAAACTTTACGAGACGGAGATCCGACAGGAAAGACCGAGTGATGCTGTCCTGGTGAGAAGCCTCTCACACACTCAGCCTCCTGGTGGCCGCATAGGGAGCTACCTCGTATCTGAACATTTTTCTCTTATCTCAGGACAAAAATTTGCTCGGAACTCTCTTCATATCTCAAATTTCTCGTATGTTGGGAGACTCGTATCTCAAGGTATTACTGATATATATATATATATATATATATATATATATATATATATATATATATATATATATATATATATATATATATATATATATGTATATGTATACATATAGATATAAGTTTTCATCTTTAGTTTTTGGATGAGGTTGCTAGCCTCACGTCCTTTTCCACCCCATTTGTAACCTAACAAAGTTGACTAACTTTAATCCAGATATTTGATTAACAATGATTGGAAATGACACCAGTTATTCAATTTCAGCGGTGCCATTTTTCAACGTTATTCGTAGTATGGAGGGCCTCTCGAGAAATAAGCAGACATTACCCAAGGCCACATTTATACTTGTAAGTATTTCTAGGATGAACCCCATATGTTGAGAGCTTCCAGAGTATTAGTGACTTCATATACGTAGAACAAGGGTCATCAACAATACTACGAACCTACTGTGCGCACTTGCTATTCACCTGTATATTTTACGCATACTCTCACTTTCTAGGTATTACGCCCTTCACTTGCAATATATCTTCCTTTCTATTTGTTAGAAATGTGTACAAGTTTCTTCTTCGCTCACTAACAAGCTTTTCTACATTACTCATTCCTTTCACTATACTCTCCACACGAGTATACCATCTTTTTTCTTTTTATATATTTCGTATCTTTTCAGTCCTTAGTTCTCATATGAAGTAAACATTATTCCGCTCTACAGTTTTAGCCCTTATTCGGCAAAATGAAGTCCGTATTCATATACACGAAGAAGTGTTGCATCAGCGATCTCCTTATACATTCTGCCTCTGGCTTCCAGGACATTTCTCTTCTCTTTCAAACATTTTGCGTAAACTTATTACGGCACAGTGTAAAATCCGGACGTCGGATGCCGTCCGGGAGAATAGAAAAACGCTTGTATCACCGGGAAAGACGTGAAAATACAACTCTTTTTAGTGACTGGTAATGTTCACTGATACTTTCTGTTATTTTCTGAATAAATGTTCGAAAAAATATTGGTTTATTTTCATGTTATTGAGAATATCACCTAGTACATAGTGTAATGTTGACGTCCGATTGAGATTTTTCTCAATAAAATGAAAATAAATCAATATCTTTCGAACATTTATTCAGGAAATAACAGAAAGTATCAGTGAAAATTACCAGTGTCAAAAAAGTGGTGTATTATGGCGCATTTACCGGTGATACAAGGGGTTTTCTATTCTCCCGGACGGCATCCGACGTCCGGATTTTACACTGTGCCACTTATTACACTAGCGGATCTAGAGCGGGGGGGGGGGGGGGGTTTGGATCGCAGGGGGTCATGGCCCACTTTTACAGAAAAGAAATGACTGTTAAACTTGGGATTTTCAAGAAAAAAAAGTTGGACTTTCAAACTTGATGTATTGGTGGACAAATATATGTTAGCTTTATTTTCATGTTTCATCCTTTATCAAGTTACTTTGTGCATTACAAGTTTTGATACGATGGTCCTTTTGCTCAAAAGTAAAAGAAAAAATACTATTTATAATTCAACATTTGAGTGGAAATCTATGATAGTTACATGTATTAATGTCAAACCCATTTTTATTACAATTATATAGAGTATGGTCAATGTGAAGTCTTAGCCTCTTCAATGGACAAATGGTTAAAGTTTATTTTCTAATTGTATTAACTCATACATACCGTTTCAAAAAAAAAAAAAAAAATCCTCTTTATGTCTTTATTCTTAATTCAAAGTTAATTTGAAATCGAAAACTATTTGTATCTGAATGCATAAAAGTCACGTGTTCAGGGATAATATCATAAATTGCCCTTGTTGAAAATTTCTGAATAGTTTATCATGCACAATGGACAAGGGTAAGTGCAACGGCCTGGGAATCAGCTCAATTCTCTTGAGTTATTTCTTAGGCACAGTCAATATATATATATATATATATATATATATATATATATATATATATATATATATATATATATATATATATATATATATACATATATATATATATATATATATATATATATATATATATATATATATATATATATAGATGTGTGTATATATACGCACATATATATATATATATATAGATGCATGTATATATATATATATATATATATATATATATATATATATATATATATAGATAGATAGATAGATAGATAGATATGTATATACTGTATATATATACACACACACACACACACACATATATATATATATATATATATATATATATATATATATATATATGTGTGTGTGTGTGTGTGTGTGTGTGTGTGTGTGTGTATGTGTGTGGGAGTGTATATAAAAAGACAGCGTTAGGGTCAGTGAGGAGATGAATTAAAACTTCATTCATCTCTTGCTTATTATCTTTTTCAACTCAGCAGTTGTCACTTGGAAATATATTAAGGTTTTCGTGGAAAGGAGAGAACTTTCATATGAGTATTTCACTCGTATTCTTTGATTTAAAGTTATCTTCTTTAGATTACTGCTAAACTGAGACTATTATTATTATTATTATTATTATTATTATTATTATTATTATTATTATTATTATTATTATTATTATTATTATTATTATTATTATTATTATTAGCTAAACTACAACTCTAGATGGAAAAGCAAGATGGTATGAGTCCAAGGGCTCCAACAGGGAAAAATTCCCTGTAGTCCAGTGAGGAAAGGAAACGAGGAAATAGATATACGATGAGAAAAATTTAACAATTAATTATTCTAAAAACAGTAACAACATCAAAACAGATATTTCATATATAAACTACTGCATAAAAAATATCAACCTGTTCAACATAAAAACATTTGCTGCAAGTTTGAACTTCTGAAATTCTACTGATTCAACTACCTGATTAGGAAGAGCATTCCACAACTTAGTCACAGCTGGAATAAAACTTCTAGAATACTGTGTATTGAGCCTCATGATGGAGAAGGCCTGACTATTAGAATTAACTACATGCCTAGTATTGCGAGCAGAATGGAACTGTCTAGGAAGACTACCACTAAACAAGAACAGATTACTATATAGTCGTAACCATTCTACATTACCATCATCATAATAATCACAAAATAATTAAGTAATTTTATATCAGTATCAAGAAGAATTGCGTATCAAAATATATTTGTTCAAAGTCAAAGTAATGAGGAAGATCGTAGAATATCTTTTTCTAGATATAGACTATAGTCATATCCTGACACATTCATGTTAATTGCAGTAGTTTTATATGAGGAGATGTAAGTCACTTTATAAAACTGTTACACTTGAATTTAGTTATAGTAAATGTCAATGCAGATTACATAAGTTTTAACTAGAGAGAGAGAGAGAGAGAGAGAGAGAGAGAGAGAGAGAGAGAGAGAGAGAGAGAGAGAGAGAGAGAGAGAGAGAGAGAGTCTCAAGAAATACAATGGCAAACTATCAATGATCCAAAAAAGAGATTTCGACTGCAGAAGATCCGGACTTTAACCTCATATGTATTATCCTCCTGGAGCTAGATTATTGTTTTATAAAATACTCAGCGTTGCTAGTCCACTGTAGGACAAAGACCTCAGACATGCCCACCCACTCCTGTCTAATTATTGTCTTTCTATGCCAGGCTATATCAGAAACTTTTCTTAGCTTGTCAGTACATCGTTTTTTCTTCCTTCCCCTGCTTCTTTTGTAATATATAGGGGCCCAGTCTGTTATTCTTAATGTCCATCTATTATCTGTCATTTTCAAATGCCTTGTCATGGCTCTTTGTTTCTCTTACATGTTTTTAGAATATACTCTATTTTAGTTTGCTCTCGTATCCTTGTTACTCTTTTTCTGTCTCTTTGTTTTAATACCATCATTATTTTTTCCATTGCTATTTGAATTGTAACTAGCTCGTCATATTCTAAGACTTTTGTAAGCCTCCAAGTTTCTAATGCATAAGTTATTACTGCTAGGACCATCTGATTTAACATTTTCCTTTCTAGAGAAAGTGGCCTTCTATTTTTCATAATCTCATTTTATTTACCAAACTGTGGATGTAGATATCAAGAGATTCAAGTAATAAATGTTTGTGGCAGGCATAGCAACTTCTATTTATGTTCGATCTATCGGAATCCAGACATGGATTATTCTATCTTCGACTGTCTTCTTACCATTATGGCTAAGGTACAAGAAGATGATAGGAAGACCTCTTTAGTTTCTTGTTGGTGATTTCAATGCTCACCACGGGGAGTGGTTAAATTCTGTTTCTCCTACTGATCGCCATAGCATAAGAGCTTTGGACTTTATCTTAGAATCAGACTGTGAGGAAATCATAAGTGAAGCTACTCACATGTCTGGTAACTGCTTGGACCTTGTATACAACAACTTCCCTGGCGTTATAACAATAAAAGTTGATTCTCCGGTTGGGACATCTGATCATGCCTTGATTTCATTGGTAGTCCTCAGCCTTTATTTCATTGGTAGTGAGGACTGAGCAGCCCGTCCCTGATGTACCATACTCATGTAAGATTTATATAAAATTTCAAGCAGACTGGAATGGCATTGTGGGAGATCTTTTGGGCCTGAATTGGTCATATTCATTTGAATGAGATTCTAGTCAACATAATTGATAGACATATCCCTTCTTGTGAGCTAAGGTAGCGAGTGAAAGACAAACCATGATTCAGTGATGATTGTGCAGTAGACGTGCTTATTTTGAGAAGCAGTAGTCCTATCATCCTCGGAGGAGTAACAGATCAGATTTGACATGAAATAACTATACTCAGCTTAGAGCGTTAGTTCAGAGTTTATGCTTCAAATTAAAAGGAAGAAAAGAAACTCTTTCTGGTACAACTCAGGAACATAATGGGTTGAATACCCTTAAATCTGCACTCTTTGGTGTAGACGCAATGGTTCCTCCTTTACTTAAACCAGATGGCTCTGTCACTCACTGTCCAAATGAAAAGGCAACCCTTTTGGCTGATGGGTTTGACAGTAAGCAGAGTAATGAGAAACTGAAACTTGATCTTCCTCATTCTTGTTTTCCCGAGGCATAACTATCTACATGTTTGCTTTTCGATCTCATGAAATTAAAGCTCTCTTTATAGACCTTGATACTTATAGAGGTGTAGACCCAAATGGTATTTTTCCTTTGTTTTTATGAAAACTGTAGATTTCTTAGCTCCAAAGATATGTTATTTTGCGCAAGTTAGCAAGAAGAGGAGCTTTTAGCACTTAAAGAATGGGTAATGTTACTCCATTATGTAACTCTGTTTGTGGTAGCTCAAGTCTAACTGATTACTGCCCAATTTCCATAACTTCCAAATTATCTAAAGCTTTTTAATGTCTTTAGTCAAAACTTATAAATATGTTTGCAGAAGGCAACCATCTGTTCCCTAGTTTGCAATCTGGCTTTCATAATGGCCTTGGAGCATGTGGTGTCCTTCTTACATTCTAATGTTGTACAGAAATCCCTTGATTGTGGTCAAGAAGTTTGTATAATTGGCCTTGATTTTAGTGCTGTCTTTGACCCTGTTAATCATGAGTCCCTTGTTTTCAAAATCAAACAGTTGGGAGTGAATCGGCCTTTCTTAACATTATTATTGAATTTCTAAGTAATGGAACGCAAAAGAGTTGCTATTGATGGTCATTATAGTGAGTTTAGGAATGTGATACCTGGTGCTGCTCAGGGTAGTGTTTTTGGTCCATTACTTTTCATACTACATACACATGACATGTGATTTGGTCTAGAAAACAAGCTCGTTGCATACGCGGATGATGCTACTCTGTTTGCATCAATTCCAGCTCTTGAATGCAGATTTGGTGCTGCTGAGTCCTTTAACAGAGATCTAGCTAAAGATAGTGCATGGTGAAAATTATGGGGTATGAAGTTGAATCCTAACAAAATTCAGGGTATGATTGTAAGTAGGTCGAGGACAGTGGCTCCTCAACATCCGGATCTCAGTATTGATGTTTCTTTAACTCTGCACGACTCTTTTAAAATTTTAGGTGTGATTCCCGAAAGTAAATCTACTTTTGAGAAACACATTAGGTCTGTGTCTTCTTCAATTGCACAAAAAAAAAAAAAATGGTTTACTGAGAAAGTCTTCTAAGATTTATGGTGATCAATCTATTCTGAAGAAATCTTTTGATTCTTTCATTCTACCTTGTTTCGAGTATTGTTCTCCTGCCTGGTCTTCAGCTGCTGATTCTCATCTGAATTTGTTGGACAGGAACTTACGGCATATTGAATTTCTTATTCATGATCTAGATATTAATCTCTATCACCATCGTTCAATTACTTCGTTATGCATGTTGCATATGATTTTTCATAATTCAGGCCATCCTTTACATTGATATCTTCCCGGACAATACCACCCTGTTCGTAATACTAGGTATGCAGTTGATTCTAATAGTCAGGCCTTCTCAATCAAGAGGCTCAATACTACATAGTATTCTAGAAGTTTCATACCAACTATGACCCAGTTGAACTGAATTAGTAACGGAAATTAGAGGATCTAGAGTCTGCTGATGACACTGTTCTTATTAGCAAAATGCCACAGGACTTGCAAAGCTTGCTTACCAGAGTGCATGAAATATCACATGAGGTTGGGCACAGGATAAATAGAAGCAAGAAAGAGATGATAAGAATGGAATATGCAATGGAAGATGAGCTATCCTTGGAAGGAGAAAGGGTCAATGAAGTGGAATCATTTCAGTAATTGGCAACTCTGGTCTCTAATACAGGATGTTTTGAATTGTAAAAAAAGAAAACAGACATTGGCTTGGGTTAAGTAAAATTTGGAAATCAAATCGCCTGAAATTGCGTATAAAAATCAGGCTATATAACAATTTAGTGAGATCGCTGTTACTGTATGGACATGAGTCGTGGTGTAACAATGAAACAAAATCCAACAGACTTTGTAGATTTGAGAACAAATCCCTCAAAAGAATATTGGGAGTTAATTGGCAGGAAGGATTAGAAATGAAACTTTAAGAGAAATTACTCAAGTGCCATATGTTGATGAGATCATGGTGAGGGAAAGATGGAGATGGTTTGGGCATGCTATTTGCACTCCGTAAGAGAGATTAGTTCACCAAAATTTCATCTGGGCTCCACAAGACACTAGAAGAATTGGAAGACCCTGGCCTACATGGCTGAGGGCTATGGAGCGTGAAGTTACAAGTAGGAGAGGATGAATGAAGATGTATTGATTTAAAATCTCAAGATAGAGACGACTGGCGAAATCTATCAGAGGCCCTTTGCGTCAATAGGCGAGGAAGGAGATGATGATGATGATGGAGATCAAGTTGTGGAATGATCTTCCTAATTGGGTAGTTGAATCAGTAGAACTTCAAAGGTTCAAACTTGCAGCAAAGTTTTTATGATGAACAGGCTGACATATGTCTCTTTTTATAGTTTATCTATGAAATATCTATTTTAATGTTGTAACCGTTCTTAACATATTTCATTTTAATTCTTTATTACTTTTTATTTAGTTTATTCCTTTCCTTATTTCCTTTCCGCATCTTCCTTGGGCTTATAGCATCCTGCTTTTCCAACTAGGGTTGTAGCTTAGATGATGATAATAATAATAATAATAATAATAATAATAATAATAATAATAATAATAATAATAATAATAATAATAATAATAATCTAAAGCCTATCCCTTTTATTTTGGTCTCATGTACTTGGGAAACATAAGTAAACTCATTGACCATTTCTAGAGGCTCTTCTATAACCCTCCTTTTTTGTCTATGCATTTCCATTGAACATTATCTTAGTTCTACATATATTCATTATCAGTCCTACATTTTTTCATTCCCTTTTCAAATTTTCTATCATGTTTTGCGATTCCTCACATGATTCATTTAATGGAACTATGCCATCTGCAAATCTCAAGTTATTAAGGTATTTCCCATTAATGTTAATTCTTACACTGTCCCAATCTAAATTCTTAAAAACTTCTTCTAGGCATGCTATGAAATATCTAAGAGAGACGTGGTCTCCCTGTTTAACTCCTTGCACAATCGGAATTTACACTAACTTTTTGTAAATTTAGGGTTGCTGTACTTCCCGTATAGATATCTTCAAGTGATCAAACATAAGATTCATCTATTCCTTGTCTTTGAAAGGCTTTCATTGCTGCTGAAGTTTTTGACAGAACCAAAAGCTTTCTGATAGTCTATAAATGCCATACATTGTGGTTTGTCATACTCTGTTAATTTTTCCATTAGGTGGTTAATTACATGGATATGGTCAATTGTTGAATACCCACTTCTAAAGCCTGCCTGCTTCTTGGTTCATTAAAGTCTAGCTGTCTTTCCATATGGCCTCATATGATCTATGTAAATATTTTACATATATCTTTCTGGTTTTTTTGGGTCTCCCTTTTTGTGAATTAGCATAATAATAAAGTTTTTCCAAGCGGTAGGTATAGAGCATTCTTGCAGATATTTTGTGTAAAGCTCACCGAGTTTTACTACTATGAAATCTCCTCCTTCTATATATATATATATATATATATATATAAATATATACATATATATATATATATATATATATATATATATATATATATATATATATATATGTGTGTGTGTGTGTCTGTATATTGTATACACACACACACACACAAAACACACACACACACACACACACACACACACACACACATATATATATATATATATATATATATATATATATATATATATATATATATATATATGTGTGTGTGTGTGTGTGTGTGTGTAGTACAAATATTATATATACATGCATACATATATATATTTATTATATACACACATATGTGTATATATATATATATATATATATATATATATATATATATATATATATATATACATATATATATATATATATCTATATATATATATATATATATATATATATATATATATATACATACATATATATATATATATATATATATATATATATATATTATGCCTAATATTCTAGTATTCTAACACAAAAGATAAAATCAAATTATTTTCGATTTGATAATGCAGTAAATATCAACCGGCCCCTCTCTCTTCCCTGGTATATAGTATGTATGTATCAACCTCAGATACATATATCATTACCATTCGGTTTTTCATGTCTATTCGTGACCAGTTGGTGTATATATTCCTGTTGCTAAATTAAGTACTTTTGTTTATTTTCCTGAATTTAATTTGATATGAACTTAAGAAGATTAAACCATGTATTGGAACACTTGTGAAGTGACAAAAATTTTTTCGACGAAGTAAGGTCAATTCTCAGAAATATCTGATATGGCTGTTTTATCGGTTAGCTTTTATTGTGTTCAGTATAGGAGTAAAAAATCCTACTTATTAAAAGTGGAAATTTAAATGGGATTACAATTTAATTTGGTTGCTTGCTACAATGTTTATTCAATATAATTTGTAATATTGAAATGTGATATGATTAACAAATCTACGTGGCATGAAATTTCCACAATTCTATAATTATTCAATAAGTTTACCAGTTCTCAATTTAATATATGTTGCAAACAAAACTGAGTTTTTAATTTGCGAGGTAACTTGTTTATATAAAAATAGTACAGTAGATAGGATAAAAACGGAAGAAAAGGAAATCTTCAAAGAAATAAATTATGAAGAAATTAAAAAGGTTTCATGATACAATCCTTTAAATTTACAAAAGCCTTTAAACTTTTATAAAATTAAACTATAATTAACATGTTCCGTTCAACAGTTGCTACAAGAAAATCGTAGTAAAAGACATGTGGAAGATTGAAATCACCCTACTCTCTCTCTCTCTCTCTCTCTCTCTCTCTCTCTCTCTCTCTCTCTCTCTCTCTCTCTCTCTCTCTCTCTCTCTCTCTCCCAAGGGTAAAGATTCATTACATGTGAGCTGGAATTAAGAGATCGTGTTTCTGATATGAATCAAGTAGGAAGAAGTGGAGAGACTAATTATAATTCGACGAGTCAAGAATTTATGTTGGTTGATAGTTGAACGGAAGGGTGCAGATGGTCAATAATTACAGATATAACTCAGAGGTAATCAACTGATGAGGTTTCCCGGGAATGTATAGTCCTCTACTAAAAACTATTGGAAAGATTACTGCTGATATGTTTTATATATTTAATCGGGGTGTTGTTATTGTATAATGCATATTCGCCCTATAAATTCAATTATAAGGAGAAAATAGTTTCAAATACATGAAAAATAGCTCTAAAAAACTTAAAATTACATCAGCTTCCCTCAGCTGCTTTGGTTGTTTTTCCGACCGCCTTTTTTGAACTTGCTGTATCTGCGCTAGAGTATCATCTACCCAAATAATATCCATAGGCTGTACAATCTATAACTGGCATACGTCCAAAACACTTTATTATATTTTCCTGGTCTCATTTGTATCGATATTTGGATAGTTTTATTTTACTATGATAGACTTTTGTTTCATTGCAGTTATAAAGAGGACATATCTTCTCAACAATCAAGTATGCTTTTAAACAAATCTTTCTCGGCAACATTACCTACTATGAACATTAGTCTTCCTTTTATTTATAACAATTTATGAAGACTTTCAAAGAATCTTAACGTTTTCTTTTGTAATACTTGATAGTTAATTTCAAAGTATCCAAATAATTTCATATCTTAAACCTTTATATAGAAGTTTAACCAATGTAGTACTAGAGAAGAATCACTTAAATAGTTATTTGAAATCCCTGTCGACACCAAATATTAAACGGAGAAACTTAAATTGAGTTTCCCTGTTATTTTGAAAGTAATCTGGAGCTCAATTTTTCCAGCGAGATGCTGTATTCAATTTTTAGACGCCACCAATACATTATTATTATTATTATTATTATTATTATTATTATTATTATTATTATTAAACTAAAACCCTAGTTGGAAAAGCAGGATGCTATAAGCCCAGGGGCCCCAACAGGGAAAATAGCTCAGTGAGGAAAGAAAATAAAGAAAAATAAAATATCTTAAATATAGTAACAACATTAAATTAGATATTTCCTATAAAAACTATAAAAACTTTAACAAAACAAGAGGAAGAGAAACTAGATAGAAGTGTGCCCAAGTGTGTATATATACATATATATATATATATATATATATATATATATATATATATATATATATATATATATATATATATATATATATATATGTATATATATATATCTATATATCTATATATATATATATATATATATATATATATAGATATATATATATAGATATATATATATATATATATATATATATATATATATATATATATATATATATATATATATATATATATATATATATAGATAGATAGATAGATAGATAGATAGATAGCAAAGGGATATTTACTTTAAATATAAAAGTATCTTTTTAATATGGAGTGGCTTAGCTTTCCTTACTTTTAATAGCGGCGATTGATTGCCATTCTGAAACAAAGACGGATTTCCAGATTCAGAATGACAAGAGCTCAAAAAATTCTTTTACTGCATAATTGCTTTCAAAATACAATAATTTTCTCATTGTCATGCTCAAGTTAGATTGAGAATTAAGATAATATCAATTAAATTTCGGACAATAGATTACTTCAAAATGTAGGAAAGAGTAATGCAAATGATATCATGATGGAAGAGTGTATGTAAAATTAGCCGAATTAAAACTTGGGCTCTAGTATAAGAACTGCGATTCTCAACCAAAATTTTCAACAGAATAAGGGATGAATATCATACTCTCTTACCTTCTGGTTATTTCCTTGGCACCTGTACATGTTCTTTTGATGATAATGTCTGTCATTATTAGTTAGTTATATAAAATATTTTATGGTTATAATAAAACATCAAATTAGACTTTATATACAAAAGGTTTATTCTGCTTTTCTGTATTTTCACAAATTTTTTTATGTTTCACAAGAAATGTTTTTAAAACAAACTGTTTACGTTAAATGCAATAAATGAAAGACTTACTCTGAGAGCAAGTGATTAAGTTACAATATAAAATCGTTTTACTAATGAGAAGAAATTTTATCTATGTACAAATAGAATAATATATTAAGATAATAGAGTGACCTGGAGAGAACTACCCTCCGATGGGCGTAGAGATGAAATAATGCGAAAGCCCTCTCGTTGGGAAAAACTGCAGAGTATATGCTAAACCATCAGTATTGACAACATCCGGACGGCCAACAGGTAAGCGAGCTACTGGGAAAGCAGGAGCGAAAGGGACTGGGTTTTGTGTTGGCTGGGAAAGTACAAAGGGACTGGATAATGTCTCATGTTGAACAGAACTGAAACTCTTTCCTTGATTTGAGACTCTCATAGACAAGGATTCTGATTCTGCTTTTGGCTTTACAGACGGTTCAAGAATTTCCGGAAGTTGGTCAGTAAATAAGGGTCTTTGAGTTAATTCAGCAATAATTCCGGAAGTAAATTCTGCATCAGCTAAAGGTATAGATGGGGAAGCAACTAACACAGTTGCGGTATCTTGCTCTACAAGAGAGGGAATGGGATCGGCTGCTATTTCCTCAACAGGTGTTATCATAACATCTTCAACAACTGGAGATGATGCAGTCTCTTGAGTTGCAGAGGATGGCACTTGTTCAGCAAAAGGGACTAGAACCTCTTCATTCAATGGCGACACATCCCCAACAACTTCTGCAGCTTCAGGAGAGTATTCAACTGTCTCAGCAGGTACGAGAGAAGGTTCAGACATCAACTCATCAGCCACAGAAATAAATTGTGAAGCTGTGCCCTCTGTGGCAACTGATAGTTTTGCAGGTAAAGGTGCTTCAGTCAAAGGTGCCTCAGTCAGAGGTGCTTCAGTGAAAGAGATATAATCCTCTGTTTGAGTCATATGGAAGTCTGAAGCTGGCACAGGAGAAATCAAGTCCTCTGTGTTCACTGTTGGTACATCAGCTTCTCCAACAACAGGCTCTGCTGCATCCACAACACCGGAAGGGATACTAGATGGCAAAAGGTTTAAGATGTCAGGTCTGTTTAAAGTTATGCTGGCCTGTCTTAGCCAAGTTTGGATAAATTGTTCATATGCATGATGGGTTGCAGATGGATCCAATATCTTACTTGACTTTTCTTTATTGACACTTGCTGCCAAAATTGGCTTCTTCGTGGACTGTTCTGAAACCTTATCAAAGGCTGGCCATAGTTGATTAGGTGCGCACTCCACCTGTATGGTGGCTACCACAGCAAGTACAACCTGAAATGAAAGAAAGTTGCCATTATTCCCAAAGTAAACATGGAAAACCCACGTGAGGGTTTAATTTTTTTACATTTCCTTTTTATCATAGTATAGTAAACTTCTTGAGGTGCAAGATTTACTCATATCTAAAGGGTTTGAACTGGTTCCCAAATCTATAACCCATGGAAAGAAGGCTCTCTTTAAAGATGAATACGGTAATTTCGTCACAATTTTTACCAAGGGATAGGAATTGCTATGGGATGCATACGCAGTGTATAAGAATTAATCACATGCCATGTATGAAAATGGTTTCAGTACGAGTACTTTTTTCTGATAAAGGAATTTAATTTTCATCTAGTCAGCTAAAAATGTGTTTTGACAAAACTGAACTACCCTAAGCAATTCTTTTACAGTAAATCTGAACACAAACCATAATTTACAGACATTATTTTCCATTAAACTTATTTTGAACATTTAATCAACTCACAAGGATATATAAGTCCACAAAAGATATTCAATTAAATATACTTTTATCACTAAGCTTTAACTTATTATTTTAAGCTCGAGGTGATAAAAGATACCCTATATAAACAGCGAAATTGATTCTGAATAT
>NC_090732.1:94185630-94220630 GCF_036898095.1 Palaemon carinicauda | reverse complement strand
TGAACATAGATGAAGAAAACGAGTGAGTAAATATATCTGACCACAATCTGGTCGAGGTAGATGTCAGCGTGAAAATAACGATAGAAAATTACAAAAAAGGATTTTCGAAAGAAAGTATATATTACAAAAGAGACGAAGAAAGTCTCAGGGAATATAGGGAAGAGGTAAAAAATAGGATGGAGAGTAGAGATATTAGAAGGATGGATCATTTTGATGATGTTGTAGAAGAGACAGCGAAAAAGAAGCTACAAGCAAAGTACAGACGGTGAACAACTATAGAAGAAAAAACATAGATCCAGATTGGATGACCAATAAAATCAGAGATGAAATAAAAAAGACGAAAAAACTTAACAGACAAAAAACGGTACCCAACAGAAGAAGAAAAGGAAAGAGCGTTTCAACTGTATAGGCTACACAACGCAAAAAGGAGAGAACGCAAGTCGTAATAAAGGAAGCAACGTGGGAAAATGAAAAAAATAAGACTAATAAAGTAAGGAAGGATAGTAACAAAATATAAGAAATATTAATAAACTAAGGGGAAAAAAGAAAAACGAAGAAGAAATACAATTATATGACGAAAATGGAGAAAAACTGTCGAAGGAAGTAGCAGAAGAGCAAATGCATAGGTTCTGGGGGGAAGGCATTTATAAAATGCACGAAAATAGAATAATAGAGATTTGGAATAGTGAAGAAAGACAGAGTTGTATAGAGAAGTTAAAGGAAATAGAAAAGGAAGAAATGTATGAGGACAGACATTCCCTAGAGAAATAAGAGAACATAGGGATATGGTAGCTCCACTCAAAAGAAAAATAACAGCAATAAATATTCCTAACATAACCAAGGAAAAAGTTAAGAAAACTTTAAGAAAAATTAAAAATAAAAAGGCAGCAGGTCCCGATGCACTAAAACCAGAACTACATAAGACTTTAATAAAAGAAATCAAATGTTTGGAAATAATTACTCAGTGCCTACAAAATGAAACACAAAAGAACAATCCTGAAAAGTGGAAAGCATCAAAAACAAAAATGATAAAAAGGGCAAGGAAATCCACAGTTAAAGATTTAAGACCAATTGCACTTACAAATGCTTCTTGCAAGATATTCATGGCTCTCATGAAAGACGAAACAGAAGAACGCAGAAGAAAATATGGAGATGAAAGAAACACAAGCTGGATTCTCAAAAGGAGGTAGGGTAGAAGATAATATATTTATTTTACAATATTGCGTAGAAGTAAAAAATAGAGGATTGGGCATGAATGTAAAGAGAGTTCTATATGAGAAAGTGATTGTACCAACTGTGATGTATGGATCGGAGTTGTGGGGAATGAAAGTGATGGAGAGACAGAAATTGAATGTGTTTGAGATGAAGTGTCTGAGGAGTATGGCTGGTGTATCTCGAGTAGATAGGGTTAGGAACGAAGTGGTGAGGGTGAGAACGGGTGTAAGAAATGAGTTAGTGGCTAGAGTGGATATGAATGTGTTGAGGTGGTTTGGCCATGTTGAGAGAATGGAAAATGGCTGTCTGCTAAAGAAGGTGATGAATGCAAGAGTTGATGGGAGAAGTACAAGAGGAAGGCCAAGGTTTGGGTGGATGGATGGTGTGAAGAAAGCTCTGGGTGATAGGAGGATAGATGTGAGAGAGGCAAAAGAGCGTGCTAGAAATAGGAATGAATGGCGAGCGATTGTGACGCAGTTCCGGTAGGCCCTGCTGCTTCCTCCGGTGCCTTAGATGACCGCGGAGGTAGCAGCAGTAGGGGACTCAGCAGTATGAAGCTTCATCTGTGGTGGAAATGTGGGAGGTTGCGCTGTGGCACCCTAGCAGTACCAGCTGAACTCGGCTGAGTCCCTGGTTAGGCTGGAGGAACGTAGAGAGTAGAGGTCCCCTTTTTGTTTTGTTTCTTGTTGTTGTCGGCTACCCCCCAGAATTGGGGGAGGTGCCTTTGGTATATGTATGTATATGCGTAGAAGAAATTTACAAAAAGAAAAGAAAGTTTCGTTGTAATTTCAATAAATTTCAAAAAAGCTTATGATTCAATCAAGAGGGAAAAAATAATAGAAAGCGTGAAAGAATATAGACTACACCCAAATGTAGTAGATGCAATAGAAGAAACCTACGAAGGAGACAAAACCAAAATAAACAGGATATGAATTAGAAAGAGACTTTGATGTAACGAGTAAGATAAAGCAGGGATACACAGGGTTGACTACTCTATTTGAATTAATTACAAATAAAATGATAAATGAATTAGAAAGAAAAGAAAAAAGGCTTTTAAAACGAAATGATAAAGATTTGGACACTATTCTTTGCAGACGACGGCCTAATTGTAGCAAAAATTATAAAAGATGCGAAAACGAACATAACAATATTGATAGAAGTATGCAAGGAATGTGGGTTAGAATTAAACTAAAATAAGAACCTTATACTAATATATGATATGATAGAAGAACCGGAAGAGATAGAGGGTATTAACGTAACAGAAAACACTTAGGAATAGAGATAGAAAGGAAAAGAAATATGTTTAAGAAACAAAAGAAGAAAATGGTGGAAAAATCAAGAAACCTAGCTAACTTGACTTACTCAATTACCACAAAAAACTGCCACAAAATATTAATAGGAAAAACTCTTTGGAAAAAAAAAGTAGCCTTACCAGGAATATTGTATGGAATGGCAGTAATAAACATAACAGATAGTGAAGTAAGACTGAAAAAAAATTGAAAATGGAGTAGGCAGGAAAACTTTGGGAGTACCACCATATGCAGCAGTAGTGACTCCATGGGGAGTAATAGGAATGATGGAAATGAAGACTACGGTATGTGAAAGGGATAGGAGAGGGGAGGAATGATTTGTTGAAGAAAATTCTGAAAGAAATGAAATAGAATGAAAGTAACAGATGGATGAAAGAGACTAGGATATGTATGGAAGATATGGATATGAACGATATAACCTTTAGTAGAATGGGAAGGGAAGAGCTCAAGGCCAAGATTAGAGATGTAGATAGTAAAAATGGAAGGATGAGATGAAAGAAAAGTGTAGTTTAGAAATATGCGTACTAGAAAGAGGTCAAATAGGAGAAGAAACGTTCAATGACAATAAACGGAATCAATTATCATGTATAGAGCTAGAGGCAGCTGTCTAAAACTAAATGACAGGAAAAGACAAGAATCAAGAGTAAGGGTAGATTGTAAGCTGTGTAAGGCAGAGAGAGAGGACCTCGCCCATTTCATTCTTCATTGTCGTGACCTCAGTGACGAGAGAAAGATAATAAAAGAACTACAGCAGCCATACGAAGAGGAAAAGATCATAAGAAACGTTCTGTTTAAGAAAGAAGGAATACAAAAAAGAAAAGAATATATATATATATATACATATATACATACATTTATATATATATATATATATATATATATACATATATACATACATTTTATATATATATATATATATATAGTATATACATGTATATATAAAGTATATATATAAATACTTTATATACATATATATATATATATATATATACCAGATGTGGAGAAAAAGAGAGCATAAAATAAAAGAACTAGAATAAAGAAGAAAACCAAGGAGGTGCCGATGGAGAGGCGAATCCCTCCGCACAACAACTGAGAGAGAGAGAGAGAGAGAGAGAGAGAGAGAGAGAGACTGTTCTAATGCCTCGTATTCCACAGTGCAGTCATAAAAATTCCTAAATATGCGCAAAAAAAATTGAGAAATTCTGACTTGTTTAGAGCACTAGTACAATAATTATGCCTTGCCTAAAAAGATGAAAGTTTAGAATGAAAATGAATTTTCTTATTAAATCAATAAAAATTATACTATCAAGAGAAAATGTGACTACCTATAAAGAAATGCTGATTAAAAAGTTATCCTCTTTGACGCTATGCCTTTGCAAAGAAAAATTTACCAGGTATTGTTTGTTAAGTATGGGAATGCTCATTCTAAAATATTTGAATCTTGCACGGGGACAGTGTTTGGTTTCAGTAGCTTTTGTAAGAAAAATAGGATTTTGATTTGATTTCATGCAATTACGATATAAACATTCTTTAGTTAGTTTTTGAATAGTCATATGTTATTGATAAAACCCTTGTAGACATTTTCCATAGACAGCAGATATTATAGACCATACATGGTACATCGGATGATGTGCTACATTGATACTAGAGCACCGTTAAAAATACCTTTTATAATCAGGCATCTTTTATGCTTAATTACCTTTGCCAATTTCGTTGCAGCGAAAGTTATGTTTTGATAGGTGTGTATTTACGTGTTTGTATATCTGTGTGTTTGTGATTCGCATAACTCAAAAACTATTTGTCCGAATCTCATGAAATTTTGTGGGTCGATTAGCCATGTTCCAAAGCCAAGTTGATCAGATTTTGGGAGTAAATGGGTGAAAGACCAAGGTCAAGGTAACGAAAAGGTTAAAAACGTGTTTTTGATATATTGTGGTTCTTTTTTTATCTGATTTGCTTGAAATTAATGCAAACATGTACATTATTCAACTGCCTATCTTGTGATTTGAGAGTGATTGGGTCAAAGGTCTAGGTCAAGGTTAAAACGTCTATTTGCTTCTTTGTGGTCAATTTCCTTCCGATTTGCATGAAACTAGTGACAAAATGTGCATAATTCAATTGCATATCTTGTAATATACAATATGATATAGGCAAAGATATGCGCTCTACCGAGTGCCCGTTTTAGTTTATAATGCAAATATCTATCAGATGTTATTGAGACTGAACATTAACAAAATTCAAAAACACTCATTATATAGTATCATGGCACATAGAAATTAACTGGGGGAAACCCCAATTAATTCAGAGAGTAAAAACTATGAGAACATGTCGTGTACTCTTGTTTTGTTGATTACCCGTTTCGAAAAACTTTTTTGCTTGACTATGGCTCAGTATATATATATATATATATATACATTTACATATATGATATATATATACAGTATATATATATATATATATATATACATACATACATACATGCATATGATATATGCATATATATATACATACATATATATATATATATATATATACATATATATATAGCCTATATACAAATCTGCATAAATGCATATCTGTTATCTATGATGTACTTTTTCGGCTATATCTAAATTGCGTAAGGGAAAATGGTTTCACAACGATGTTAATATTGTCAATTGGAATTGCAATTATTCTTAGATCTTATCCTATTTCAATAAAGAGTAAGAAACGAACTACAACTTTTATTTAGCCGTAGTCTTCAGTTACTTCAAAAACGATTTACTCTTCCTCATTATAACTTTGTTCATGATCACAGTTGTCAGCATCTCTTTTTTTCCACACAATACCAAACAAAATCAGAAATATTATCAAGGGAAAGATTGTTCCAATTGAAGCTGTTACTTCAATCCCAAAAGTGCCCAGTTAGTTAAATACGATTGAACAATTGATGAAGTAATGAATAAAAACAATTTAATCTGAATGAAAACACATTATGGTGGTAAAAACAATCGTAACATTTGATTTATTATAGCGTCGCTGTTGTTGTAAAAATATTATTATATAGGATATTCTTCATACTTAATAGGGACATTGTATGTCAGAGGCTATGAAAACTGAAAAAAAAAAAAAAAAAAAAAACATTCCCATAAAATCACTCCTATCAGTACCTATTCCTGCAATTGGTTTAAAGAAGAAATCTTTCTAAATCATGACATTTACTTATCAGCAGGAAGTGAGGGTTTTGATCATTCTGATGAACTTTTCAAAAAGAGAAAATAATCACTCTTGTTTAAAATAATTGTTTGCGTGTACTGTAAGTGCAAAACTTTTTATTACAAGAATTTAATCTCGCTGATCTCTATATCTTTTTCACTTCATTCATGTTACATCAATTTTAATCGCATCTACTTTCTATCAGAAGCTACCATTATTTTTTTAATATTTTCATCAAAATCTTTTTCGTTCATCTACAAAAATCGATAGATAGATAGAACATGACAACTATTACATTTATTTCACGATTGTTTTGTTTTTTCTTCTGAATACGAGATCTTTCTAACTATACAGTACAATATAACGTGCAAACTCTTCATACTGAGTTCGAAGTTTAATGTCTTTTTTATTATTTTCCAACACTTGGTTCATATAACCTACTATTCATCTTTGCACAGAGAGAGAGAGAGAGAGAGAGAGAGAGAGAGAGGGGGGGGGGCAGTGTCACTTTAATGTGCCTTGTTTTACATGATTAAATTCTCATTTATTTTACCTTTTCTGATATCTATAAAAACACGTTAAAGGTTTTTGTAGTTCGTATCGCTATATCTGCGTATTTCTTGATATTGGTTTATTATTAAAACGTAGATGTGAAGGTCTTGGCAGCAGTAAAAGCTATAAAACTGACGTACTCTGTAGTCTAATGATCTACTTAATCAAGATAGAAATAAGAAATTGTAGTCATACTATTAGAACACGATTATGATATTTTATTTAAGATTATCAAATAACCGAGGTAAACTTTAACTATTTGTTAAATATGCCAACAAGGAATGGTAAAATGCTGACTACTTTTTCAATTGATGAGAAGCATCAAAATTTAACAATTAACGAAATATGGATAAGAGTAGACTTCACCTTGTAATATATTGATTACGAAACAGAGAAATCATGTTTTAAAATAGTTTGGATACTAAAATATAATGAAGGAAGCTAAGCTGGTGAAAATTGTGCATAGATTTGAAATGTAGGGAGAACAGGGGGAGGCTAGTTTGATAGGGTAAAATTGATATGGTGTGGACCGGGTGTGCTGGAAGATATTGGTTAGACAGTAAAAGTGGTCGATATACAGTTGATAAGATTTTTTTCTAGGTATGAGAATAAGCTTATGCCGTTGAAGTTTCTTCCACAAAGGACTCACTCTTAAATCAACAATAAAAGGCAATGCAGATTATGCCCCCCCCCCCTCTTTGCATCAATTCAATCTCCAGAATATAGACCTATGGCTATAGACTTCCTTAATAGAGATCTAGCTGAAATTAGTGCATGGTGGAAATTACGGGGCATGAAGTTAAACATATACCTCAAAGTATGATTGTAAGCAGGTCGAAGATAGTAGCTCTTCACCACCCATATCTCTGCATTGACAATGTTTCTAACTATATACAACTCATTTAAAATTCTAGATGTGATTCTAGATTGCAAATTTACTTTTGAATAACACTTTCAGTTTGTCTCTTTTTCCATGGCACAAAAAATGCGCTCATTAAGAATGTCTTTAAAGATTTTCTGTGATCAGTCTATCCCTAAAAAATATTTTAATTAATTTGTTCTACCTTGTTTCGAGTATTGCTCTCCTGTCTTGTCTTCAGCTGCTGACTTTCTCATCTTGCATAAGATTTATCATTATTCAGATAATCCATTGTAACTTATCTTACTAGACTGTACCATCCTGCTCACAATACTAGGCATGCAGATAATTCTAACAGCCATGTCTTCTCAATCATAAGTCTCAATACTACACAGTATTCTAGAAGTTTTACTCCAGATGTGACCAAATTGTGGAATGATCTTCCTAATTTGACAGTTGAATAGTGGAACTTCAGAAGTTTAAACCTTTTGCAAATGCTTTTCTGTTGAGCAGGTTCACAAAAACCCTGTGTTATAGTTTACATGTGACTGATCTATTTTAACATTTTTCTGATCATAAGATATTATCTATTTTTTTACTCGTCACTTAGCTGTAGTTTATTTGCTATTCCCTTATTTGCTTTTCTCACTGGGCTAACTTTCCTTGTTGGAGCCCTTGTGCTTGTATCATTCTGCTTTTCTAACTAAGGTTGTAGCTTAGATAATAATAATAAACGAGACTATGACTGCTGGGTTATTGACGATTCTACAAAATCAACGGCATGCAGAGATACAATAGGAATATGATATTCCTCACAGGTAACTCCATATAATCAAGCGAGGTTCTAAAATACGAAACACATAACTTCATACTTGAAGACATTACGTTACGTTTCCAATTAAAGCCAAAGAATTTTTAAGTATAAATAATAACTATGCTGTAATGCCACTCTAAATTCATTGGCCGACCATACGTTCTCTCTCTCTCTCTCTCTCTCTCTCTCTCTCTCTCTCTCTCTCTCTCTTAACTACATCAGCCCCAACCCAAAAATGTTTTTAATAATCGGAAGGATAGCTCATTCTGGAGTCATTATCTCTAAGGGAAAATGCGTATCAGTAAAAGGCTATAGGTAGATAAATATGCTTGGGTGTACAACTATGCGTTTGCAGTTGTAAACCCTTTATGCATTGTTGAGTATATATATATATATATATATATACATATATATATGTATATATATATATATGTATATATATATATATATATATACACGTATGTGTGCGTGCGTGTGCATGATCAGCAAATCTGTACTAGTCAGGGCCACCCATACTAAGTTGGTTTGGTGTAAGCGACAGAGTATCTCTCACCATCACCAACCGCAATGCTAACGGATGATGAAATGGCCAAACCCCAGAACCCCAGACATGATTAAAGACTTGTCTGAGGCCTTTTTCCTTCCATGGACTAGAAACGAATTCATTTGTAGTGTTGTTTATATATATATATATATATATAGGCTATATATATATATATATATATACACACAGTATATAAGCTTATATATATATATATATATACTGTATATATGTATATATACATACATATATATATGTATATATATATATATATATATACAATATATACGTATATATACATACAGATATATATATATATATATATACAGTATCTTTGTATATATACTGCATATATATATATATATATATATTTATTTATATATATACTGTATATATATCATATATATATATATACATATATATATATATATATATATATAATACAGTACTGTATGTACGTGGTTTTATATCAGCATGAGTATGTAGAGAGAGAGAGAGAGAGAGAGAGAGAGAGAGAGATGCCCCTTGGCCTTTGAATCGACGAAGATTGCGGCAATCAGATGAGACGTTTGCTCCTTTTGACTTTTAGTATTATAGTTCAGTCCTACATCCTACTACTACCTGGCATTTCAAGCGTACCTAGGTATTACTACCTCCTCGTAAGTAACCGGAGAAAAGGGTCGCCCTTGACAAAAGAAAAAAAAAATACAAATAAAAGGTCATGCCTTTTTGATAAAGTACGGGGTAACATTGTCAAGGTATAATTTCTTATTTTCTTAGCATTTGCCAACTGTTAACAGACGACAGAGAATAGTGATTATTCTGTGATGTTTAATTAAGTCAAAGTTGTTCAGCTAGATAAAAACATAATGGCTAAGATCATCCATTGTCGTGAGGTGTAAAAATTGAACTAATGATGGTTCATTTGACTATATGTAATAATACAAATAACAGCGTTGAATGATATTTCAAACTTTTTAAAGAACGTTCTTTGCAAAATGATTTAGTTATTCATACGTTCGGTACCAACTGTGCCATGGGCATATTATTACGCAGAAGTCACATTGGAATTTCTATAGGAAATACATATTTTTGTAATATAATAAATAAAAAAATATAAACAGTTCCATCACATTTAGGGAATTTTACTTATAATACTTTTTATTATTAATTCATTGCTTTTGTTTTCATGTTTTGTCAATTGACCCTGGAACACTAAAACATTATATAATTGAAATTCCATTGTTCTATTTAAATTTCTGTAAATCTTTTTACTTTTGATATTCTTCACCGGTTCAATGTTAATATTTAGGATTTCTCGGTACTGCTGACATTTTTCTCCTAAATGGAGATTCCTTTATTCCATAGACTTAAGATATCGATAACAATATCAGTTGCATGGCATCACAAATTCACTGTAAATTAATGTTAGTATATATTCAAGTTTTGAAAAGTAAAATAAAATAATATATCGACATATCGTCGAGGCTGGACAAATTCTGCTGTGAAAGTGCCATTTAATCTGGATTCGTCGAAGGGCCATTTAAGCATTTTGGATAACTAATTATCTAGAAGTCAAAAGAGATATACAAAGATATAACATACAAATGTAAAATGTACAGTAGTTGTGAAGACAGCTCCACAATTTGTATCATAGGTTAAAATTCCCATAATTGTCACTATCAAAATCGTTACACCGTGTCTTCTACACAGGATGAAAGCCACTTGGTAGAATATCATTGATATTTTCTATTGTATTCTTGTGATCAAATACCAATTTCAACTCATAGAATACTATCAGTATTAGTAACCTGGGCGGTCGCAACGCTAGAATTCTGAACATATGAATCGAACATTCAATAATTTTTTAAATTCCTAGAGTAATGTTAAGATCAGTGTAATATTGACTTTGAAGATTTTTTTCGTGTTTTCTTTTGGTCAACACTTTATAAGATTAGACTACTTTATGTATTATATTTTTCTGATAGACCCCTTGAATGTTAGAATTTAATTCTTGTATTTCTGATTAATTTTTATGACTTCATCTACGAGTAAATGTTTTAGGTTGATAAATCCAATGGCACTAAGGTACACACAAGAAAACAAAATAAGTGTATTCACAAGTTCAATGAAGCTTGAAAAGCGATGTAACCTACATGTTACGAAATACCATTAGTCAATTTTCTATACATGACACATCCAAACTTAGAATGGTCTAGTAGCCACTACATCTAGAATTGTCATCTGCTGGTTTTCTTTATGCTGCTAGTCTTAGGGGTGCATATTATGATTCATCATGGACTCATCATTGTTTAATCGGCTACCTTCCCCCCTTGCCTATCTTCCTTCCTTGTTTTTCCCACATGAATAAAAAATATGTAACTATGTGTATGAATAGAACAGGTTTCTATATCGAGTATATTTGCCAAGGTAGTATAAACCACGAAAGGCCTTGAATGCTTTGTCGTTCCTCTTCTCTTAGTTCTTATACATGTGTACGTATGTACCTCTTTCTTTAGCTATGATTCATTTGTCCGTCCATATAGACAAGTAAATGGAAAGAAGAGATAAACAAAACACATTCCTGATCATATCACCCTGAACCTTCAACTGATTCCGTCCAACGATAATTGTCAAATGCAAAACAGTTTTCTTCCATTTAATTTCTTATAACTGTAATCTCTCCTAATTTCACAATTATCAGTATCTACGACACAGCCAAAAAAGATTGTCAAAACTTCACTTGAGATAAAGTAATAGAATCTAACTGGGTTAAGCTGAAGGTAATATAGACCTTTCTTTTATTCTGAACTGATGAGAAAACATTGGAGTCCTCACGACACTAGCTAGACCCAGCGTTGATGACGAGTTTCAAATGTCTAGCGATAAATAAATATATTTCATGAGTCTCTTAAAATGAAATGTATTAGGTTTAGGAACCTGATGATATTCTTATCCTTAAAACTCTCATGAGGCTGCTAAGGCTGCTCAGCTTAGTCTACTAGTTAAATGATAGAGGGATATTTCCGCTTGGAAATTTTAGCTGATGCTGAATAATTCATCATATTTCGGCGTTTGAAATATGCCTATTTCGACTAACCTATTAGTTGTGCTAAATTTGGTGTTTCAGAAATCTTCAAATAAAGGTTGGCACAAGTTGAACGTTCTTATGCTTATTTTCCGTCTTCTTCGTAAGATTATTGCGAAAATTAATTTCTTAAATTTTGTAGTACAGCATTTACCGCAGCACAAATATGTGCTATAATTAGGTCAGAAATATCCAACAATAATGTATATTTATTAGAATGCCCATCCCTGTGACGTTGCGAAGAGATTTCAAGAAAAATCAAACATACAGGATATTGACAAGTACTATGACATGATCGCCTGTTAAAACTAGAGGCCAATTATTATGCTCTAAGAAATATGAGGACTCGACATATTGAATAAGCAAATCAATTCTTGTGCCTAGTGGTGAAATAGCCTGGAAAATCCAATAGATGTGACAGGGACTGGTTTTACCTTCAATTGATCGCTAGTTCATTTCATTTCAGACTTATATGTAATTTAAGCAAGGGATTTCACCAACTTCAATCTTGCTAGATAGAAAACATTATATGCAGAAAATTATTTATCCTTAGAATAATCCTTTTTCATTTACATTTCAACGCAAAGACCTTGAAGCGAATAAGCCTTAATTGCCATATATCTATACGTACATCTATCTCTAACTTGTTTACATTAATGATCTGCAACAGTGAAGATCGATTTAATGAAACAATTTTACTAAGCGATTTTAATAAAAGGAAAAGTATGGCATCTCAGTAGGTTCAGTCACTACCTCACTCGAGAACATCTCTTGTATTCTATCATTTCTTTTGCGATCATTGAATACCAGAGCAACCATAGTTTACTTCTTTAAAAATAACTTTTGAATAAACCAAGTATTTTTCGATGGAATTATGATACAGTTATCTTGGAAACAGAATTCATTATGAATAAATAATCGCTTTATTTTGATTTTTAGCTAGATAAAATGAAGCTTACTGATAGATTATTTTTGTTTGAATAATAAATGTTTATATTTATTAATAACTCTGCATGAGTATAATTTGATCTCTGTCTCCAATAGAGTACTGCAGACGGTACAAGTTACAATCGTACTTTGTTATTTCCTGAATATCTAAAAGCGTAAAATCAAAGACTTCCTCTCATATAAGGGTGACTTTTGTACAGTTAGCATTTAAAACTGCCGATAATAAATTCGATATAGCAGTCGTAAAAAATGGCAATCTGTTGAACGGGAATTCGAGACACACTTAAGGTCGATAGTTCCTAATAGTGTCTGCAACCTAACCATCCTTATAAGCTATGATGGGGGTTTGGGGAGCCTATAGGTTTACCTGTTGAATCATCAGCAGCCATTGCCTGGCTCTCCCTGGTCTTAGCTTGATTGAGATGGCTTCAGCGCTAATTATATGTATATCTAGTCAGTCTCTGGCATTGTCCTGCCCCTTGCGTTTGCCATTCATGAGTGACCTTTAGGTTTTTAAACGCATCACTTGTTAATGCATTTTTTACTCACTCACAATTGTTTCACAAAGTAAATTCCGAAAATTATTTCACTACTTTTGTTTTGCATCTTGTTTAATAACATATGAAGAGCAGGCTTAATGAAATAGAAGCCCTCTGCATAATCGAAAATTTATAGATTCTAGTGTTTAAATATTACATAATATAATTGTTATGTTTCGTCATTTGAATGTCGAATGATTTTTTTTCATTTTTCTTGCTCAATCATCTCGCCATCATTTGGAGGCGATGAGCTCCACAGGCAGTCATCCGTATCGCTGGCAGTCATTAAAAGAAAAATAATATAAGCCTCTCTCTCTCTCTCTCTCTCTCTCTCTCTCTCTCTCTCTCTCATTTTATATATTAATTAATTTTTGTTTGTTTTCATAAGCAGTGCTCTAGTCTATGATAGAACATCATGTTCTAAGCAAGGTTATTAAGATTTCGGAAACTAGGATCAACAGCATACTTCTTTTACTCCCACCCAGTCACATTTTTGCTTTCCTTATAGTTTTCTTTTAAGAACCTGCTATAGGGATGTTTTTGATATGCTACGCCATGATATACTGTAGCTAAAACTTAAAAATATTTTTCATATATAATCTTTCTTTGATGAATAAAAAAAAGTATTTTTTTGCAACGGCATAATATGATAAATAATATGTGTGAGTACATAGCATTTAGATGAGCGTGTGTTTTTGTACGTGTGCACTTCTGAATATACACGTATAAATGAACACTTGTATCTATGTATATATATATATATATATATAATCTATCTATCTATCTATCTATCTATCTATCTATCTATCTATCTATCTATATATATATATATATATATATATATACACATATATATAGCTGCCATAACCTGAGATTCAATTCTGGAATAGAAAGGAAGGAAAATGACGAGGCAGGTCTAGTATAGAGTAGTGGTTTATTATAGAGCAGTGGCTCCAAAATGTTTTTTTTTTTTTTTTTTTTTTTTTTTTTTGAGGAACCCTTTAACTTTATTTTAGAAATGATGGAACCCTTAATGTAAAATATAACATACTAGACTTGAAAAATTATTTTTTTTCTTCAAAAAAACATACTTTTCACTCAAAGTAGTAAGTAGTACATAATTTCCTTATAAGATAACTAATGAGAAGACTGCAGCTGTATTACTCTACAGTCACTGTTGAATAAAACAGTTGACCCGGTAAGATTTTCGTAATACTAAATCTCTCATTTCTTTTATCTCATTTACCGAGACTAAATACAAATTACACAACAATCGACATATGATAAAAAAAATGTCTGCTTTTTCTGCTTTTGATTGCGTCTGGCTTTGGTTTTGTAATGTATTCTACCAAGGTTTTCCAAATATGGCCTTGGCTTTATTTTGATTAATATTATCTGAACTAAATTCACCAAAGAACAAGTAATAATTACCTATGAATCATTCTCCTAGTTCACTTCATATTAAATTTAAATGAAAAATTATTACATTTGATCGTTTGAAAAATAAGCAAAACTACTTTACCCTGCGGCAGAATAGCATAAGTTCATAAGAGAAGGCGTTTTTTATTTCTATCTAGATTGTCCTCTGTAGCCTCTGTACCTTGGTCTTCCACTATCTTGGGTTAGAGTTCTCTTGCTTGAGGGTATACTCTAGCACACTATTCTATCTTATTTCTCTTCATCTGGTTTTGTTAAAGTTTTTATAGCTTATGTAGGTGATATTTATTTCAATATTGTTACTCTTCTTAAAACATTCTATTTTCCTTTTTTTCCTTTCCTCACTGGGCTATTTTCCCAGTTGGAGCCTCTGGGCTTATAGCATCCTGTTTTTCCAACTAGGGTTGTAGCTTAGCTAATAATAATAATAATAATAATAATAATAATAATAATAATAATAATAATAATAATAATAATAATAATAATAATTTGCAGTTATAAGTATAGCCCCAGGATGTATTTCTAAAGATCTTGATTATGAGTTGTAATGGCCAGTATATTTGTGGTATAATAAAAGGAATCGCACATTATGATTTAAACAACGCCTAAATTACTGATATAAATGTGTCCTGGCTATTTTCAAACGTCACCTTTCATTAACGGAACTTTCACAGTTTTTGTAAACTATCAATATTTTTTTTTTTTTTTTTTTTTTTTTTTTTTTTTTTTTTTTTTTTTCTAGATTGCTGTAAGTGATGTATTTAGTGCCATATCCTCTCAAAATTTGTCACTGTTAACCTATGATTAGTGGAGGGTTAGCTTCTCTGTTTTATTTCCATATAGGTTTCAATCCAACTGTATACATTTCACGGAATATCAGTTATGTCGCTAGTTGTTAAAAACACTACTCATATTATTTGGTCATATGAATCCAGTAGTTTAAAATGACTTGTTTTGCCTAATTTTAAAGTAGATTTTATCTTTATTTTCTTACTCTAAATGAATTCAGAATTGCTTAATACTGATATATTTTGACTTATTAAATTTTCTTTAATCTTCTCTTCCTGAGCTTAGGCTTAGAGTAAAGATTTCGCTACCTTGCGCATTTTCATTATGTGGTCAATCTTTTTTTTCATATAAATCTATGGTTTTAATTTTTCATATGTTTTTACTTTTTTCTGCCTTGTTCATACATACTCAACAAGGAAGAAGCCCTGATATTTTTCACTAACCTTTTCCTGTAACTTTCCCTTTTATTACAATTGATACTATTATTGCCTAAACACAACAAAATTTATCCCCATTCACCTTTTTTATCCTCAGATTTAAAAAAAGAAAAAAAATTGACAGATAAATATGTAGATGCTTAGATTAGGGACATTAGTACCCATTACAGACCTTGTTTAAATACTGGCTAGATACAAGAAATTTTAGAGCGAAACCAAAATTTGTATAAGTTTTCCTGCTAAATCTGTTTTGTCTAAATTCCAACGCCCTGCACTATCAAGGAAAATGTGATCATAATAACGTGCAATTGCGCAAAGGATCTTGGTAATATGAGAATTATCACTCACTATTAGCTGCTTTTCTACTTCAAAATTCTTACCAGCATTTCCTAATACTGCTTTTGCTAAAAGCAGTGGTCTTCAGACAGGTCTGTTTATCTCCGCCACATGAGTAGCCAATAGTATCTTACCTAACGTTCATAGTAGGAATAGTTCCCAAGATTTATTGATAGTATCAAGCAAGGGGTTGAATAGAGAATGTCGCAAGGCATTGAATAATATTTCCTTAATTACGGTTAATAAAAAGAATTACGATGAACCTAACGACAATTTGCGATTACATAAAAATAGAATATCTAACAATCTGATAGAACTTTTGAACTAGAAGACGGTGTTAATTTTTAATTGATTTTCAATATTCACAAATGGGATAACGATGTGCAGGATAAGGAGGTTTTCGGTAATTGTAACAGTTGAATTGTCAAACAAAGTAAATCATGGAAGAATCTTTGTTTGTAAATGTTTATATATTCAATCCTCTTATATCAAAAGAATAAAGAGGAAAATATGAATACGATATTTGTCTTATAAACTAGATGAGGAGAGATAATGAGAAAAAGGGCCTCCAAATCTCCTGCCGTGGGACCAAAGAAGAGTAACAAAGACAATTTCAAATGATGAAAATTCTAAGAGGGAAAGATCCCAAATATTTTAGAAGCTTTGACTGCTATTGCAATGTACAATGTACTTCATGTAAGTGTAATTTGCTCATGCCAAAATTAACTTTTTTTTCTGTGCATCTTGTCGTAATTCAAACTGACTACATAACAGAATGGTAAACAAGTAAGAGCAACAAATGTGGTTATGTGCGCATTAGATGGCAAATAGCGAAGATAATAAAAACGTGTTTTACACCATCTTTCATGTGCTAAAAAAAGAATGAATGACTTTCATATTTCAAGCAAACGTATTTATAAGCGTATGGCTGCAAGTAATCCCTGAGAAGCCCTTACCCTACCGCAGTGTGTGCACTTTAAGGTGTAGCCAGATAATGATTTAAGAGAGGTTTCTGCCATCACTTATAAAACAATCTATTCTAAACACTTCTTTTATTTCTTTTTTGGACACACACACACACACACACACACACACATATATATATATATATATATATGTATATATATATATATATATACTTCCCCCAATTTTGGGGGGTAGCCAACATCAACAAATGAAACAAAACAAAAAAGAAGATATATATATATATATATATATATGTGTGTGTGTGTGTGTGTGTGTGTGTATACAGTATATGGAGGTCATCGGGCACACAACCCGTGGCCAGGAGATAGAAAACGGAATGCAAGAGTCATCCTCAGAAAACAAGCAAAGGGAGGTCAATATTTGGAAGCATTTCATTCTTTTTTAAGCGTAAATAAAATTTTTCACGACGCTTTTATAGCCGCCTTGACTGCCTGATAAGAGACAAAAAGATCCCTGGTTCTTTAGCGTTTTAAGGCGTCCCCGTCCTTCAGATATAAATTACGACTAATAAATACATATGACAAAAGTAGAGCGAAAAATATGCAGACACTCTATCCTTCACATTTATAGATGGCGTCACCCCAGGTCCCTTAATACCAGCAGTTTAACCCTTCTACCATCTCCATAAGTTTTTGGTGGGCGGAACTCCAGTAAATAGATCGCTTAGAAAAGTTCAAAAGGCTTTCAGTCCTGTGGTGTACTCTCCCACCCTACTTCCGAGTGACCTCTCCGAAGTTAATGATCATTTTTCCTCTGAAGCTATCGCTAAATTATCACATTCTATCTTTGTACGGGAAAGAAAAATATGTAAAATAACGATAATAGTGTTGAAGAACAATTTATAATTCAAGAGTTCACTGACTATATTTCTGAGTCTTCAAGGACACATAAGATGACTCTGCTGTCAGCCGCCTCTTCTCTGACCCACATCGCAAGATAGTCGAAAGCCACCCTCTGAGAATGTTGACTATTTAGTTTGGGTTCGGCTGCTGAGGTAACCTTTGGAAATTGATTCTATTTTCGAATTGGTGTCAATGTTGTAAGCAATGATCTTTTTTATTGGCTGTAACTTGTATTTTTGTTTAGTCGTAGAAGCATGAATATTTATGTTTCCAGCGTCATAATTTTCTCAATTTGCAGTTAATATAGATATTCTATGACACAAATATGTACAGAGTACTATCGAAATCCTCGAAGCATATTTTTTCACAAAGAAAGTTTTATTAAACTGCAGATTTAATTAGAACTGTTCTTCTTATGTTACAAAAAAGAAGTTTGTAATAAAAGTTTACTTTAAATGAGATACCTCCTTTCATTAAGAAATAACACATTCTTCACATGAATTTATCTGCACAATAATGTAAGATTTGCACAATGGATATAATCTAATTATCGCTAGAGAATATCATTGCTGAATACTGACGATACCGATGAAGGTCTTGACATAAATAACCAAGTCTATATATAAATCTACTACAATACAAACACGCGTGTCGAATGTATGTGGCTTGAACTATAGGATGCAAGCATAAGATTATGCCTAGTTCTGATTAAAAAATAAAGACTCATAAATCTGAAATAAAGTTCTTGATTCAAAATCAATTATCGCCTGTTTACAGAATAACATTATGAACGTTTTAGACGCCCAATTATTCCATATGGAAACTTACACACACAAAAATGATGCAGACTTTGTAAGTTTTACGCTCTTGAAAATGAAAAATGATAACATTCCTTTGTCTCATGGTAACAAGATGCCTTTAGAGTACTTCGATTCCGAAAAATTCCCTTGAGATCTAAACCCTGGTGACATTTTGGAGGGTGTTTATATATATCAACTTGAAAGGTCTTCGTAATTAGGAAAAGTAGTTAATCAATAGGAAAAAAAATCCAAAGAAAATAGGCGAGAAGAAAAACTGAATGGTTTTTTCTTCAGTGGCATTTACTACATAAAATTAGCTTCTCTTAAATACACAGAATGAGAATGGGTCAAATATATATTTTTTATTTTACAGATGGCATGTCCACATCAATTACTGTAGTGAAAACTATCTATGATAATTACTTTTGAAATTTATTAATGTTTTATGGGTGCCACAAAAAGAAACATTTGAACTACAATCTTTTTGCACATTCCTTTCAAGATCTCATTTAGCATCTTAACCGCAGGTGTTTACTCTTTTATGCTATCTGTTCACCTTTGGTATAAGCCACTGCGGTAGAATTCTCTTGTTCTTCTATAATTAATGTTTTGCTTCATAGGTGGAAGTGAAAATCATGTTTTTTTTTTTTTATCAGATAATAACAACATTACCATTAATACTAAGATTACGTCTAAAACGACAGTACGAATAGTCGTGCATGTAAGGGGAAACTTACATCGTTGCAATAAAAAAAAGGCTATTACTTTTAGATAAATTGATTTAGAAAAGCTTAAATTTTATAAATAAAGTGCCTCTTGAACTCAACTGATTAAAAGAGTAACTACAATTAGGCTTCCTTATAAACTTAAGAAGCATTTGACCGCTGTGATTTTGTCTGCGACTGAAACCAAGTCTATAAAGGTTCTGTGTATGCACGTATAATTATGTACTGAATTATGTGATGCCCAGTCATCATACTTGTTATATCATCTACTATCTATTATCATTTTAAATGCAGCCTGAAAGATCATATTCTCTCTATCTTATATATGTATATATATATATATATATATATGCATATATATGTATATATATATATATATATATATATATATACATATATATGTATATATATATATATATATATACACTGTATATATTATGACACTTTAGAGGAAAGCCGTTTCACTTTTTTATCTTTATTTCACTTTGCATTCACAATTATTTTATATGATCCATGGCGTATAGTGTTTGTTTTACGTCTCTTGGGAGCTGTTATGCATTTTGCGTCACACGTGTTATAGTTGGGAAATACGTGCAAATGTATAATGGTAAAAGGTTTTCACAAAATTACTAATATGCTTTTGCTATCAAATTAGATTCTGCTCAGATAAGGTCATCCCATTTACGCACACACAATGTGTGGGTAGGGGCTGAGAGAACGGACTGCGATTTGCAATTATTAACATTTGATAAAGTTATTAATTCCTTCCTATTATAACGAGGACGTAGAAAATGAGGATTACCTTATTTGATAACATTTTATTTTGATTATCTCACCTACGTTATTTGTGCGGTGAGTTCTTCCGCATTTCTCATAGCCATCATTTCATTTCGACCTTAACCTCTCTTGTAGTTTATCCTTTGCCCACCTCCGTCTTTTCTAAGCCTCCCACGGAAGACGCAGACAGATGCAAACGAGCAAAAAATAGGACATACTACAGTACTGTTCTTTTCGTGTGGAAAATAAATCATCATTTCGCAGTTTATTGTTGCAGTAGTATTGTGACTTCCCATTATGGGTACCTTTAAGAAAACTCATGACAGAGATCTTTTGTTAAAGAAATCAGGATAACTTCATCCGAGCAATCACGCGTTAGATCTCATATCACGGAAGCTCGGGTCGGGTGGCAATCGCTTTAGCACGGTAGAAATACCAAAGGGTCAAACGTCTTTACGGCTGCTGATAAGAAAATTGTAGTGAATTCTTTTCAGTCACTAAGTTCACGCAAAAGGCTGTTTTACTTGCTTTATGATAAAAATTTCATGAATTAGCAATGAAATTATTTTAACAAAATTACGCAAAAGGTCAAAGTGCATAAAAAATAGAGCATTATTCAAGCGGGCGTGTCCAGTCCTTACGTAAAGGTCGGGGGCCAAGCTTCCTCGGATTCGAACTCTTAATTCCTAATCATCCCCTTGCACTGCCCTGGACATAAGATGGTAAGGTCGTGAACTCGCACAAAAAAGGGTTAAAGAAATATCAACACTTTGAATCTCTCACTTACATGTGAGAAAACATTTGTATCTGTTTAATACCTTACTGATGCAAAAGTTGATTTCTGTATTGAGACTTCTTCTTCGCATGAAACCGGTTTCAAATGTCGCATTTTATCAGAAAAACTCATAGTTCGCTGATTCTTTATGAGCTGAAATTCTTTTTCTATGCACATCTTAATTCAATTTCCTATCCCTGTTTTTCTCTCTCCTCTCCTCAACAACAATATTCTGGCGCGATTACTAGAAACGAAAAAAGAATTTAGGAGCCTTCTCTGAAACACCAGTGTCCGATTGCCGTCAAGAGTAGTTTATTACATTATCGCATCCGCGGGTAAAGAAGGTCATACAAGCTCATTCCAAAGTTTTTGCTAGAAACTGGAGTGCAGAATCTCATGGAGCCAGCTATCCTAAATGACGAAGGTTGTGAATGAAAAAAAAATGTATATGCACAAAAATGGAATATTCTTCCTAAATATAATACGACGAATACCTTTGCTGAGAATATATGATATATCGCCCCTACCAGTAAAGAACACTGCATTCCATTCATGGACAAGTTAAATTTTGTTACACGAAAAGGAATACTTTGTAACGTTAGTAACTTATCTGTTGTAAATAGTTATAGCTCAATTACAAACAATATTTTGAATATGCTTTAAAGGTTGAGAATACTTCGTATAACAATACAATTATATTATTTAGGAAATTGATAATGGTGGTTTTTCATCAGTTTGGGCTATCAGAAACGTTTTAGTATAGTGCTACAAAGTCTGGCATTACCGATAAAATATATTTAATAATTTGATACGCTGAAATGGCTTCAATCGTATTCCATATTGTTATTGCAAGAGAATGATTGAGTTTAAATGACTTATTGTAAGAAAAAGTATCAACTTCGTGGAATTGACCCACACGCATGTTCAAAAACAAATAAAGATACATTATCAATAATAATCATTCCGTATTTATGGATAGATATCCTTTCTTCCGTTTCCTTATTATTGTTTCCTAATAAAGTTCATTCCAATTTTTAAGCGATATAGACAATATCAAGCCCGTTTTATTGAACTGGTTGACATTATTAAAGGGATGTGTAATGATCAGTAACAAGGGCATTAATATTTGAGATGGAGCTTGGTGTGACTTTTAGTTTTATGCCACCAGACTGTTCAAGATAATTGGCCAGTGATTATTCATAAGAAATATACTTTATTCTTGGATTGTAACACAAAGCATTGCATAACTGAACCCCAAACTCGTAAACGTTATCTACATTATCAGCCATCTCAACTCAATACACATAATTGCACTGAACTCGCATATATTTGAAACAGTCGACAATCGTTCACTAAACCAGTTTCAGCTAAATCTTTAATAGTTGGTATCACGATCTCTTCATCGATGGCAAACAATTTACCCTTTCTTTGCATTTGTGTGATACCCTCAGTTCTCCTCCAATATCATCGATTAAATCTTGTCGATTTCTCATTTTCAGAGTGAACCATTCTTAGTGGTCTCAACTTCAAGGTCTTCATTGGATCGTTACTGAACTTCCTCCCATAACAAGCACATATAGGCATTGGTTCATTAGCAAATGCAAATACGAATCCAAGTACCCAATACTCTTATGAATGCAGCATTGCCTGCACTTACTTTTAGCTCAAGCAGACGCAGCTGTGGTTGATAGAAATATACGAAATAAGCACATTAAAGTTTCAGCAATCTGTTCACCGACACCAACACCCAATAGCTGTATGAGTTGCACATGCACAAACTTACCTGAATATCTCTGAACTAATTGGGGGAACTTATTATGATAGAAAATTATGTGGCAGAGCTAAAGGTAGCCTACTCTAAGCGTTCCACACCCCAGATTCAAAAATTAAATCTATTCTAAGACTAGGCTGAAACATGAATGGATCTTAAGAGACTGCAGTACTGATGATATATAATTATACGTTCATCGAGTTATTGAAATAATTTAATATAATATCAGTAAAGGGAATGTAAGTCAATTTAACAATTTGATTATACGTGTAACAACTAAAGATAAAACTTTGTAAGTACAGTATATCATTATTATTATGTTCCAGCTAACAGAATTTAAAGTAAATAGACGCTAAAGACTAATTATATATGAATAAGAATTATGAGTCTGACAGTTATATTATATGATATAATTTTATGTATTTCCATTTCTTATACAGAATATCACCTTTCGACTCAAAAGTTCAACCAACCCCCAATGATCTTCGAGCCCCTTTTAACCCCAAGACATTTGTCGACCCCCTGGATAGTCTCATCGACCCCTGGTTTGGAACTTTTTTTTCCCACAATTTCTTCCCTTTTCCAACAAAGACTTATAAATAGTGAGGATGGTAAAACAATATATAAAATAAAATCCCTACATTTACTTCGAACCCAAGACACTAAAATCGTTTTGTGAAAGAATAAAAACATCTCTTGTGTTGCAAAATATTTTTGTAAATGGAAGAAAGCTTATTGTTTTTTTTCAGATTCATTGGCTCCTGTTTCTTTCATAATAATCGGTTATATTTTTCTAAAGAAAAATACATTATATATACATAGATAGACAGACAGACACACACACACACACACACACACACACACATATATATATATATATATATATATATATATATATATATATATATATGTATATATATATATATATATACATATACATATATATATATATATATATATATATATATATATATATATATATATATATATATATATATATATATATATATGTGTGTGTGTGTGTGTGTGTGTGTGTGTGTGTGTGTGTGTGTGTGTGTGTGTGGGTATGTGTGTGTTTATAGAAGTAATGTGAGCCCCCAACTTTTGAAGAATGCAATCAACCAATGTAAGGACATGGCAGAGTGATACAGAATTTTGCTTACGCTTATAGGGCACCACCCTCAGTTGTGCATCATCAGCGGTGAGCTGAAGACGGGCACATTCTGGTTTGGTTTAGTATGCTGTACTATTATCTATGTTTTTATTGTATTTCTTCTGTAAGCAAAGTACCTGATATACAGTAGCCTACAATAAGATGTATTCCATGGACTCAGGGTTTTGAGCTGAAATTGCAGCATCATCAGCTTATTGTAAGTCAATCAATTAGGGTATAAACGTTTTTCTATGGGCATAGGGAAGGTAATGTGATGCACTTGTAGCAAGTAACGTGCATGCAAATATAAAACAATGGCCGCTCTATTTTTTCAACGTACCACCATCTAACTCCAGTCAGCTTAAATGACTAAAGCCATCAAATGTAACCCAGGCTAATTTCAACTCTATTTTCATTACCGCTATTATATTGTCAACTGTTATGCCAATGTCAAACTTACTGACAAAAGCCGTTGAAAGTACACTTACAATTATTACCCTTACGTGACTTCTTGGGGGCCTATAAATACCCATGCTTTTTGCTAAATAAATTTAGTTAATCAGAAGCTCGTGTCATACATTCATGTCTCCTTCTTCCCCATCACATTAATGACCTATGGAGGGCCACGAACACCCAGCCCATCTCCTAGCTCACTGCTTCATCTGCCGTATCCTCTAATGTTGTCCATCGTCAATCCTGATGCATCTGTCTATTCTGCCACAGTGAAACTACCGCCCTTCGCTGGTACAGATGTGTTTGCCTGATTCTGTTGCACCACGGTTTAGTTCCACATCAAGGGCATGACCCATTCAAGCAGTAAAGCTGACTACAACCTTGTTGTGATCATTTACGGCATCCTCCCAGAAATCTCTGATTGGCTTTGCTAGCAAATGGACATCCCCATAGAGTATGATGCCTGCAAATCATACCTCCTGGAACAGTACTCGCCGTTGCCAGCCGCCCGTGTAGCCAAGATCTTTCAACTCTCTCAACAACTGGTGGGGGGAATCAAAAGGTGTCAATGGCCCTCAGAGAAATGATCAATGTTGCTTGGTTTCAGCCTGCTGCAGACGGTTCTCCTTGTAAAGCAAACCTACTTCATGTGCAATCTGTCTTCCAAAAGTCGTCACCTTGCCCATGAAGGACCTGGAAACTAGAGATGACACCCTTATGAACAGCCACTCCCCCACCATCAAGAACTCCAACAACTCCACTCCTGACAAGGGTAGCAGCTATCTTACGCTGAATGAAACAGAGGAATTCTGTAGGTCATCGACCCCCACCTTATAACATATGACGAAAATGTCCAACCCCCACCTCTACACCGACCTATGCCACCCCACACCTGCTCCCCAAACAATACCCTCATCACCCACGGGATGATTCCCCTTGTAGTCAAGTAGCCAAAGTCTGTATTTAGCTTAAGAAATGGCTCGCTGGTGATTTCATGTAAGAATAGTGCAGCAGGTGTTTTTTAAGTGTCAAGCCATGGGGAAGTCTAGTTCATTTTGTTGGACATTGTAAATTTGGATGGTACAGCCGCCATGATAGTTTCTAAGATGGCCGCCGTCAGAATTTGTTTTATTCATGCTGTAGGTTGTAATGGACAGAAAATTGTGATGCTTGTGACAATTACATCATATTTCAACTCGAGAAACATGTTTATGTACTTTTTTTTTGTTTTGGACCACAAAAATTCGCATTATTGCCAGTTTTATGAGGAAAATGAAGAAAATGGTGTAAAAATGAAATGAGAGTAAATGATCTGAAAAGTAGATGTAGCAGAACAATCACTATGTGTATTGAAGGAAACATTGAAGGAACAAATAAACATTTCACAAATGCCTATTGAACTTGAAGAGTAAATGGATTTCTGCAAAGGCTTTTACATCCACATGCTTGTGTGCATATGAGTCCATTATGTGTACATTTGCAATGTTGAGTTGCACAAACTGCTCGACATTTGTATGTTGTGAGCTCCAAACAGAATGCAGTGATTGACTTCCCAGTCATCAGTTGTAGCTGAAGCATCTCACTACCTTCTTTTACCACCAGTTCCCACCCACTTTCCTCAGGTGCAGGAAGATGTGGTTCAGCTTCCAAGACTCTTCTCTACACTAGGGACTGATAATGTGCGCACCTGGTGTGAAGAATCAAAGCATCATGGGCTAGAGTCAGATTCTCAATTGATTTGGTCAAGCCAAGAAATAGATCAAACCTGACTTTCTGGATCGAGTTTTCTTGGTCTTGCTTCATTCTCATGGAACTAAAATCTTTATGTGCAAATTCATGCTCATCATCGTCGTCTTTATTGCCCGCTACATTGAACATCGTCTTAGAATCTACCTTGCTTGCCTTGTTAACATGTTCAATAGCCTGGTCGTCAGGTATTTCGTTGAACTTTTGCTTTGTTTCTTTTGTTACAAAGTCTCCCGCAAATAAAGCCTCTGTGCACCTCTGGAGCAGTTGTGGGTAGCATATGCATATCAGCGAGGAAGACAGCTCCCCAGCGTGAGTAATGGAAATGATCAAATGCTCCAAACCAAGGCAGCATTTCAGAAAAAGATGTAAGGAACAGGCCCCAGTCTCCCTCACGAAGAGAGCAAGTGAACCTCAGGAGGATGGAGATAAACTTCATGTAGGTTCTCCCATAACAAAAAGTGGCATTCTCTGAACAAGAATTCTCAAACTCACTAAACAGGACCTGCACCTCTTCAGTTTCTGACAAAAGATCTTCAAGGGAAGAATTGATTTCTCCGTCATCTTTGTTGGCAAAGGCATCTGAAACTCTCTCAGCTGCAACTTTTAAGTCATCTCGGACGAACTTGTCATTTTCCTCTGTCTACGTTGTGAAGCTTGCCCACAGGACTGACCAAAGCGCTTCTAATGTCATTTTGAATGCGAATGACGTGGCTCCATCCTTTCCCTTTCATAACTTGCTCACTTGCTTTTTCACCGAGGACTCCACTTTCAATTGAGATGTTTTCCAGGCATGAAGAATCCATGTACTGTCCCAAACACAACTGAAACACGAAGATGCGCAAAGATTGTAACAGGTCAACCACAGTCGAATCTGATTACTATTATTAGTAAACATAACAAAGTTACCAACACACTAAAAATATCAAATACAATACAAAATTAAAGCAATTTATTCAATACAACTACAAGCTAGGTTTAAAAATCCATGCATTGCATTTTGTATATTAAGTGTTCTAATTCTTAGCTATGTAAATTAGGAACCCCTACAAATTTTGTCAAATATTTTTGAAAAATAACTTTTTTTGGAGAATGTATACACCAAGGTTTATCTTAATGCCAGAATCAACTTATACAAGATGACAAACATAGGAACTGATTCCAACATTGTAAGTTTATTGAAATTAGAAGCTGAAATATTACAAAATTTTAGAAATTGGCGGCCATTTCGAAAACAGTCATGGCGGCCATACTATCCATATCTATAATGTCTAACAAGTGGATTCATATTTATCTGTATCTGAACAATCTATTTAGACTTGTTGGACTATTCTATCATGCAATCAGCAGGGTGTTGCACATTTTCTGACATTGGCTTCCTGACTATTGCCCTCAATTGTGCTATTACCACTCCAGATTTAGATTCAGGACTGCTGCTAAGAAATGTGCTATCAGATGTTAATGGTAAAAAAAATTTGTAAGTAGGCCACTGCCCACTAATTTCGTCTCTGAATGATTCAGGATCTAATGTGCTCTTCTGATAGATACTAGTACCTGTCATTCCATTCTTCCACGTTCCCTCTTAAGGGCATGACCCCATTATTCTAAGCCTGCTGATGCCCACCTGGTGACCACTGATGAATCTACTATTCCCATCCAGGGTTATGAGACGCTGATACTGTCGTTTGGGAGCACCTAGTACTGGTGGACTTTCATCATCACAGACGATATACTACCTCTCATTGGTGCAGATTTCCTTGACCATTTCCTCCTTCTGGTTGACGTCCCACATCAACACTTAATCAACTCCATTTCATACTCATCCACACCTTTATCACCTGCTCACTCCAACCTCGCTCTCCACATCAGCATACCCATGGATGCCTATGCCCACTTTCTCAATTTACATCCCGAAGTCTTCTGCCCAGAACTATGCCAAATGACCCTGGTTTCCACCAAAAACTATATTCATCATCATATCAAGGCAACGGGCCACCAGTGTTGCAAGATTCATATGTTTGGCCCCAGGGCATTTGACAGCTGCTAAATGCACAATTGCTGAAATGGAAGAAATAGGCCTTTGCCAAAAGTGCTCAACCTTATGGTCGTCATCCCTGTACATCATCCTGAAGAAGGATGGATCCCTACGTTTTTTATGGGGATAACAAGAATCTTAACATGAAGACAAAACTAGACCACTATCCCCTCCCCAATATCACCAACACTACCATCTACCTTCACAGTGTTAAAATATTTTCAACCCCAAACCTTCTGAAGGGGTATTACCAGGTACCCATGAACCCAAAAGACATCCTTCAAGACTGCCATCACCACCCCCTTTAGCACATATACTTTCAATTACTCCTGCTTTGGGCTTTGTAATGCAGTGGCCACATTTCAATGACTCATGGATGACATCTTTGGGGACCTTTTCTGCGTGTTAGGTAGATGACATACTGGTATTCTTTCCTTCCAAAGAATACTGCTTAAATCACCAACATATCCTCGACTGCCTGCAGCTGAATGGCCTTGTAGTCAGGTACGACGAGTGTTCTTTGGTGCCAAGAATGTGCCATTCGTGGGTCATCAAATCACTCCTTAGGTTGTCCACCAACTCCCTGAGAAGGTATCAGCAGTACAAAAATTTCCCCATGCCCTCTACTTTCAAAGCACTGCAAGAGTTCTTAGGCATGGTGAACAATTATCACCGGTTCTTACCAGCCACCGCTGCCACTCTTGCCTTCTTTACGACTTGCGTAAGGGACAGCCAAAAAAACCTGAAATGGGGCCCCCTTCAAGAGGAAACCTTTCCCGTGCCAACTGCACCCCTCCTACTCTCCAGTGATGCCACCGACGTCACTGTAGGGACATTACTCGAACAAATGATCAATAGATCGTCCTGGCCATTAGTCTTCTTCAGAAAAAAACTTTTTAAGGCAGAATCCAGCTCCTCTACCTTTGACTGTGAACTACTGGTGGTGAATTTGGCTATCTGTCATTTCCGCATTTTTTTTTATAGGGGATTGACTTTCATATTGCCCTGACCCCATGCCCATTGTGCACACCTTAACTTGACAGTTTGACACCTGGTCTGCCCATCAACGCCAACATCTGTCTGCTATTTATGAATTGGCTACAACTGTACCATTCAACACATCTTTGGTAAACTGAATCCCGCTGCTGAAGCCCTTTCCAGAAACTTGCTAGCCACTGTCCACCTGGGTATGGATTACAAGGCCTTGGCAGAGGCCAAACAAAAGGCGTTCAAGTATCAAAACTGCAGGATATCTTGAACTTCTCTCCAATGGGAAGACATCGCCCCCTATGACTCCAGCAACACCCTCATCTGTGTGATAGATGTTTCAATTGATCCATGAGCTCTCACACACCTCATGCCAATCTACTGAACAGCTACTGAAGTCAAAGTTTATATAACATGGAGTTACTAAAGAAGCCCAGGATTGAGTCCATTCATGTACTTCACGTCAAACTTCAAAGTTGTATTGACACATGGATTCAGCTATAGGAACTTTTAATTAACTTCAGTGTTGATTTTCCTACATTCATGTTCACGTGGTTTGCCCACTGCCCACGTCACAAGGACACTATTACCTTTTCACAGACATTGAGAAGGTATTATTACTCACTGGCCTGAAGCCATCTCTATGCAAGACGTAACATCCGCTTCATGTAATACAGCCTTACTTTCCGGATGGATAGCAAGATTCGTCATCCCAGGGCATATTATTTCTGACAGGAGTACCACTTTCACCTCTCAATTGTAAACATTAATAGGGCACCATCTGGGCATCACCCTACATCAGACTGCTGCTTTCACCCTGAAGCCAATATAATGGTGGAATGTTTTCATCATACACTCAAAGCAGCTTTAATGTCCCACTGCACAGTCTGCACTGACTCCAGAAGGTTTCCTAAACTTCTGTGACGGCGCCGAGTAAGGGTGTGAACTCAAAGGCAGATTGGAAATGACTGAGTTCTATTATTGTGGAACACTCTCCTTATATACAAAACCTCAAGGCAACAGGACATAACAAGTTCACAAGACAGACAATATCACAGAAGAAAAACCAGACATGAATTTTCATGTTCGTTTTAGTGCGAGGGAAGAGCGAAGATACAAGCATAATATATACAAAAGGAATTATGTACAATTGTGTGAAACACGGTTGGTACATGGCTCCCCCCCTAAAAATGACATACTGTACATGTTAAATAGGGCACCCCGATCTAGAGACGCGAACTGTAGGTGGGTCATCTGGCAGAAGATAAGCAGGTTTTAGACGATCAATGGAGACCCAGTCTTCTTTGCCCCGAATGTTTAGTAGGAATGCTTTCGGACTGCGTCGGATCACAAGGAAAGGGCCCATGTAAGGGGGCGTTAGTGGTGGCTTGCTGGTGTCGTTGCGCAGGAAGACGTGCGTTGCAGAGTGCAAGTCCGTTGGTATGTGATGCTTCGCTGGGGGCTTGTAAGTCTGGCGGCACGGAGTAAATTTTCCCACGACGTGACGTATACGCTGGAGATCGTCGGAGGAGGTTGTAGAAGGAAAAAATTCGGCAGGGATGACCAACGGGTCGCCATGCACCATTTCGGCTGCCGAGACGTTGAGGGCATCTTTAGAAGTGGTCCTTAGTCCAAGGAGGACCCAGGGAAGCTGAGTAAACCAGTTGCAATCCTTGCAGCGGGACATCAAAGCTGCTTTGAGGGTGTGATGAAAACGTTCAACCCTTCCATTGGCAGCGGGGTTGTAGGCCGTTGTCTGATGTAGGGTGATGCCCAGGAGATTTGCTAATGACGTCCATAATTAAGAGGTGAAAGTGGTTCCTCTGTCAGAAGTAATATGCTCAGGGATACCAAATCTTGAAATCCATCCAGAGAGTAAGGCAGATGTACATGAGGCGGACGTTGCAGTTTCCATGGGAATGGCTTCAGGCCAACGAGTGGAGCGGTCGATGACGGTAAACAGGTAACAATGTCCTTGTGATGTGGGTAGGGGGCCTACAACGTCGACGTGAATGTGTGCGAAATGACGCTGAGGTTGAGGAAAGGTGCCCACTCCTGAATCCGTGTGTCGATGTACTTTGGAAGTTTGGCAAGTAGTACAGGCACGGACCCAATCCTTAGCATCCTTAGAAATGCCGTGCCAAATGAACTTTGCCTTCAGCAGCTGTGCAGTAGAACGGCACAAGGGATGTGAAAGGCCGTGGATGAGATCAAACACCTGTCGGTGCATGGGAGCAGGAATCCAAGGTCGCGGTCTACCAGTACTGACGTCACAGAGGAGGGTGGTGTTGGAGTCTTCGAGGGGAAAATCCTCCCAACGGAGGGACGTGCAGGATGTCCTACAAGCTTGATACTCTGGATCCTGTCGTTGGGCTTCAGCCAGGGCATTGTAATCCAATCCCAGTTGAACGGCAGCCAACGTGTTTCTTGACAGGGCATCGGCAACGGGATTCATTTTCCCATGGATGTATTGGAGGGTGCAATTGTATTCAGCCACGGCGGAGAGATATCGGCGTTGACGGGCGGACCAGGCGTCAAACTGTCGAGTGAAGGCGTGCACCAGAGGCATGTGGTCTGTGCGAATGACGAAGGGCGTACCTTCTAAGAAATGACGAAAGTGACGGACAGCCAAGTGCACCGCCAGCAATTCTCGATCGAAGGTAGAACAATCCGATTCTGCCTTGGACAGTTTTCTGCTGAAGAAGGCCAATGGGCGGGGCGAGCCTTTGACCACCTGCTCGAGTACTGCACCAATAGCGACGTCGCTGGCATCGGTGGAGAGAAGGAGAGGGGCGTGTGGGATAGGAAAAGTGAGAGCTGCAGCAGTTGATAGGGCCTTCTTTGCATTGCAGAAGGCTGCTTCTTGAAGGGGACCCCACTTCAGGTCCTTTGGCTTGCCCTTGAGGGAGGCGTAGAGGGGAGCAAGAGTGGTGGCAATGGCTGGCAGAAAACGGTGATAATAGTTGATCATACCCAAGAATTCCTGCAGAGCTTTGACGGTCGAGGGCGCGGGGAAATTCTGAACGGCTGCTACCTTCTCAGGGAGGGGATGGACTCCTTCAGGAGTGATACGGTGCCCTAAGAACGACAGTTCGTTGGCGCCAAAGGTACACTTGTCGTACCGGACTACAAGGCCGTTTTGTTGCAGGCGGTCGAGCATGATGCGCAGGTGACGGAGGTGTTCCTCTTTTGAGGAGGAGAAAACAAGTATGTCGTCCACATAACATACACAGAAAGGGAGGTCCCCTAAGATGCCATCCATGAGACTTTGAAACATTGCCCCAGCATTACGAAGGCCAAAACAGGAGTAATTGAAGGTGTATGTGCCAAACAGAGTGGTGATGGTGGTCTTGGGGATGTCTTCTGGGTTCATAGGCACCTGATAATACCCCTTCAGGAGATCGAGCGTAGAGAAAACCTTCGCTTTGTGCAGGTAGGAGGTTACATCGGCAATGTTTGGGAGGGGGTAGTGATCCGGTTCTGTTTGCATGTTCAGGCGCCTGTAATCCCCGCACGGACGGAGGGAGCCGTCTTTCTTCAGAACGATGTGTAAGGGTGACGACCATGGGCTGGAGGCCTTTTGGCAAAGGCCCATTTTCTCCATGTCGGCGAACGTCTGTTTGGCAGCTGCCAATCGTTCCGGTGCCAGACGTCTGAATTTTGCGAAGACTGGGGGTCCCGTCGTCTTGATATGGTGATAAATACCGTGCTTGGCAGGAACCGTGGGCGTTTGGCGAAGTTCTGAACGGAAAACTTCCAGGTACGACGTGAGGATGTGGGCGTAGGCATCCGTGGGTGCGCTGATGTGGAGAGCGAGGTTAGAGGGGGCGGGTTGAAGAGGTGTCGACAAGTACGAGTCTGCGTTGACCAATCATCGGTGGGCGACATCGACCAGAAGGTGGAAATGAGAGAGGAAATCCGCACCGAGGATTGTCAACGTGACGTCAGCAACGAAAAACTTCCAATTGAATTTACCGTTTCCGAACGATAACGTGAGGTTCTCGTAACCGTAGGTGGGTATCGCAGATCCGTTGGCAGCTACCAAACAGACGTCGGCAGATGTAGACAGACTACGTTGTGCCTTGAAGAGTTTCCTTGGCAAAAGAGAACGACAAGCACCTGTGTCTACCAAAAATTGCACGCCCGTTCCTGCATCCTGTAAAAAGAACAGATTAGAAACATGGGAGGCCACCGCCACAAGCGATGGCCTGCTTACACATTTTTTGGCCACTGACAATCTTTGGCACATTTCTTCGCGGTTGCCCCAAATCTGGAGTGGTAGTAGCAAAACTGCGGCGGATGGGAGGTAGTAAGTGGCTGTAGAAGTCGTTCGTTGGGGCGCGAGCGATTGGTGGGTGGTGGGCGGCTGTGTCGCCGCTCCGGCACATCACGGGGTAGGCGTGTATGTCCTACGGCATTCATGTCAGCTTCGGTTGACGTTGAATAGGCATCCTCGTCGTCAGGGGTGGAGGCGTTGATGGAGGTCTTGAAGTGGCTGTCCATAAGGGCGTCGGCTTTGGTCATCAAGTCCTTTATGGGTAAACTATCGACATCGGGTATGGCAGCGCGTACAGGTTCAGGTAAACGGCGTATCCAAAGGGCACGAAGTAGGTTCACCTCACGAGGAGAGCCGTCTGCGGCAGGTTGAAGGCGAGCGATACTGGTCATTTCCCTGGGGGCAAGCGAAGCCCTTTGGTCCCCTAACGGTTGTTGCGAGAGCTGAAAAAGCTTTGCTATACGGGTGGCTGGCGACGGCGAGTAATGCTGCAGAAGGTATGATTTGAGGGCGTCATACGCTATTGGGGTGTCTCCTTGTTCACAAAGCCAGTCGGATAATTCTGGGAAGGTGTCCTCGGGTATCGCCGCGAGAACATAATCCGCTTTGGTGGTTGAGCAAGTCACGCCCCTGATACGAAAGAGGACTTCAGCGCGTTGAAACCAAGCAAACGCCTCTCCGGTGGTGAATGGTGAAAGTTTCAATGGGGCGGCCGCGGCGCCAACTGATGTAGTCTCCGTCATAGTACCAACGATGGAGGGGCGAGGGAGGTGGTGGTGGAAGGCAGTGGGAGCGAGTCGACTTCCGGGGTCACCAATGTGACGGCGCCGAGTAAGGGTGTGAACTCAAAGGCAGATTGGAAACGACTGAGTTCTATTATTGTGGAACACTCTCCTTATATACAAAACCTCAAGGCAACAGGACATAACAAGTTCACAAGACAGACAATATCACAGAGGAAAAACCAGACATGAATTTTCATGTTCGTTTTAGTGCGAGGGAAGAGCGAAGATACAAGCATAATATATACAAAAGGAATTATGTACAATTGTGTGAAACACGGTTGGTACACTTCCCTGGGTCCTCCTTAGACCTCGGACCTCGGACACCATTGATGTCTCAGATGCTGAAATGGTAGCCTAAAAAGGGACCCGATGGTCGACCCTATGGAATTTTTCCATCTGCCACCTCCTCTAAGGATCTCCAATGCCTAACAGAATGTTGTGGGTAAATCTATCCCCTACAGTCAGACTTACAAGTCCTCAGCAAAGCAACACGTACCGAAAGACCAACACCCCTCAACACACGACTTCATGTACACCAACGCCTGCAAGCCATCTCTTACGCCCTCATTCCTTATTATCTGTTATGCTCCGAAGCTCTTCACCTCAACTTTCGTGGAAAAGACGATTGGATCAACATTGATTGACTAAAATTTGTGTATCTCCTGCAAGAAAACCAGCCAACAGCACGAATCTCTGGAGCAGGTCACCCTCTTTTATATGCAAGTCTACTTCATGGCAATGACATGTAATGCACTTGTGGTAAGCATGAAAATTGACAATATATTAACAGTAATGAATGCCGAGTTGAAATTATTGTGTATTATATTT